>NC_136726.1:23514885-23734885 GCF_936440315.1 Barbus barbus
TTTATTGCAGTTATGTTATCAACCATCTTTGCATGTGCAGATGATAGCACAAAAGACCATTTTACAAAAATAAACATATAAGCAAACAAACAAATAAATGAAGCTTATGAGGGAGCATGACCCAGGACTCTACTAAAACAGTTTACACTTCAACCCCCTCAATGTTCAGCCCAAAACTGCGCCATTGGTTGCGGTCAGAGCCAATCACGCACCTCTACACCCATCCTACCCCAGCTTTACCCCCAAACCCGTCACGATCCCCCATCATCCCCCTCTGCGTCTGGAAGCAATCGGCTCGTCTCAGACCTCAACAGAGCATGCAATCCGCAAGACACGCTTCATATCTGAACACAGCGCCCCTCAAACACACACTGCTCTAATCCTCAATGCATTCCAGCCCACAGTCATTGCTGCATAAAACATAAATCTTTATTAACTAATACCATATTGTATCTGATCAGCAATTTCGCTAACACTTTATTTTAAGGTTTATTTGTTTTGAGGGTCTTAAAACTCTTGCAAGGTTTCATTCCCTTACAAAAAAACCTATGCAGTTTCTATAAATGTGTATGTATCTCTGGAGTGTTCATTCAGACTCAGCATGTAATGGCTAATAATGAGGTGTGTTTGTGTGCAGTGTTCGGCGAGCTGCGGCGCTGGCCTTCAGGCCCGTGAGGTCTTCTGCAGGTCAAAGGGCAAAGGTCGCATCTCTGATTCCCTGTGTGATGCTCAAGTGCGTCCCAATAGCCTCCGCTCCTGCTTGCACACCGACTGCCAGAAGCACAGCTGGACGACGCACGACTGGAAGGACGTGAGTACAACACCATCGACTCATTTACTTCATTACACCAGAACTGTTACCTAGATGTCAAGACTTAAAGGAGAAGATGAAGGTCAAATGCTGGAAAAACACAAATAAAATCAGCATGGTTAAACTGGGCTGCCAAGTTATTTATTTTTTTACATTTATTTGATTATATTTTATTTTATTTTATTAATAGTGAATAAACACATAGTAATTAAGATACTTTTATACAATTTATTTCATATTATTTTTTTATAAATAGCAAATGAGCACATAGTTCTTATATACAAGATACTTTTATACAAAAAAATGTCAGTAAGAAAGTCAAAATCAGAGAAACTAGAAAATGTATTTATTTTCATTCTTTTTTAATAATTTTATTTATAGTAAATGACCAGTCTACTATATACATATGATACTTTTATACAAATGCTAAATATAAATTATACTGCATGTCACAATGAGAGTCTCTCACTATGAGTAGTCTATTTCATTTCATTTCATTTCGCAGTAAGTCAAAGTCACAATCAGACAAACTTAATCTCTTTTTTTATTTTATATTATATTATTTTAAATGGATAGTAGTTCTTAAAACTCCTTTCAAAGGGAGCAAAACCCGTCTGAAACCAGCTAGTGTCTGAAGTAAATATAAGTTATTTTGCCTGTGCAAAACTTCACCATGATGATATGATGTTGCTAGGGTGTTCTGGGTGGTTGCTAGGTGGATTCTTTTTTACATTTGTAACCCCTGTGTTTTGTAACCATGTCATGTTCATTTCCAGAATAACATGTTTTTGTGTAGAAACGTTCTCCTGAACTTCCACCTTCTCATATTTTTACCTTTAAAGTTCAATTGAAAAATTTCCACAGACAGAAACTATACGTGTGTGTGTGTGTGTGTGTGTGTGTGTGTGTGTGTGTGCGATGACATGGTATGACAGGTATTACAAGGAGAAGGTGACTTATGAGGACATTGCCCCATGTCCCCATTTTTCAAAAGTCTTATAAATCATACAGAATGAGTTTTTTTTTTTGAGAAAGTAAAAATGCACAGTTTCCTGTAAGGAGTAGGTTTAGGTGTAGGGTTATAGAAAATACGATTTGTACAGTAATAAAACCATTACGCCTATGGGATGTCCTCACAATTCACAAAAACAAACGTGTGTGTGTGTGTGTGTGTGTGTGTGTGTGTGTGTGTGTGTGTGGGGCACAGACGCCGTAATCAGCTTCTGAAAGCCTTTGCTGGAAATATCCCCACTGAGAGACAAGAAGTTATTTACTGTAGACCTAAAGCGCAGGAGTCAACGAGAGAATTACAAGAGCACAAATATACAGATCAGAGAAGGAGGATGATGAAGAATCACAAAACATATTAGCACTACACAAAGCCTATTATTAGGACTTTATTTTATGCCAAAAATTCCAGTAAAAGGTGATAAGTTTCAATTACAGAAAGCTGTAATATTTTATTTTATTGTTTTATTTTATTTCTTTATATTGTTAATTTGAATTTTTAATTGTTAATTGTTTAATTGTTCATTTTATTGTTAAAAAATTATTGTTAATTTAGTTTAGTTTTTTAATTATACATTTATATTTATAAATAAAACAAAGCTTATATGGGGTCTTTGCTTTCATGCAAAAAGTGCCAATATGTCACAAGTCACAAATAGAAAAAGCTGTAATCATTTTATTTTTATTATTGTATTTTATTTGTTTTAATTAATCGTAAATGAACACACAGTACTTATACATAAAATACATTTTATAAAAAAATGCCAATATGAAAAATTTCTAATTTACAAAACATTTTTTTTTTTTTTTTTTTATCAAGAATAAATGTCTCACCAAAATCAGAAAAATACAGAAATGGATTTCTTAATTTTTTAATTAAGAAAAATAATAAAACAAAAAAGCCTATATTGGAACCAGTGTTGGGTAAGTTGCTTTCAAAAAGTAATTTATTATTATTACTAATTACATCATCAATATTGTATTTAAATTACTTTACTAATTACTCTGTATGAAAAGTATTTTAGTTACTCAATAAGTAACTTAATTATTCAAATCGCTAATTAGGCTACATTTTAAAATTCCTATAAACCATAGAAATTAAACTATTTATTCTTTCAGTTTGAGTCAAACATAGAATAGTTTAGCCTTTTAGCTTTAAAACAACTGTAATACTTTTATAAAAAAAATTAACCACCTTTGGTTAACAAATAGAAATACTCTGCAAAATATCTGAATAACAAAAAATCTTAAGAAAAGTTAAACAATACATTTCAGTTTAGTAAGATGTTCAGGAAAAAATAACACATCATAGGTAAGAACAGAATACAGAAATGATCTCCTCCGTTGAATAAAGCCGTGCCAGATCACGCTGTTTTTCTGAGGTAAATTCTGGCTTATTCCTCATAGCAGGTCTTCTTTCAAAAACGATGAAAATGAGATGAATCTTGATTCTTTGTATCTATGTGAGGGCGTGCAGGTGACTGCATATAATGAGCTCAGATACAGGATAGACTGTACCTCACTTTAGTTTAATACTGATTACATAATCAGAGAATATCCGTTTTTGAATTGAATTTATTCATTTAAAAGTAGACACTTCAAGCTTTCTATAGATTTATTTCTCATGTTTCTGTGTCAAGTATTCACTGAGTTTGTGATGCGTAGAAAGCTGCTCACGGAGACCTAGATGGCAGAAAGTGCATCCTGTTTGTATTGTTTATTTTACAAAAGCACAGTGTTTTGTTCTCATTGTCAGTGTACACAAATAAAAGTAGGCCCTTTTTAGATTCGATGGATTTTAGTCTTATCTGTATCTCTGTCACACTACGTTGTGGATGAAGGAGCGAGGAGACGAGGAATTCTTCAGAATACAAATCTTTTAATCACAATATCAACAATGAATCCAGCAAAGGAACACGGGAAGACATAACAGCAGACAAAGGACCAGGGAAGAACATAGGACTTATAAAGACAGGGAAATCAAGGAGCAAACAAGATGATGAATAAATACAAAACAGGTGATAAGAATAAATGATGATCAACTAATGAATGAGAACAAAGGAAACTGACCAAATAAGGGCAAAACGGGAACAAACATGTTCAAACAAACTAAGGTTTCTCTGTGAATCAGGAAAAACTGAAAGTGAACGTGCCGGCGCACAGAGGGTTAAAGATGCTGCATTCAATTTTATCTTTAGACAGTACATTTAGATTTCAAATTCAATATTGATTTTAGAACTGTTGAAATTATTTACTGTATGTAACGCAAGTACTTTATGTACTTTATAAGTAACTGTAATTAACCTAAAAATGAACAGTAATTCCTTTGCTTTTTCAGTGGATAAGTAATTTAATTACAGTAAAGCGATACACCCAACACTTACTGGCACTTTATGTTCATGCAAAAAAAGAAATGTGAATAATATGGCATAAGGTGTAATTGTTTTATTTTATCTTTAATAGCAAATGAACACATTGTACTTATACGTAAGAGACTTTTATACAAAAACTCCTAGTCACAATCAGAGAAAATTTATTTTATTATAATAATGAAGAATCAAGAATAAATGTCCCATTTCACCTCAAAACCTGATGAATACTATTTTAAAAATTTGCATAGCAAAAATAAAGCCTGTTATTAGTTCTTAGTAATTTCCTGCTAAACCTCACTGGGCCTAAAGCAGGACTATGTCTTTATTTTGGTGTGATGTGGTGATTCCCGGCGAGGTTTGTTGAGGTTATCCGTGTGTTTCTGGAGATGAAACATGCTCTGATGACTCTGTGTTTATGGGTTCTTCTTCATGTAATCTGTGTGATTTGTGTTCCTCCGTCTCTCCAAACGCTTGATCTTAAACAGTCAAATACGGTTGTTGTTTATGAGCTACATCTGAGATTCGCTCATCCTTCATGATATACAAGCAGATTTCTAAGTGAATTATTCATAAAATGTCCTTGTGTAAGATTTGGGATGTTCAGTGCGTCAGTATAATGGTTGACTCAACCAATTTGCTCCTCAACACCAGCAAGACAAAGGAACTCATTGTGGACTTCAGGAAGAAGAAAAGTGGAACGCATGACCCCATCCACATTAACGGGATGGTTGTTGAACGTGTCTCCAGCTTCAAGTTCCTGGGAACCCACATCTCGGAGGACCTGACCTGGACCACCAACACATCCAGCCTAGTCAAGAAGGCTCACCAACGCCTCTTCTTCCTTAGGACACTGAAGAAGAACCACCTGTCTCCAATCATCCAGCGGAACTTCTACCGGTGTGCAATTGAAAGCATCCTGACCAATTGCATCACAGTCTGGTATGGGAACTGCTCAGCTGCTGACCACAAGGCACTACAGAGGGTGGTGATAACCGCCCAACGCATCACAGGGACACCACTTCCTGCCATTGAGGACGTCCAGAGAAAACACTGTTTACGTCGAGCTCGCGGCATTCTTAAGGACTCCTCTCACCCTGACCATAAACTGTTTAACTTACTGCCCTCTGGGAGGCGCTTCAGGAGCCTCCGAACAAAGACCAGCAGACTCAGGAACAGCTTTTTCCCTACAGCTGTTTCCCTACTAAACTCTGCCCAATGATACCCCCCTCACACACCACCACAAACTCTTCACCCCTCCCCATCATTAAATCGATTAAAAAAACGAAACAAAAAAACAGCCAATCTACACGGAGTACTATGTACTGTAAATTTTTATTTCTATGCACTTTCAATGTTCATTGCACTAGTGTTTATATATCTTAATTTATAGCTTATTCATATCCATTTGTAATTATATTCATAGTTTTTGCTCATAGTGTACATACATTTACTGCACAACCCATCTGTATAGTATGTTCATATCACCCATCTGTATATCATACTGATAGTATTTAAAAACTTGTAAATTATGTCCATAGTACTACTGCCTTATCTGTATATTCTGTACATATGTAACATATTGTAGGCACTGTATATCCTGTACCTCTGCTTATTGCACTTCTGGTTAGATGCTAACTGCATTTCGTTGCCTTGTACCTTACATGTGCAATGACAATAAAGTTGAATCTAATCTAATCTAACATGAGTTGTGGGCGGAACTATCTGTTTGACTGACCAATGGCAGATCAAATAACTTGATAATAATACTTTCCCCACCCACAAAGTCATGTATGGAGAGAAAGTTACTAAAGTTTAATGAAATATTATAGAACATTTTATTTAAATTTTTAATGAGAAATGCAAATAATAAGGCATGCATCAGCTGGAGAAAGCTGTAATCTATTTAATTTTATTCAAATTAATTTTATTTTATTTATTAAACAAATTAATTAAACAGACAGTACTTGCACATAAGATAAATATACAAAAATGCCAATGATAAGTCACAGTCAGAGAAACTTGTACTTTTTTAGTTGTATTTTATTTTATTAAATGAACAAATTGTTTGTATACATACTTTTTTTTTTTTACGGCAATAATAAGTCATAATAAGGCACAATCATAAACTTGTACGTTTTTATTTTATTTTATGAACACAGTACTTAGATAATTGTCTAATTATTTTTTTATTTTTAGATTTTTAATGCCAATAATAACTCATAAGTCACAATCAGAAAAGTTTTACTTTATTTTATTTTATTAATTGAACACAGTACTTATACATAAGATACTCATATATATATATATATATATAATTTTTTTTTTTTTTTTTTTTTTTTACTTTTTATAATTATTTAATTCCAATAATAATAAATGCCAGTTTGACCAATGGCAAATCAAATAGTTTAATAATAATTAATATTTTCCCTGCCTACACAGTCTTGGTTACAGCAGAGATACAAAGTTTTATACTGAGAAAGGTATTATTATTTGACGGGAGGTTAGGTGTTGATGTGTGTGTGTCCAGTGTAACGCGAGCTGTGGCCACGGCGTGAGGTCCAGATTGGTGTTTTGTGTGGACGGTGGGATGAAGACAGCTCCGGAGAGTGTGTGTGACCCCTCTCTCAAACCCCACACACACGAGCCGTGTCACAGCACCACCTGCCTGTACGTCTGGATCACCTCCGCATGGAGTCAGGTACAGTCTCCACACACCTCCTCAAGACCAGAGAATAATAGTGAGCCATGAACTATCAGAGGGAGGAGCTGGATTGATGAGGTGACCAAAAATATTTATGGATGATAGACACTGATTTTCCTTCAATTTCTGCTCCAATTCAAATAAATAAATAAAACAAAATAAAATAAATAAATAAATAAATAAATAAATATTAAATATATTGAATAAATTATTTATAATTAAATTCCTCCACTTGCTTCTCTAATTCACTAAATAAATAGTTACTTTACTAGCTGTTCTAATTCACATAAAAATAAATACAATAATAAATAGAAAAATACATACATAAATTAATTTACTAACTGTTCCAATTCACATAAAAATAATGTATTAATTTATTAGCTGTTCCAATAAATAAATAAAAATAAAATAATAAATAGTTATTTATTAAAGTAATGACATACTATCACTTGCTGATCCAATTAACACAATAAATACACACAAATGCATTAATAAATAAAGTTGTTTAGCTGTTCCAATTCACATAAAAAAAAAAAAAAAAAAAAAATATATATATATATATATATATATATATATATATATATATATATATATATATATATTTATTAAAGCGATGAAATACCATCACTTCCTTCTACAATTCACATAAATAAAAATACATACATACATACATACATATATACTTAGATTCCTTCATTTGTTGTTCCAGTTCACATAAAGAAAGAAATTCCCTTGCTCCTTCAATACACATAATAAATGAATAAATAATGAAATTCCTTCCTTTCCACTACAATTCACATGCAAAAAAAATAACAACAAATAATTATTTTAAAAATGAATATATATATATATATATATATATATATATATATATATATATATATATATTAAGAGCATTATTGCTTGAAATTCATGGACACTTTATGTTTGTCTCCTAAACTCATGTTGAAACGTGAGTTTTCTCAGGTGATGAGAGACATAAATATACCCGTTACAGTTTATAAATGAATAATGAATGCGTTGACATTTTTATTCAGAAAATGTTTTAACATTTTAAAAAGGTTTCTCCTTAAATAATTTTAGAATTCTTGTCATATAGTAAGTTCAAATTCTCTATATAATTGTCATTGCTATTACTTTTGTTATTATTATTAAAGTTTGTGTGTGTCCCTGGAGCACAAAACCAGTCATAAGGGCCAATTTTGTGAAATTTAGATTTATGCATCATCTGAAAGCTGAATAAATAATCTTTCCATTGATGTATGGTTTGTTATGATAGGACAATATTTGTCTGAGATACAACTATTTGAAAATCTGGAATCTGAGGGAGCAAAAAAATCTAAATATTGAGAAAATCTCCTTTAAAGTTGTTCAAATGAAGTTCTTAGCAATGCATATTACTAATCAAAAATGAAGCTTTGATATATTTATGGTAGGAAATTTACAAAATATCTTCATGGAACATGATCTTAATATCCTAATGATTTTTGTCATAAAAGAGAAATGTATAATTTTGATCCACACAATGTATTGTTGTCTATTGCTACAAATATACCTGTGCTACTCATGACTGCTTTTGTGCTGCAGGGACACATATTTTTATTTTGAGTATGTTGTCTTTTTAAGACAAAATCGTTCAATTATTGTGAACATTATTTTGAAAGGATATTGATATAGCTGCTGCTGACCTGGTGTTAACTGAATGTAAATGAATGCTGTATGTGATTCAGTGCTCGGTGAGCTGTGGCTCTGGACTCCAGCGGAGGACGCTGCACTGCTCTGCTGTGACCTCTGACCTGCAGACGTATTCACACACATCTCCCTCTGACTGCACCGAGCGCCCACCGGCCGACAGCAGACCGTGTGTCCTGTCCGAGTGTCCGTCTGTGGGCCGCTGGAGCGCCGGGCCGTGGAGTCAGGTGTGTGTGTCTCTGTGTGTGTGTGTGTGTGTGTGTGTGTGTGTGATCATAAAACAGAGTTCATACAGTACATGCTTGAATTGTAACGTAGTGTTTTCAAGGTTTGAAAAGTGATTGGATTTTGGATAAAGTGCTTGAAACCGCTTGAAATTACAATTGCACTGATTATAAAATTATAAAATCAATGCAATTGTAATTTCAAGCGGTCACTTTATCCAAAATCCAATCACTTACCGATAGGTCAATTGTGTATGTGTTATGTAATTTACCAGAGTTTAAAGTGCTGGAAAAGCTTGAAAATTCACCTTGAAAATGCTTGAATTTGAATTTGGAAAAGGTGTAAGAGCCCTGATGAGATTCAGTGAAGTGAGCTGGTTTGGTGTGTGCTGTTGTTAGTGCTCTCAGACGTGCGGCGCTGGAGTCATGCACAGGACGGTCCAGTGTCTCAGCGCTCAAAACCTCCCGTCTCAGAGCTGCCCGCTGTCCAGCCGGCCGCAGACACACGCCACCTGCAGACTGACCGACTGTGAGTTCATGTTCAGGGTTTCTGGGGCTCTTTATTTCCTCTTAAAAAGGTCTTAAACTGAAACAGAAAATATTGATGTCATGGCATTAAATATTGCACTGGAAAAATGGTAACAAGCCTTTTATATAGAGCTATACAGGAATCTAGTGGCTATACCATGAAATTGCAGAAGTTTTTTTTTTTTTTACTCAAGTCAAGTGAATATTATTTGTATAGTGCTTTTAACAAGGCAAATTGTGTCAAAGCAGCTTTACATCGGCTTGATATAGAGCTGGGTGGCTTTATATCAGCTTTACAGTATTTAGACGGGAAATAGTGTCATTCTCCTCTGGCCAGACTAAATCAGCAGTTTAAATCTAGACTAAAGCAGAATCAGATTGAGCAAAGGACTCATCTGGTTCCTGTGGTCTTGTCCTGATGGCCGTCTTGGAGACAGGGTCTTCACTGGGGGTCAGTCTCTGGGGTCATCTAGGTGTCCTGCTGTAGAGGTCATCTCTAGGTGCTGATCCACCATCTGATCTGGATACAGTCTGGATCTGGGTGGCTGCAGTGACCATCTGATGTTTTGGGAAGTGTTCCCGGTTCCGGTTGATCTAATTAATGCAGCCTAACAATCCTTTAACGGATTTGAATAATAGAAGTGTATTAGTGTGTTATGTGTAAGGCAGGTTAAAGAAATGGGTCTTTAATCTAGATTTAAACTGACAGAGTGTGTCTGCTTCCTGAACAGTGTTAGGTAGATTGTTCCAGAGTTTGGGAGCTAAATAGGAAAAGGATCTGCCGCCCGCAGTTGAGTTTGATATTCTAGGTATTATTAAATGGCCAGAGTTTTGAGATCGCAGCGGACGTGAAGGACTATAATGTGATAAGAGCTCACTCAAATACTGAGGAGCTAAACCATTCAGGGCCTTATAGGTAATTATCAAGATTTTAAAATTTATACGATGTTTAATAGGGAGCCAGTGCAGTGTTGACAGAACCGGGCTAATATGTATTATGCAATATGCAATACTTCCTGGTTCTAGTAAGAACTCTAGCTGCTGTATTTAGTACTCCCACCAGATGGCACTAATCTGGCTTCAAAAATTGGATTTTAAAGGCATTGTCTCTGTTTTATATTTGTTATATATATATTTATACACACAAACACACACACACACATGTATTAATACATTTACATTATTTTTTTTTCCTTTCTTCCTTAGTATTTTTCTTTTGTTTTCCAGTACAAATATCAACACATTATTACATCAAGATAGATTTAAGTCTATTTTTTCCTTCAGAAAAATGTGTCAAGATTTTATCTGCCAACGGAGTCAGAAAAATAAACGTAATTTCCCTTTGAATTGCATTTATTTTTCTGTCGTAGGTTTTGTTGTTGTTGTGTCTATATAGTTTTTAATCATTTTTATTTTGATTTTTGTTTTAGTAAATGTCAGTACATCAAGTTAAAGTAAATTATTATTATATAATGTTTTATTTTATTTCAGTTAATGTTTATTTGATTACAAGTAACAAAAATGTTTAGTTTGTTTTGAGTTGTTTTTATGGTTTTATTTTTACAAAGAAAAAAAAAAGTTTAAGGGAAGTCTCTTTTTTTTCAGAAAAATGTGTCAAAACTAAGTGATTTTATTTGCCAGTGGAGTCCAAAAAAAAATAAAAATTTGTTTTCCGTTTGAATTAATAAACTCACTTCAGTTCAGAAAACAAGACTTAATATCTTCAGTCATTTTGCATCTCAAGAAAATGCATCTTAAGGATGTTTAGACATCTGTACTGGAAAACAAGACAAAAGCACATCTTTTTAGCCTTGTATTTTCAGTTTTAGTTAACTGTAATAATCCTGCTGTTGTGTTTCCTTTAATGTATTCCACGACTCTCTTAAAAAGGTCTTGAGTGTGTAGAAGCTGATGTGCTTCTCTGATCAGGTGAGCTGCACACGAGCTGTCGAGAGGTTCAGGTGAAGGGAGGCGTTCAGGAAGATGGAGAGCATTACATCAAAGTCCGATCCAAGATCCTGCAGATCTACTGCGCCGAGATGCAGAGCGCTTTCCCCAAAGAGTACGTGACCCTGCGCAGCGGCCAGACCGACAATTACTCCGAGGTGTACGGATACAGGTACAGAGACACCCCTTCAGTGACAAACACACACAACCGGTCAAACGACTGGAATAATGACGATTTTTAATGTGTCTGAAAGCCTCTTCTGCTCACCAAAGCTGCATTTATTTGATCAAAAATACAGTAGAAATTGTGAAATATTATTATAATGAACATTATAATGTTCCATGAGAATATCTGTTAAACTGTAATTTATTTCTGTGATTAAAGCTGTATTTTAGCTGTAAAGCTGTAGAAACAGTGATACACTACCATTGAAAACTTTGGGATAACTAAGAAACTAATATTTTTATTCATCAAAGATGCATTAAATTGATCAAAAGTGACAGTAGAGACATTTTAATGTTAGAAAAGTTTTCTATTTCAAATAAATGCTGTTCTTTTGAACTTTCTATTCATCTGTGAATCCTGAAAAATTAAATGTATCACAGTTTCCTCAAACATATTGAGCAGCACAACTGTGTTCAACATTGATAATCATCAGAAATGTTTGTTCTCAGACAAATATTGTCCGATCATAACAAACCATACATCAATGGAAAGATTATTTATTCAGCTTTCAGATGATGCATAAATCTCAATAAAAAAAAAATGGACCCTTATGACTGGTTTTGTGCTCCAGGGTCACATATACTGTATGTATAATCAGCATTTCTCTTGAATCATATTTCCAGGCTCCAGAACCCGTTTGAATGTCCGTATAACGGCAGTCGGCGGCAGGACTGCGCCTGCAGGAACGATTACACCGCGGCCGGTTACACGGTCTTTCACCGCGTACGGCTCGATCTTTCCAGCATGCACATCATCCGTGAGTCGTTTACCTCGCTGATTACACAACATTCATGCAAATTACAGTAAGGTCTGATTTGCATCACTAACATGAACTGACATTAAGCAATAATATAAATAAAACTATAAATATATAGAAATAATATAAGGTAATCAATGAAATAAATAAATCATAAATGTGTATTATTTTATAAATAATAAAATATATTAATAAAATGTATAAATTAATATGAACACAATGATTTATTTACATTAGTTTACAGTGCATTAATTAATAAAACGTTTGATTTTCCACATGTAGTGGAAATGAACTGTAACAAAAAATGATTAATGCTGTTGACATATTGTTCATAGTTCATTAATGTTAACAAATGAAACCTTATTGTAAAATGTTGGCGAATGCACTTCTGTAAACCGCAGTTTTGTCCTGTTTCACCGTCATGTTGACTTTCATCTAATTCTGATTGTGTTTAATTGTGTTTCAGCGACTGATGTGAAGTTCAGTCAGACGTTGTTTGGTCGCCCCATCCCGTTTGCGTCCGCGGGAGACTGTTACAGCGCCGCTAAATGTCCTCAGGTACCATCTTTATACGTGCTAGATGACCATGTTTAGAAACACCAGTCCAAACATAGTCTGTGGATCAAATCAAGTCTCAAGATGTTCCTGAAATAAGTCTCTTCTGCTCGCCAGTGCTGCATTTATTTGACCAAAAATAAAGATTTGAAATATTATTAAAATTTTAAAACGGCTGTTTTCTGTGTGAATATGTGTTAAACTGTAATGTATTTCTGTGATGCGCAGCTGTATTTTCATCATCATTACTCCAGTCTTCAGTGTCACATGATCTTCAGAAATCATAATAATATACTGATTTACTGCTCAACAAACATTTATGATTAATATCAATGTTGAACACAGTCGTGCTGCACAATATTTTGGTGGAAACCGTGATCATTTTATTTTTCAGGATTCACAGATGAATAGAAAGTTCAAAAGAACAGTATTTACTTTAAATAGAAATCTTTTGGAATATTATAAATATATTTACCCCCACTTTTGATCAATTTAATGTGTGCTTGCTGAATAAAAGTATTATTTATTTCCAGAAAAAAAGCACGTTATTAACCTTAATGTTTGGAGATTGTTTTAATCATTTATTTTTATGTAATGCACTAATAATCTCTCTTTTCTCTGATTCTTTAGGGTCAGTTTAGTATAAATCTCAGTGGAACAGGACTGAAGGTTTCAGAATCCACTAAATGGGTTTCCCAAGGCAACTACGTCACGGTCAAAGTTCACCGGTCAGAGGTGAGGATGTGGATTTTTATTATTATTATTATTATTGTTGTTGTTGTTGTTATTATCAGTGTTGGGGGTAACGCATTACAAGTAACACAATTTATGTAATCAGATTACTTTTAAAGTAACTAGTAAAGTGACACATTGCTTTTTAATTTACAGTAAAACATCCGAGTTACTTTTTCTAATCAGTAACGCCAGTTACTTTGTTTCCCTTGTACTGACTGACAGCTCTGGTGTTGCCATGTTGAGAGAAATCAGGAGTAAGTGCAGAGGCGTTGTGTGAACATGATCTTACTGTAGTTCTAGACTAAATACGAACATGTATTTATTAATCTCACCTGCACAAAAACAGATTCAGTGTTCCTCAAAATGAATAAAAACAGTGAAATGCAAACTCAGGATATGAGGCAAACCTGCAATAATTGAATATGTTAAATAACACAAATATCTTTTATGTATTTAATCTAGATTTAATCAGAGAGAGTGTGTCTGAACCCCGAACGTTATCAGGAAGGCTATTCCAGAGTTTGGGAGCCAAATGTGAAAAAGCTCTACCTCCTTTAGTGGACTTTGCTATCCTAGGTACTACCAAAAGTCCAGAGTTTTGCGACCTTAGAGAGCGGGTTGGATTGTAGCGTGGTAGAAGACAAGTTAGGTACGCAGGAGCTAAACCATTTAGGGCCTTATAGGCAAGTAATAATATTTAGTAAATGATACGGAACTGAATAGGTAGCCAGTGCAGAGACTGTAAAATTGAAGTAATATGATCATATTTTCTTGACCTGGTAAGAACTCTAGCCGCTGCATTTTGGACTATCTGTAGCTTGTTTATTGAAGATGCAGGACAACCAGCTAGCAGTGCATTACAATAGTCCAGTCTAGAGCTCATGAATGCATGAACTAGCTTTTCTGCATCAGAAACAGGGAGCATGCTTCGAAGCTTGGCAATGTTTCTAAGATGGAAGAATGCTGTTTTTGTAACATGGGAAATATGATTTTCAAAGAACAAGTTGCTGTCTAATATAACACCCAGATTTGTGACTTTAGAGGACGTGACAGTGCATCAGTCTTGATGCAAATTGTATGTCATGCTGTAATGAAGAGGAAGCAATCGCGGTTAAAATGAAACAGTTTATTGTAGCGGGATGGAAACACAGACAGAGATGTTGCAGGGCTGAGTGACGCAGGAACCGGATGGGCTAAGCTGGAGGGTGGTGAGGTGAAGAGTCGGGTCCGTGTGGGTGATGAATAATCCAGGCAGACGAGGAACACAGAACAACCAACGCGGGACAACGACAGGAACATCAGACGGCAACGGCGAAGACACGAGAACTGGACCAAAGCAAAGACAGCACGGGAAACATCCACAACGATCTGACAAAGGACAGGAAAAACAGATGAGTATTTAAGCGGTGTGGTGACGAGCTGCAGCTGGCCTCGTAACGAGGCACAGCTGCGTCGCTGATGATCGGTGACAGCTCGACCACACCCACACACACACACAACAAACGCACATGGTACAGGACGAGAAGGAAACAGTGAATGAGCGAACCGTGACAGTACCCCTTCCCCTAAGAACGCCTCCTGGCGTTCCCAGGTTCTCCTACCTGGCGATTGTAAACATCGATCAGGGAGTGATCCAGTATGTCTCTCGCAGGTACCCAACTTCTCTCCTCTGGACCGTAACCCTCCCAGTCCACCAAGTACTGGAATCCGCGTCCCCTCCGTCTTGAGTCCAGTATACGATTTACCGAATAAGTGGGTTCCCCGTCTACGAGTCGCGGCGGGGGGGGAACCGGGACTGGCGGATTAAAAGGTGAATGAAACACGGGTTTGATTTTGGATACATGGAAGGCGGGGTGAATTCTCCTGTACACTGGAGGAAGTTTGAGGCGGACTGTCACCGGACTAATGATCTTGGTGACAGTGAACGGGCCAATGAATTTGGGAGCAAGCTTATTGGAGACGGAGCGGAGAGGAATGTTCTTAGAAGAAAGCCACACTTTTTGACCCACGACGTAGACGGGAGGCTTAGACCGGTGGCGATCGGCTTTAGCCTTGGTGCGCGCTCCCACTTGGAGTAGAGTCTCACGGGCTCTCGTCCAAGTGCGATGACACCTCTGGACAAAGGCGTGAGCGGAGGGAACCGCGACCTCGGATTCCAGACTGGGAAAGATAGGTGGCTGGTAACCTAAACTACACTCAAACGGAGACAGGCCCGTGGATGACACTGGTAATGCATTGTGGGCGTACTCCACCATAGACAGTTGCTGGCTCCAAGAGGAAGGATTCTTGGAGACTAGACATCGCAACACTCTCTCCAAATCTTGGTTGGCTCTCTCGGTCTGGCCATTGCTCTGGGGGTGAAACCCGGAGGAAAGACTGACAGTCGCCCCCAGCAGTCTACAGAACTCTTGCCAAAATTTGGACACAAATTGGGGACCCCTGTCGGAGACCACGTCTATCGGGAGGCCATGTAAGCGAAAGACGTGGTCTACAACAGTTACCGCTGTCTCCTTGGCTGAGGGTAATTTGGGCAAGGGGATGAAATGGGCCGCCTTCGAGAACCGGTCCACCACGGTCAAAACAACCGTGTTGCCCTGAGAGGGCGGGAGGGCGGTAACAAAATCTAGCGCAATGTGGGACCAGGGTCTCGAAGGGACAGGCAGCGGTTGGAGCAACCCATCTGGGGGTCGATTGGAAGTCTTACCGATGGCACAAACCGAGCAAGCCAACACAAAACTGTGAATGTCGCGAGCCATGCGAGGCCACCAGAATCGTTGCTTAACCAAAAAGCTGGTGCGATTAACTCCTGGATGACAAGCCACGTTGGAGCAATGCCCCCACTGGATAACGTCGGACCTTAATTCCTCTGGCACAAATAAACGGTTCGGTGGGCAAGCGGGCGGAGGCGTTACCCCTTCTAGGGCCGTCTTGACCCTCGATTCGACCTCCCATGTGAGTGTGGAGACGAAAAGCGTCTCGGGTAAAATACACTCGGGAGTAGACGGGCGTTCGGAATGGTCAAAAATACGAGATAAAGAGTCGGGTTTGATGTTCTTGGAACCCGGGCGGTACGAGAGAGAAAAATCAAAGCGACCGAAAAAAAGTGCCCACCGAGCCTGCCTGGAATTCAATCTTTTGGCAGTTCTGATATATTCTAAGTTCTTATGATCGGTCCAGACGATAAAGGGTACCCCCGACCCCTCCAACCAGTGACGCCACTCCTCCAACGCTAACTTGACTGCCAACAACTCTCTGTTACCAATGTCATAATTGCGTTCGGCTGGCGATAAACGATGGGAAAAAAACGCGCAGGGATGCATCTTGTCGTCCGCGGAAGAACGCTGGGACAGAACTGCGCCTACCCCCACCTCTGATGCGTCGACCTCCACCACAAACTGATGTGAGGGATCAGGGGCTATAAGGATGGGGGCTGAAACAAAGCGGCCCTTCAGTTTGGTAAACGCTGCCTCGGCAGCGTTAGACCACCTGAACGTAGTTCTGGGGGAGGTCAAAGCTGTCAGAGGCGCGGCTAGTTGGCTGAAATTGCGAATGAAACGCCGGTAGAAGTTGGCGAAGCCCAGAAACCTCTGTAGGGCCTTACGGGAATCTGGATTTGGCCACTCCACCACAGCCTTAACCTTGTCAGGGTCCATGCGCACTCCCTCGGACGACACAATGTACCCTAGAAACGGAACAGACTGTGCATGAAACGCGCATTTCTCCGCCTTGACAAAAAGCCCATTCTCTAGCAACCTCTGAAGCACTCGCCGGACGTGCTGCACGTGCTCCTGGAGAGATGAAGAAAAAATCAATATGTCATCCAGGTAAACATATATGAACTGATCAACCATATCTCGCAGCACGTCATTGACGAGTGCCTGGAAGACTGCTGGGGAGTTGGACAGCCCGAAGGGCATGACCAAGTATTCAAAGTGCCCCCTAGGGGTGTTAAAAGCAGTCTTCCACTCATCCCCCTTCCTGATGCGGACCAAATGATAAGCATTACGTAAATCCAATTTCGTGAAGACAGACGCTCCCTGCAACCTCTCGAAGGCTGAAGACATCAACGGCAAAGGATAGGTATTCTTTACCGTGATGTTGTTCAGCCCTCGGTAATCAATGCAAGGGCGCAGGGATCCGTCCTTCTTCCCCACAAAAAAGAATCCCGCCCCCGCTGGAGAAGAGGAAGGGCGGATGAATCCGGAAGCTAGGGAATCAGAAATATATTTCTCCATAGCCTCCCTTTCTGGGACAGAAAGCGAATATAATTTGCCCTTAGGCGGAGACATACCTGGCAGTAAATCTATAGCACAGTCGTAGGGACGATGCGGAGGAAGAGAAGCTGCTCGAGACTTACTGAACACTTCCCTCAGGTCCTGATACTCCGAAGGCACGTTTGACAAATCCACTGCCTCCTCCTGAAAAACAGAAACAGACACAGACGGACAGGCAGACACAAGACAGGACTTATGACAATGATCACTCCAGGCTAAAATGGTGTTTAAGTTCCAGTCAATCTTGGGGTTATGGGAAATGAGCCAGGGGTGTCCGAGGACGATGGGGGCAAGAGGGGAGTCCATGATCATGAAAGAAATGCTTTCAGTGTGATTGCCTGAAGTGATTAACGTGACAGGTTCAGTGACAGTGGTAATGGTGGGCAGTTCCTGGCCACTGAGGGCGTGAACGGAAATACTGTGAGTGAGGGGTCTTGTGGGGATCTGAAGCTTGTGTGCAAGTGCAATGTCCAAAAAGTTACCCTCAGCCCCGGAATCCAGAAGAGCTTGACAGTTGAAAAAATGGGTAGCCCATCTCAGTCTTACCGGGAGGAGGGTAGATGACGTGGATGAGGTCTTTCCTGCGGAGATCCCACCCGATAGTAGCCTCACACTTACTATCGGGCTTGGTCTTTTACCGGGCATCTGTTCAAGAAGTGTCCTGCCCTACCACAATACAGACATAGTCCCTGGGATCTCCGCCTTTCCTTCTCCTCCCGGGAAAGCCGAGCCCGCCCTACCTGCATGGGTTCGTGATCGTAGACGGGACTGACCGCGTCCCCGTCGCTACCCTGCTGACTCTCCGACCCACCAGGGACTCGGGTGGCCTGGACGCGTCGTTCGACCCTGGCGAGCCGTGCGTCCACCCTTAAGGCCAGGTTGATAAGTCCGTCGAGCGTGGTGGGGAGGTCCAGGGCGTAGATCTCTTTCTGGACGCGGTCAGCCAGCCCATGCAGGAACATGTCCCACTGCGCCTCCTCGTTCCAGCGGCACTCCGCCGCCAGGGTGCGGAACTCGATAGAATAGTCAGACACAGATGATTCACCCTGGCGGAGATCGGCGAGCATTCTGGCCGCCTCTCTACCGGCGACGGCACGATCGAATACTCGCTTCATTTCCTCCGATAGTGCCTGGAACGAGGTGCAGCACGGATCTTGATTCTCCCACACCGCCGTTCCCCAGAGTGCCGCCCTTCCCGTAAGCAGAGCCAACACAAAAGCCACCTTGCTCCTCTCCGTGCAATAGGTGCGTGGCTGGAGGGCGAAGTGCATCGAGCACCGATTCAGAAAGGCTCTGCAAAACCTGGGTTCACCACCGTAATGTTCGGGAACGGGCAGGCGGGGCTCTGGTTGGAGGGGAACCTCCACAGGGATGAGGGGAACTGACGGTGTGGGTGACGCAGTGGGAACTCGTAGCTGCTGGAGTTGCTGGGTGAGCTCGGACACCTGCGTCACTAGAACCTGAATAGCGCAACCCACACTATTCAGGCTCGCCTCCTGTGAATCCATCCGCTCACTGCTCCTGGCGATGAAGCTCTCCAGCGCCGTGGCAGTGGCACCCGCTGCTTCCATGGGGAGGTCAGATCGTTCTGTCATGCTGTAATGAAGAGGAAGCAATCGCGGTTAAAATGAAACAGTTTATTGTAGCGGGATGGAAACACAGACAGAGATGTTGCAGGGCTGAGTGACGCAGGAACCGGATGGGCTAAGCTGGAGGGTGGTGAGGTGAAGAGTCGGGTCCGTGTGGGTGATGAATAATCCAGGCAGACGAGGAACACAGAACAACCAACGCGGGACAACGACAGGAACATCAGACGGCAACGGCGAAGACACGAGAACTGGACCAAAGCAAAGACAGCACGGGAAACATCCACAACGATCTGACAAAGGACAGGAAAAACAGATGAGTATTTAAGCGGTGTGGTGACGAGCTGCAGCTGGCCTCGTAACGAGGCACAGCTGCGTCGCTGATGATCGGTGACAGCTCGACCACACCCACACACACACACAACAAACGCACATGGTACAGGACGAGAAGGAAACAGTGAATGAGCGAACCGTGACATTGTAATCCAAGAGATTCTGTGTACTGTATATCTGTTTTATCTGAATAGGAGAAAATTATTGGTCATCCAATCTTTTACATTTTTAACACATTCTGTTATCTTAGATAATTTAGAAGTTTCATCTGGTCTTGTTGAGATATATAGTTGTGTATCATCAGCATAACAATGGAAATTAATCCCGTATTTTCTAATAATATTACCAAGGGGCAACATGTATACTAAAAATAGCAGAGGACCTAGGACAGATCCTTGTGGTACTCCATACTTTACTGGTGATAATTGAGATGACTCCCCATTTAAAAAGACAAAGTGATAACGATCAGACAGGTAGGATCTAAACCATCTTAAAGCCTGCCCTTGAATACCAGTATAGTTTTGTAATCAATCTATAATTATTTTGTGATCTATGTCGAACGCAGCACTAAGATCACAAATACATAAATCAATCTCATATCAATACATGAGAAACAAAATAACTGGCATTACTGATTTGAAAAAGTGACTCAAATATTTCCTTCTATTTAATTAAAAAGTAATGCTTAAGTAAAGTAACTTTACTACTATCTGATTACGTAACTCGCGTTCCTTGTAATGCATTACCCCCAAAACTGATTATTATAATAATTATTATTGTTGTGTTTTATTGTTGCAGGACGGTAGCAGAATCTACGGCCGCTGCGGTGGTTTCTGTGGGAAGTGTCTTCCTCACCCTCATACAGGCCTTTTTGTGAAAATCCAGTAAGAAAGATGTCTACTAAATCAACTTGAGAAAAACTCGTCGCGACTGATTCGCCCGTTTTTTTAACGTCTGGCAGCTACGCTAAACAGAACAAGTACGAAACATCCCACCTCTGCACTTTCCGGAAGTTACAAGAACCAAATAACTGAGTCTCTTCACGAATCAGGACGGATCGGGATGCAGATTGGATTAGTTTTTATATGGAAATGTCGAAATGATCATAACATGGATGTAGTCGCGTGTTCTTGTGAAAATGAATCAACATTTGGTCAGTCGAGATCAGATGTTAGATTCATTTATGACCAAATTCTGCTCCTTTGGTTGCAACAACAGCACGTTTGAGGGTTTATTTTTATTTTTAGTTGTAACAGTCAAATCCTTCATTATGGGCAGAGTTTTGACAGAAAGGGATTCATTTAACAACTTTAAAAGCGTTTCATAATCCAAAATATGTTTTTTTTCCAGAAGGACATGAACTACTGCACGTAAAACACGTTTTAGATGAGTTATTTTTATTTCACATGGAGCAAAAGACTGATGACAGCAAACTGCTTGATATGAAAATATAAGTAATTGAATGTTTTGTATATTTGAATGTTACACAGTCTGGCTTAAAATGGGTTTGACAATCTAGAAGAAGGTAGAAAACACTGCAAAGGAGTGCTACTGAAATCTCTTTATCCTGACGATCCTTTTCAACTTTAGGTAAAAGCGTCAGCTAAATGAATAGATGTCCTTATGAACTAGTCTGGGTAATATGATATTTTAATTATATTTAATAATATACTGACATCAGTTAACGGTGCTAAAAAGATTTCATAACATTTAGCATTTTACATGGTTTCTAATCTGATTCAAAACAGAAGCAATCATTAAAATTTGTGCTAAAATAATGTGGTTTGCTGGGTTAAGCTGGTTTAGGTGACCAACTATTTGACTAAAAAAAGAGCAACTAACCTCTAAAACCTGTCCTAATTCAGCTGAATCAGGTCACAAAATTCAATTATTTTACAGATTGAATTGAATTAGTTAACACTGACTGTCAGAGTTTTTACAATGAAAATGCACTGCTATTCAGAAGATTTAGTAATGTTTCTGTGTCTCTTCTGCTCACCAAGGCTGCATTTATTTGATCAAAAATACAGAAAAATTATAAAATATTATTACTGTGTGAATATATTGTATGATGTAATTTATTCCTTTGATGCAAGCTGAATTTTCAGCATCATTACTCCAGTCTTCATAACCAGCTAAATTCAACCAGTCCTAATTCAAGGCACTAAATTAAATTATGCGACATAAAATGTAATTAATGGACTAAATTAAGTAATTTAAAGACAGATGAGTTAACGCAGACAAACATCACATCAGTTTTATTAGAAGGGAAGATTAAAGTAGATAAAATTAAAACGGCATAACCCTACCTCTCATAATCATAACCACTCATGCGTATGATTGTGTTGTACATTATTTATGTTTGACAGTATTTATTCTGTAACTAAATGTACATACGTCTCATCCTTATGACAAAAAAATCATAATAATATTAAATACTGATCTTTTGCCATTTATTGGTCATTAACAGGAGGTTTACAGAGTAACGGTGCTGTTTATACTACTGAGTGAGCTTTAACTAGTACTAGAGTTAGTTATAGAGATATTTTAACTATTAGCTGGATCATATTTCAAGCATACTGTATGTAATGTAGTATAAATCATTTTAACTACTCACTTTTTGCTTTCAACCAAAGTCTGCTTAATTACTCTTAAGTAATTGGTAATATAGATATTATAACTTGAAGGATGTTTTAGGTTAACATGCGGTATATCAGATCATCCGCGAGCAGCTAACCAACCTTTGACTATCATCGTGTTGATAGATGACTGAACTATATGAGGTCTGTATCAGAAATTAAAGCACTGTATGATGCAATATGTGCCATGATTTACACCTGTGTATTAACACTTCAGCTTTGTCAAATGTGTTTTTAATATTCATACTTGAAGTGTGAACATCAGACGGTTTGCGGAGAGAAAAACGAGGATTGTTTTCCACTTATTACCCAAAGATTATTTTATAGAGTGTCTTTACTCTTCAGTATCCAGTGTTTTATAATGAAATCTTTGGTGCTATAATAAAAATGAGATGTTATGGATGTAATGGCATCTACAGCACTGTACTGATGCTGATCATCATAATAAAACGACATATGTTTATTTTGGTTGGTTTGTCTGTTTTTAATGGGAATGTGTTGCATGTTTTGAAAGTCTGCAAATGTTCAGCGTGATGAGAAACAAGACTTCTGTAGATAAATGGACACTTTATACTTGTATGTCGTTCAACTAAAATTTTCAGTTAAATGAATTGCATGATGCTGATGATTTAAAACTGTAAATATCAAATAATCAATCAATATTGCTGAGATAAGATTCGAACTAAAGATCATTCATAGAGAGCGTTGTGGCAGATGAATAAAGCATCGAATAAACTAGCTTTAAGATTTAATTGTATTTAATGTTTTAACAATCTGTACTTTAGTTTAGTTGATATTGTAGTTTTTGTTAATATATTGAATTAGTTTCTATTTTTATCTTTTCTGTTTTCACTTTAATATTAAAGCTTTGGTAGTTATGTTGTGTTTTATATAAAAATGTATAAATATATAAAATAAAAAGTAAATAATAAAAACATTTGATCATTTTAGTTTAGTTGCTAGTATTTTGTTAAACTAAACATGTTTTAGTATGGTTTCTGTTTTCAAAATAAAAGGTCCGTATACACCATACTAATCAAGCAAATACAACTGTTTATACATCGCTGATATCAATAATAATGATAATGATCATGGGTAAATACATAAAAGAATAGTGATAATCACAAATAAACACATTAAAGAAGGATAATCATAAGGCAGTGCATAATATATGAATGATCATGAGTAAATGGATAAAAGATAATAATTATGAATGAAATAATACACAGATTCGAGCATACACTAAAACTAAACCCCAAAGCCAAGTATTAGAACAAATATACAACTGTGCATCATCTTCCCTCTTCATAAGACTGGTCACAGTAGAAGACCAACACCTGTCCGAGAACGCCGGGCGATGCGTGCTTATCCCACGGCTGAGCTTCCACTGTTTCTGAAAGAAACCCCTTTTTTATACTTCAAAATTAGGTGCGGTTTAAGAACAACCCTCCAAGTGAGAGAGAAAGCAAACTGGCCAGACTCGCTCCCCCTCCCAGTTGGGTGCACTTCGTTTTAATTACAGAAAGAGATGAGTTCTTATTTAGGGATATCTCTTAGGTTTTCGTATTTAATGTGGTACCAGAATTCTGCAGCTAAAACTTCTCAAACGATAACAGTTTCCAAACTTATTTTGAAGGTCAATGTAACCTCTCTCTTGTACCTTCCCAAGAAATAGTGATGTTGTTTTGCATCCATTGCAACCTTGACAGTATCCCCCCTTAAAGTCCATTCCCACACCGTTCATCCCTTGAGCGCAACAAAACAACCCATCCTTTACGAAACAAAATGAGAAATGTCGTCTTAGCAACTAGCTGAAATATTTGTTTTATTTCAGTTATTGTTGATTTTATTTCAAGTAACAAAAAAAAATAGTTTTTGTTTTTTTATGGATTTAGTTCACAATAAGCAGATGCCATTGCATCATTATGGGGGCAAAAGCATCTTTCTCCATTGACAAACCTTCAAGATGTTTGTGCAATCTGACTCTTATAACATATAAACCACTTATTACAATATCTGCTTATTAATATTATCTAAAGGAACTGAGGTGAGCAAAGATTACAGCATGCAGACGATCACCAGCTTCGTTGAGATGAATGGAAATGTTCTTCTGGTATATCCGTCACTATCCGGCTCATTAGTGGAGGTCAGTGTCTCAAAATGATTGGATTGGGAATTTTTTTTAATTTCTGGTCATTTAGTTTCATAAAATTTTTCCCCAGTTTGTGCTCATATCTCTTTGAGCTCCTCAAACCCCGGCTTAAAGGGACTACAATTAGAAGAGTTGTGGATTACAATCGACTATAACTATACACTCAAAAAAAGAAATGGTGATACTCAAACAATTACAAAGAAACAGCAATTAACAGTGAATTAAAATGGCATTTTGAATGTGAAATGTATTCCAATAATCTTTGTGTTATATACAATTTAAAAAAGAAAAAACAATTCTAAACAAATATAGAACTGCTGAATTTATAAATATATGAAGTCAGAATATGGGAAATACATAGAAATAAACGATGCATTTATGAAGATTGACCAGCAAGTGGAGACAGTGACTTTAACATGAGAGAAGAACATCAGCTCATGCTTCATTTGAGAGGTTTCTTGTGTGTTTTTACAGCAGTTTCTATTTGACCCTTAAGATCTGAAGAAAATGATATTGCATTGAACACTACAAGAAATATTGGCAACATAACACTCTAGGTATTTGTGATTTTTCTTTGTTTACAAATTATAACAAATAATTAAGCTTTCATCTATCATGCAAATCCAGCTGCTTTGACATTTGTGTTGATAGTCTTGAGCTTA
The DNA here is from genome assembly GCF_936440315.1 of Barbus barbus. Classification (NCBI taxonomy): domain Eukaryota; kingdom Metazoa; phylum Chordata; class Actinopteri; order Cypriniformes; family Cyprinidae; genus Barbus; species Barbus barbus. Next base: position 23,540,088 of record NC_136726.1, read on the forward strand.
ATCTGTGATGTTCAGATCCTAGTCAAAGGTCTAAATGTATCCAGTGAATCTGAAACCTGAACAAAAGAAAAGAAAAACACTTCTGGAGTATAATTGTTTCTGTGTGGTGTCCACATAGGCTTCATTCTGAGCTGGTCAGTAGGGAATTTCTGTAGCTATTTCACTCATTTTCACCGTGTTTAAATTGTTAGGCTATATTTGTTTATATTTTATTTGTTTATTTTTTTGTTATTTTTTTTATTTTAGACAGAGGTTTGCTTTCATTTCTATTTTTTATTATTATTGTATTTATTAATTTTTATTTTATATTTATTTATTTTTCTGTATTTTCATTTTTTTTGCTTGCTGTATCTGTTATGGTTAGCAGATCCAGGCAGGCAAGAAGGCGAGGGTTTCAAGCAACACAGATATTTTAATAATACAAATCAAGTCACTGGTACAACAGCTCAGAATAACGTCAGATAACATGACATGACTTGAACTAACATAACTTCAAGACACGACAAACTAGACTAGGGAACTCAAGGCTTATAAAGGACCGGGAACAAAGGAGCAAACGAGATAATTAACAAAACAGGTGAAAGGACTAAACGATGATTACTCATCAACTAAACTAGAACAGGAACTACCAAATAAGGTCAAAACAGAACTGAAAGGAAACCAAACCGTGACAGTATCATTTATGTATTATTTATTTATCCTATTTAAAATGATTTTATTTTATTTATTTATGTCTCTTTGGGCTTTCTTTATCAGCGAGAAACTTGGACAGGACCGAAATAATAATGTATTTTTTTAAATTTCCATACATTCATATATATATTGTGTGTGTGTGTGTGTGTGTGTGTGTGTGTGTGTGTGTGTGTGTGTGTAAATGATGTGTGTGTCTGCGTATTTTCATTACTGCAACATTACTGCGTAAATTCACTTGGAGTTTTGGGTCACCAGGCCAAATCAGTACCTTCAGAGAGCTGGACAGCAAAGGATGATGGGAATGAAGAGTTTGATTACTTCATGCATGAGAGCAGCAAAAAACTGCAGTCCACAAACATGACAAACTCTCTTTGATCCTGAACAGGAAAAATCAAGTTCAAATCAAGTTTTATTGTAGGGTTTGTGTTAGTCATTATAATGAGCTTCATACAAAAACAACAGAAGTCTGTGGTGTGACTTCATTTAGACTGTATCTTCTCTTTTCGGACACATTTTTGCTCAGTTTCAAGACACAAAACGGCGAAACACTTCTCTCTCATCCCGAAAGCGAACTCCTCCAGCGAGTCTTTGTTTGATTAACCTCTGTTGTTTTCACAGGCCACATTCAGCTGTGGACGGACTCTAATTGAATTATGGGAATATTTGTTCAGCTCACTGTCGATAAGGTCGACACATTGATTCTGTTCATCCCTCCTTCCTGTCCAGTGTCTGATTTTAATTTCCTGAGCGCATGATACGCTTCTCACACGCATGGAGCTGAGCCAGACGCTCAGAGGTGGAAGTGATGCTAACATTCAATACAAACAACTCAGAACAGTTTTACCTCTTCGTGTTGGGCCAGAAAACACCTCTTACTCTGGTAAAATCACTGTAAACACCTGGAGCTGAGGTGGTCTTCTTAAACTCTAGATGCTTGTAAATGCTCCACCTCCAGTTCTGATTGGATTTTCAGGAAGTAAGGGGGCGGGGCTTCGCAATTTTGCATTTGTGGTTTTCATTCTCATTTACAGTCTGTAAAATGTCTAAAGCAGTGGTTTTCAAACTTGTTAAAAGAGTTTTTTAAGAGTTTAAGATGTTTTACTGTTTTTATAACTGTACTGTCTTAATGGATTTGATGTTTTACTGTTTTATGAAAAACAAAATATCGGAAAAAAGATTTGCGATACGCACTCTGAAGTGCCAACCTAAATCAAATGATTCACAACAGGGGCTCCGAAGTTCCAATCTGAAATGATTCACAAACCCGCTCCGATCAAAGTCCTGAACTGAATCAAAATATTCACAAATCTGGTTAGTTCTGATCTGAATCAAAAGATTAGCGATATTTGATTCGGAGACTACGAATCGGGTCGCAAATCATTATTCAGATCAGAACTTGGGAGTGCATTGCGCTTTGAAGTCCAGATCTAAATCAAATGACTTGCGATACGCACTCCAAAGAGCCGTTCTGAATCAAAAGATTCATGAACCAGCTCCGAAGCTCCGATCTAAATCAAATGATTCGTGATACGTGCTCGAAGTCCCAATCTGAAACAAATGATTCACAATACTTGCTTTGAAGTTCTGGGGGGGGATGCTTTTAAATTCCGATCTGAATCAAAAGACATGCACCCCCTCCAAAGTCCTGATCTGAACCAAATGATTCACGTTACTCGATCCGATTGGAGCGACATATTGGTTTTATTCAGAGTTTCGAAAAGCTCTGTTTAACCCATCACTACATCCTTTTTAAAATCACAACAAGCGATGTGGAAAATTGAAAATGAAGGGCTCTTTTTAACAGTTTGTTAGTGAATCGCTTGAACTGAATGATAAAGACTCAAGTTTGAATCAATCGGAGCGATTTCAGCGTAATTGACTCACTCAATTGAATCGGTTTTGTCTGTTCCTCCTATTATCGCGCCTTCTTACACGATACTGTCAGTACTACTACTGGATTAGCTCGCTAGTTTTCTGAGATTAACTGTAGCTGAAATAAGCGAAAAAAGTATGAGGTTTACAAATAAAATATCCATATTTTCACTCCGAAGACTTTCTACATCAAAGACATCCAACTAGTGCGAATCACGACTATAAATAATCACGATTAATCACGTCCAAAATATGTGTGTACTGTGTGTATATATAAAGACACACATACAGTATATATATTTTGAAAATATTTGCATGGATTTACATGTATATATGTATATTGATCGTATCTGGAGGACATGAGATGCTGATGGCCATTGATTCAGTCCACAGACTCGGTTCTGTGCTCAGGGATCTGTACTAACACTGATCAGTTCACCCAAACATCAAATCATCACACAATCAAAGATTCCTTTAATGCCATCAGGCAATGGTTTGATTCAGAAATTAAATTAAATATAAATGAATCTGATTTCTTAGCGTTCTTAGTGTCCCTTTATTAATTAGTTTATAGACCTAAATTATCAAATTATTTGTTTATCTTTAATCTCACTTTAAACAAGTTTGTTAATTTGTTACATGTTTTAATTTAAATTCAAGCTTCATACATTCAACATCAAAATGACTAAAACTTTAAAACTAAAATAAAAACAGAAAAGTTACATTTTAATTCAAAATATCAACAGAAATGTAATATTGGTGATACTAAAATAAGACTGGGCCGAACTCTTAAATGTAAAACAACAATTCGGTCTCAAAAAGTGTAATGTCCAGTAATTATGGTTGATGCATCTCTTCTCAGAAGGGGATTATGGGTAAAACACACTGGCATAATGTACAAAACCAGAGTCTGCTGGTCTGATATATGCTGATGCTTTAAACTCTCTGTTCTCAGATCTGACAGATGAATGAGCTGATGTGCATTAGTGTGCAGAAGACATAAACCTGAGCAGGAATATTTACTCATTCATTTGAGCTTTCCTAAACATAGAGTATCTAACACACGTCCAGATCTGTGGCAGCTTTAAACACTCTGAACTGATCTTCATCAGAGCCATTGTCTTAAAAGCATCATATTTCGTCAGAGTGCTGATCGTACCTTCCTCCTGCTCACACTCCACATATTTAACTGCAGGAGTTTTGATAAGGAAGAACAAATCCTTGGGCTTTCAAGACAAACAGCTGGTTTTGGTCCAGAGGAACAATTCAGGCCTGTGGAGAAGCTGAGCTGAAGCCTCACAAAACACAACATGGTTTTGTTTAGTTTTAGCCATTGATGGGAACATCGGCTGCTTTCATGTGCAGATTAACTGCTGCCCAGAGCCTCAGCTAATCCATTTCTCTTGTTAATGGCCACTAGCAAGTGAGCAAAGAATGCTGACGCTCAACGAATCAAGAAGATGACCTTGAGTGATAAAGAACATCTGCCTTCAGAAACCATCATGTACGTTATTAAGGAGAAGTAAGTGGTCGCTGGTGTAGCTTGAGTGGTTGCTAGGGAGTTGCTATGGAGTTTTAGTTGGTTGCTAGGGAGTTGCTATGCGGTTAAGTTGCTATGGTGGTCTTAGGGGCTGCTTAGATATTTTGGGTGGTTGCTAGGGAGTTGCTATGCAGTTGTATTGCTAAGGTGTTCTAGGTTGTTGCTAGGGAGTTTCTATGCAGTTGCTATGGTGTCCTAGGTGGTTCATTGGTTATTGGTTACTTAGGGTGGTTGTTAGGGAGTTGATATAAAGTTGTTTTGCTATAGTGTTCAAGGTGGTCGATGGGTTATTTAGGGTGGTTGTTGGAGAGTTACTATGGAGTTGCATTGCTATGATGTTCTAGGTGGTTGCTAGAGTATTTTGTGTGGTTTCTAGGGAGTTGCAATACAGCTGCTATAGTGTTCTGGTTTGTATGATAATTTGGGTGGTTGTTACGGAGTTGCTATGCAGTTGCTAAGGTGTTCAAGGTGGTTGATGGGGTATTTTGGGTGGCAGTTGGGGAGTTGCTATGCAGTTGCATTGCTAAGGTGTTCTGGGTGGTTTCTAGGGAGTTGCTATGCAGTTGCTATGGTGTTCTAGGTGTTTTCTATGGTATTTGGGGTGGTTGCTAGGGAGTTGCTATGGATTTGCATTGCTATGGTGTTCTGAGTGATTGCTAGGGAGTTGCTATGTAGTTGCTATGGTGATCTAGGTGCTTTATAGGATAATTTAGGTGGTTGTTAGGGAGTTGCTATGAAGTTGCTATGGTGATCTGTTTTATTGGTATTTTGGGTAGTTGTTAGGGAGTTGCTATGCAGTTGTTATAGTGTTTTAGGTGTTTTTGTAGGGTAGGATGGGTTGTTGCTAGGGAGTTGCTATGCAGGCATTTTTAGGTATTTTGTTCCAGTCTGGCATGAAATGAATCCCGTCTAGTGTTATCGGTTTAATCATATCACTAACCCTTGATGAACACTAGCAATAATGCATTGTACATGTATTCACGTTTTACAGTAACAGTGTTTTTTCAACATTTGAAGTCAAAGAACACCTTGAATGTGAAAAATTATGAAAGTGAGTGGCTAAATAACTACGCTCATGTGAGGAGGAGAAGAGTTGACTCAGATGTTTATGAGCACCTTTGGCTCTTAAACGTGAGTGCTTTGAGCAATGGTGTGTTGTGTTTCGTTCTGATGTTTGATGTTTGTGATTGAAGAGCAGCTGTTTGGTTGTTTTCACCTGAAGCAGTTCTGAGCGGACAGATTATATTAACAGCATGAGATACAGATGTGAGCATTGAAATCCACGTCCAAAAACACTCAGCAAATTATATGTTGGGAAATGATGCTGTAAAAAACGCAGTGTACTGCAATGCATCAATGCATTTTTTTCATTTTGCTTAGCAAAGTATTTTGTATACATTTGTATACAAGTGCATTTTTGTTTTTGTCCAAGGGCACATCATTTTGGTGCTTAGCTGTTGTTGTTTCACTGACATCACTTGAGACAATAGAAAGTGTTGAATCAGAAAGTGGGCTCAGGGCTCATTTACTGACCGCATTGCTCTTTTCACGCTCAAAGAGACTCAGCGGGGTCACAGAGTGTGTGAAAGACCTCCAATGCCAGACCACATTAGTGCCACCTGCTGCCCTCTTCATGCCAGCCGTGCCAGGGATTAAACGGCATTACGGACGCTTACACGCTGCCTTTCTCTCACCAGTAACACTACAGCAACAAACCTTTTTATGAATACGTATTGACATGTCCTCAAATGTTTTTATTATTATCAGCATGTTAGTGTTAGTTTAGAACTTTCTTTTTCGGATTTGAAATTTAGAACTTTTGAACTTTTAAATGTTGTTTTGAAATTTAGAACTTTATTTTGAACTTTCAAATTTACCAACATTTTGAAATGTAGAACTTTCTTTTTTTTGGATGTTATAACTGTTTTACATGTAGTAAAGCATGCACAGCTACCCACATACATGTGTAAGACGGCGTTTTGTTGTTGGATGTAATAATGAATATAGCAGTCGTCATTTACTCCCGACATCTGAGCCGCTGAAGAGACAGAGGATTAAGGTTACTTTCATTTTGAAGGGAATGTGCCGATCCCGATCTACATAAATGCTCTATGTTCACCCGAATCATTCGTGATCCAGCTTTATCTACAGAAGAAGTGAGTATAAGTTTTTTTTTTATCTTTGCAAATTGCCTTTCCTAATAATGTGCTAGTTTGCCAGTTTCGCGGCTGAAGTTTAGTATGCTACATAGATATACCTAGATCCCTCATTATCAACTGTTTCTATGGGCCGTGATACGTAAACCATCCGCCATTTTTGGAATGGTCTGCGAATCTTTGAGCGCATTGACTCTGTGCATCTACAACAGCAAGTTATAGGCTTGTATATCTTTGAATATTCATGCTAGATGGCTGACGCGTCAACGGATCTGGAGCGGTCGAATAGGGATCTACACATATCTATGGTCTGCTCGTCACTCCACAGAAGAGAGGGGCGGGGTCAGCAGAGCTCATTAGCATTTAAAGCAACATGGACTAGATCAGCGTGCTGAAAACAGAGCTGGTTTTGACAGGGTAAAGGTGTTTTTTACACTATTGAGAATTTATAACCAAAGTATGTTATAGACTTTTCATTAAGACCTTAAAGAATGTGTAAAATGGTCATCCGATGACCTCTTTAAAATGTAATTTATTCTTGTGATCAATGCTGAATTTTTAGCATCATCCAGTTACATGATCCTTCAGAAATCATTCTAATATTCAGATTTTCTGCTCAGAAAACATTATTATTATTATTATGTTGAAAACAGCTGAGTAGAATTTTTCAGGTTTCTTTGATGAACAGAAAGTTCAGAAGAACAGCATTTATCTGAAATAGAAATCTTTTGAATGGTATAGTATGTTACAAAAGCTTTTTCTTTCAGATAAATGCTAATCTTTGGATCTTTCTATTCATCAAATGATCCTGAAAAAAATTTACTCAACTGTTTTAAATATTGGTAATAATAATAATATATGTTTGTTGATCAGTAAATCAGTATATTATTATGATTTCTGAAGATCATGTGACACTGAAGACTGGAGTAATGATGCTGAAAATACAGCTGCACATCAGAAATAAATTATATTTTAAAATTTATTCAAATAGAAAGTTGTTATTTTAAATAGTAAAAATGTTTCAACTTTTTTACTGTTTTTGATGCAGGCTTAGTGAGCAGAAGATAATTCTTAAAAAAAACCCATAAAAAAATCTTACTGCCCAAAAACCTTTGACTGGTAGTGTACAGATTTCATAACATTGACTTTACCTGTGTTGTTTTTTTAAAATTTGTATTTATTTATTTTACTGCTTATATATGCACTCCCTGTTTGTCTTTATCTGTCTGTCCACACGTTTCGCTGTAGGGATCCCATAATCCTCCAGAACCACAGGAAATAACACTCGTCTGTTTCACGTGTTTTTCCCTCCCTGCTTTCCTGAACATCAGTGATGTGTGTGTGTGTGTGTGTGAGAGAGAGAGAGAGTTTGTGTGTGTGTGTGTTTGTGTGTGTGTGTGTGTGTGAGAGAGAGAGAGAGTTTGTGTGTGTGTGTGTTTGTGTGTGTGTGCGTGTGTGTGTGAGAGAGAGAGAGAGTGTTCAAACAGCCTCTGTTCATTACTGGAAACACCATTTGTGTCTGTATTAATAAACGATATATACACATACATACATACAGATCATACTGATCTCATGGCAGAGTGATTTTCAGATGAAGCTGGATGGGTTTAATCTTGCGGTTCGTTTGCGAGCGCATGCTGAAGCCCATCTGCCATCTGCAGTGATGTTTCTGTCAGACACAAGCACTGATCTATCAGGAGTGTCCAGATCTCCACGAGCGTGAGGTTACAGGACACCCGACTCTCGGCTTCACAGTGTCGCTGTTGTAATATTTTCCAGATGAGCTCTGAAAAAAATTCAAAACGCTCTTGTTTTGATGAGCACCGCTGCCAAATGCTCATAATAACAATAAACAGTATTGTTCCAGATTAATAGACATAGTATATATTAATTTAATTAAACAGTAACGATTATCTGGACATGCTGTATATTTTGTATTATTTAATATATTTTAATATATTAATATATTTTAAAATATTTTAATAAAAAAAAAATATGTATTACATTATATTTTAATTTAATCCATGAGGGTATTATTTTTCAGTTTAACGCTGAGTAGATTTCTCAGGGAAAGATAAAGGAACAGGTTATGAAATAGGAATATAAATGTAACGCAACAGTTATTTTTGTTTTTTTATAAACAGTATATATGTCAATATAAAGTGTATGTTGATATTCATGTATTTTATATCATATGCATTATTTAAACTTTATAAATATATATTTTAAGTTATTTAAATTTTTCGACATTAATTTGAATATATTAAAATAGTATTTTTCTAAATTACTCTGATTAAGCTTCTCAAGAAAATAAAATAATAGAATAGTTTATAAAACAGAAATATAAATTTAACAGTAACAGATTTTATATACATACTGTATATATATATATATATATATATATATATATATTATATTAATCTGTGAGTAGGTCTACAGTAAAATGTTTTTATATGTATATTTTTATAAAAATGTTTTTATATATTTTGTGTATATTTAATATTCAATGCATTTTTATATATTAACATATTTAAAATTATTTTAATACTGTGTATTAACTAATGTTAATATATATCAATATTTTTCTTAAATACTGAAAGTATATTAAACAAGAATATAAATCTAATAGTAACAGATGATGATGTTTGTTTTTACTTTAGGATATGTGGAGATGCTGTGGAGGATCAACATGATTTTCATCTCAACATCCAGCTCAAAACACCTCCATTCTGATATGAAACACCCATCATCACTTTTACCATGGTAAAGTACAGTCAGGTACATTCCTACACTGTTTATCTTGATTTTCCAGTTTCACTCCGAGCCGTAGTAGGTTTTCAGACACTTCATGTTCATGACACCACAGTAAGGATTCACTGATGAAAACAGATGTGATCAATTTAAATGAATGTAAAGCATATTGAACCCGTGCGAGAGAGAATAACAAGAGACAGATTAATGATTCTCCCCGCAGCTGTCACATGTGAAACAATGAAGTCAGATATCAGCATATGCTCTCGCTTTTGCATTAAACATTTCCAGAAGTCAGCAGTGATATAATATATCACATGAGTGTTATCTGCTGTTTTATGATGGAGGTTATGGAGGTCGGCTGATTCATTAATTAACAGCAGCTTCGTTTATTTGTCTTCAGATGGATTAAATTGGGTTTCTGTGGGCTGGTCTGACACCACAAACATTATTTCTCCAGGACAACTACTTAAAATAGCTCAATTCTGTTTCTGGAAAAGATCATTACTGTAACAGTGTATAAAACAGAAGTATAACCCTTCTGTATATGCATATGGTGTATGTTGTAATATTCATATATTTTTAACATTTTTACATTTCAATAGGCTACTTTTAGTTTATTATTTTCCTTTTTTAATATTTTTTCTTTACTCTTTGAGTGGAAAAAGTTAATAAAATAAAATGAATGTTTGTGTTGTATTTTAATACTTAATATTTATTTAATATATTTAATACATTAATATTTTCTGAAATATTTCACATCAGTTAACATCCGGAGAAGACAAAATCTCAAACAAATCCTGCATTAAGACGTTTTTAACTAAAATACCATAGAGTCCATAATCCATAATAACGCTTCCTCCAGTGGAAAAGTGTTCTGGTCTGAATCAGGAGAGAAATCTGCACAGATCAGGCAGCGTTTACAAGACAAAACAGATCTAAACAAATATGTGGCTGGATTTTGATGCGAGAGACAACAGGAGATTAACTTTTTCACTGGAGGAAGCTTTATTATGAATTATGGACTCGTATTTGAGTTAAAAACGTCTTAATGATGGATTTGTCTCAGCTTTTGTCTTCTCCAGATGTTAACTGATGGACTGGAGTGGTGTGGATTATTGTGATGTTTTTATCAGCTGTTTGGACTCTCATTCTGACGGCACCCATTCACTTCCATTGCTGAGACAGTGATGTTACATTTCTCCAAATCTTCACAACTCATCTACATCTTGGATGGCCTTAAGGTGAGCACATTCTTAGCACATTTACATTTTTTGGTGTACTGTTCCTTTAAGACAGAAATGTGTGTTTCAAGTTCAAGTCAAGCCAAGTTGAGCTTTATTGTCATTCTGCTACATGTGTGGACTTATAGTCGAACGAAATGTCGTGTCTCGCAGGACCACGGTGCTACATACTAGTTAAACATAAGATAAACATACAACAATGCAAGTATAAGAAAAAAAACAAAACAAAAAAAACAATAGAGCATCTGACTATAGACAAAAATAGACCATCTGACTATACATATACAATAAATACTATAACTACTATACCTAGTCGCCTAGACATACACAAACTGAGACTGTACAAGAACTTTACATATATACTGTACATGAAATTGTGCAAAAAAACAAAACAATAGAAAACATTATATATATTTTTCATACATTAAATTGTTGTGCAGATTAAAGAGAGATTTTGTGGGAAGCAGCACATAGTGCAAAAAGATTTGTAGTGCAATGCTCAAGTAAACATTATTTTGTAGTGCAATGCTCAAGTAAACATTTTCTTATTGAGTCTTTGTAGCAGGGAGTGTTCATAGAAAGTGTCTAGAGTGCATATAGTGGGATGAGTGCGTTACTACAGGTGGTTTGTATAGCCCACTCACCTGTACGTAGCACACTCAGAATTGCACTTAGGAAAAGATGTCACTGTATTAATGAGTTGGGTGAGTGGGGGTCAGAGGGGGACAGGGAGATTGGAGTTAAGAGCTCTCACAGCCTGGGGAAAAAAGCTGTTGAGCAATATGACAGAGCGAGCTTTGATACTCCGGTACCTTCTACCTGATGGTAGGAGCTGGAAGAGGATGTGGGAGGGGTGGGTGGGGTCTTTCACGATGCTGGAGGCCTTGCTGGAGCATCGTGTAAGGAAAATGTCCAGGATGGAGGGGAGAGGGGCACCGATGATCTTTGCGGCAGTGTTCACTGTCCGTTGTAAGGTCTTGCGGTCAGCAGCACTGCAGTTCCCGTACCAGACAGTGATGCAGCTGGTCAGCACACTCTCAATGGTGCCCCTGTAGAAAGTGGTGAGGATGGGTGGCCGGAGACTTGCCCTTTTCAGCCGGTGGAGAAAGTGGAGGCGCTATTGTTTTGTCCCTTCTTGTTGAGTGACGTGACGTTGGTGGTCCAGGTGAGATCCTCTGTGATGTGCACCCCCAGGAATTTAGTGCTGCCGACACTCTCCACGGTTGAGCCGTCGATGGTCAGTGGGGGGTGGTCAACAGAGTTTCTCCTGAAGTCCATCACAACCTCTTTTGTCTTACATTAATGAGGGAAAGGGTAACGCAAAGCTGATCTGGGAACAGATTAAGAATGTGATGGGAATTAGCCACAGGCTTAGAAATCGGTTAGAGTTGGACCTGAATGGTAAATTAATACAAGATCCAGTACAAATAGCTGTAGCTTTTAATGAATACTTTATTAATTCTGTGGATGAAATCGCACATAATTTTTCTCTAACAACTGGAGATATTGTTGAAATAGATGAAAGCAAGCCTTCTTTTAGAATTCAACCTATCTCTGAAATTAAAACCCGGGCAATTATTAACTCTTTTAAAATTTCAACAGCAAAAGATATTTATGGAATGGATTCAAAAATGCTTAAATCTCTAAATGAATATCTAGCTTTTCCTATCACACAAATTGTTAACCAGTCAGTATTAGAGGGCATATTCCCAACTACCTGGAAGACTGCAATTGTAACTCCCATATTTAAGTCAAATGACCCTTTGAACATAGTTAACTACCGCCCAATCAGTATTTTACCTGTGGTTTCTAAGATTGCTGAAAAATGTGTATCAGAGCAGCTTGTCTCTTTTTTAAATAACAGTCCATTTACTCTTCATCCGATGCAGTTTGGCTTTAGGGCCAATCACTCTGCAGAAACAGCTAACTGTTTCTTTCTAGAGACTGTTCGAGCAATGGTTGATAAGGGAGGTGTTGTTGGCGCTGTGTTCTTAGATCTTCGTAAAGCTTTTGACACAGTCAACCATCAGGTCCTTATTGCCAAACTCTCTACTTATAATTTTTCCCCTTCTGCAATTAAATGGTTTGAGTCATATTTAACTGGTAGAACTCAATACGTTTCTGTGAACAACCATCGTTCATCGGCTCTTAATTTATGCACAGGGGTACCACAAGGATCGATACTTGGCCCGCTTTTGTTTAGTCTATATATTAATGATCTGCCATCAGTTTGCCCTGATATTAATACATTAATGTATGCGGATGACACGGTAATTTATGTGCATGCCAAGACAAAACATCTGGCTGCTGCCAAATTGACCACAGCTATGGATCAGATCACCAATTGGCTAAATCGTTCATGCCTTCAACTAAATGTAGATAAAACTGTGGGAATGTTTTTCACCAAGAGACAATGTAACATTGTGTCAAATATAATAATATCAGGTCAAAACATTAGTATTGTGCCACAATTTAAGTATTTGGGCGTTATTATTGACTCCGATCTCTCTTTTAAAGCACATATTAAGAAAGTATGCAATAGGGTTAAGTTTAACTTAGCTAATTTTATATATATTAGAAATGTAATTACTTTTAATGCTGCTAAATTATTTATGGATGCCATGATTATGTCGCACTTAACATATTGTCTGACAAGCTGGGGACAAACTAATGGCTTATCACTAAAGCCATTAGTAATTCTTTATAAAAAAAACCCTTAAAGTACTGGACCAGAAGCCTAACAGTTTACATCATTGCATTATTCTTAAAAACCATAAACTGCTAAGCTGGGAAGATGTAATCAAATATAAAAATATCTGTCTGGTCTACACAATTTTGCATAACATCGCTCCTGCTCCTCTTAGCTCATTTATAATTCAACGTAACAATAGCAGTCAGATCACCAGAAGCAATACACGAGGTGACCTTCTAATCCCATTCAGGAAAAGCACATTTGGTCAATTATCATTTTCTGTTACAGCAATACAAAGCTGGAACTCATTGCCCACTATAATTAAAGACATACATATGTATTCCACCTTTACTATACACCTTAAAAACTGGCTGTCTGACAATTATAACTGCACACATCAATCTGACAGTTGTGCTGTGTAGTTGATGTGACATGGTCATGTTGCTGCCATTAGCTTTCTGCTGCCTGCTTCAATGTTAGGTCCTGTATGTGTTATTTTGTATGTTGATCTGTATTGTTTTAATGCATGAACTGCTCTTATGCCTTTGCAATTTGTGCTTGCTTGTTTGTGTTTGTCTTAATTGTGTTCCACACGCTTGTATGTTTTGCTTAGCCTTACTGTAATTGTAATTGTAATGTATTTTATTTGATGTATGCCTTCTAACAACTGGCTGGGGACTACAGCTGGAAATTAGCCGTTGAGGCTAAAGCTGCTCTTTTTAATAAAAGGGATTGTCCACATTATTATAAATCAATAAATCAAATCAAATCAAATCAAATCATTGAGGAACAGGTTGTTAGCACCACACCATTTCGCCAGCTGTGCCATACGTGTTTCATTCATATTTTGTTTTATACGTGTGCTTCATTCAGACATACTTCTCTTACCTAATGAACACTAACCGGGTCGGAGGGGGAAATGCTCATTCCACGAATAGTTTTGGTCTTTGTAGTTGCTCAGAGCGTCTCTTTGAGAAACTTTAATGAGCACAAATTACAGACGGGAGGAAATAGAAAAGGTTTGGCCCGTTTGAAACTGTGCAGGAGCTCAAATACTGCATGCATGAGATTTGTTTCAAATGCCTTCTTTTCTTTTTTCTTTTTTTACAGTTTTGTGACTAGCATTTATTTTATTTAGTTTTTTTGTTTAGTTTGTTTTACTTGAATGTCTTATTTTTATTTTATTTTTAGTAGTCTTTTATGTCTAGCACTAAGTGTGATTGTTGCGTTTAGGTCAGTTTTTACAGCTGAACTGTCGGCGATACGCTGGGATTGTGTTCTCTCTAGCAGATCTTATATCTTTGAAAGCAGTTGTGGTGTAAAAACTATTCCAGCTATGGATCTTTACTGTGTTCAGTACCGTGTAGTGGCATGTTTAATCGTAAAAATATGTTGCAATAATGGTATGCAAACGTTTTTCAATATGTTGTCATTAAATCTTTTGTCCATAAAACCCCAAATTTATTGCAAATATTATTGCACCAGCATTTCTGGGTAATTATTATAACAGGCTGTAATGGCAGAATCATAAAACGAGTTGTTTTACAGGGTCATGAACCTCATGAGTGCAAAGAGAACGAAGCGCTCCACCTAAAACACACTCGTCTGAGCAGTTCAGCTGGATCCTCGTGAACACTACGTCCTCTAGGCAAAACAAATGACTCCGTCTGCATTCACACGCTCATCCGAGGAGGAATCTCTGTGTTCTCCATGAACTCTAAAGGGTTTTTGTTCTTTAAACTGACGGAGCACATATGTGACCCTGGACCATAAAACCAGTCATAAGGGTCAATTTTTTAAAATTGAGATTTATGCATCATCCGAAAGTCTGGAAATTCTGGAATCTGAGGGTGAAAAAAAAAATAAAAATATTGAGAAAATCTCCTTTAAAGTTGTCCAAATTAAGTTCTTAGCAATGCATATTACTAATAAAAAATGAAGTTTTGATATATTTATAGTAGGGAATTTACAAAACATATTCATGGAACATGATCTTTACTTAATATCCTAATGATTTTTGGCATAAAAGAAAAATGGATAATAGTCTTATTCATTGTAATATGTTGCTTCAACACTGTTTTCATGCTCCACTTGAGTGGCTTCATCATGCTTGACCTTCTATTTTTATTTATTTTCTGTTTTTATTTCATTGCATTGCTTGCATATTTTACTTGATTTTATTGATTTGCATTGAATTCATGCAAGCACTTGAATGGCATCTTAGTGCTTGACTTTCTATTTTTGAAAAAGTTGTTTTTATTTTATTTTATTGCATTGCATGTGTATTTTACTTTAGTTTATTGTTTTGCACTAAATTAATGCAAGCATTTGAATGCATCATCTTAGTGCTTCACTTTGTATTTAAATTTTGTATATATATTTTTATGCTATATTATTGCATTGCGTTGCATATTTGACTTTATTACTTTATTTTGCTTTCCATTTAATCTTTATTTTATTTTATATATTTTTTTTATTTTATTGCATTGCATTTCATTGCATATTTAAATTTATTTTTTTACTTTATTTTTCTTGACTTTATATATATTTTTATTTTTTATTTTGTTGAATTGCATTGTATTGCCTTCCATATTTAACCTTATTTTATTATTTTGCATTGAATTAATGCAAGTACTGGAAATGCATCATCTAGGTTTCTTTCTATTTTTGAACTTAATATGTTCTGTATGAACTCTGAAGGGTTTATATGTGTTTCTGAAGTGTTTTTATGGTGGTCTTTAAACTGTCGGAGCACATCTGTCTCATTTCTGGTAATAATGTGTTTCTCCAGCACAACCTCCCCTGAGACTGAAGTGATTCTCACTCCAGCTCTGTTAAACTAAAGGCAAAAACACAGCGATCTTTCATGTTTTTAAGCAGTGTCACATTGCACCCTTAAAGCTTCATGTATGTGTGACCAGGGAAAAAAGTGTTTGTGATAACACCTCCCTGCCACTTGGGATGCCCTTGCGTGCTGTGTGCAGTGTCGTAGGGAGAGGAGAAAAAGCGATGTTTTTGTCCTGAGAGTGCAGCCTTGCTGATCCGTGAACCTGCGCGAGCGGGAAGGCAATTGTGGTTTGCCCGTTAGAAAAAAAGGGAATCCCCGGTACAGTTTCAGAGCGCCGCTGCTCAACTGTTAGTGATTGGTTGGATTTCTCGGTTCTCCGAGTGCGGGGAAGGTTCACGGGGCGGGACCAGGTAGTCCGTAGTGACGGAGATTGAGCGTGAGTGTTTATTCATTCTGTTCATTTACTGGTTGATTGTCGTATATTATCGTTACGGAATGGAGAAGAAAGTTTAATGTACCTCTTTCTCTTTTAATGACCTAATATCAGAGGGGAGAGCGAGTACACTTGAGGACACGTGAGCGATGGCTCCGCGGATCTCATAGTGCGGTTCAACGCTCAACAGTGAGTGACGTTGGTGTTTGTATTTAATCATGTTTATTTTCACTCAGGGAAATGTAAATGAGCAGTGAACTGTTTCTGTTTGAGCCTAGTGTTAATCTACATACTCCAATAATCTGTGTTACGATATTAAAACATTGACTGTGATGTTAAGAAGAACGTGGAAAATGTAACCTTGATTTATTTGGGACATTTATTTGGGAAATTTGGGGCCTGGCTTATGCTCATGTATATCTAAAATGGTTCTTGTGTTTTTGTTCTCTATTCAGAAAAGCATCATCAGCCACTACTGTTGTTTATCAGGGTATTGACAAGGAAACTCGTACTTGTGTATTTTATGTACATCTATTTACGGTCGTTTGAATTGTAAGAGAAGAGACAGAGTTATTGGGAAGCGGAACAACATTGAGTCGCCTGTATTATTTATTTTGATTTGATATGCTATATATTGTTAACTTTGAACTCCCTCCCATGTAAAAGAGGGGGAAAACCCCGCTAACTCCTTGGTGGACATTTGGGATCATTTTATTGTTTTCCTTTAGTATATGTTTAATTTCTTGATCTTGCCTACAAGTGGAAATCTCTGTCATTAATGCCACGGTCTTTGCATACGTGGTCACAAATAAAGAACCCCTTTTCGTTATAGATGTATGGTGATATTTGATTTACTCCTGTAGTAAGTACAGTAGCCCGGCTACATATGACATCCAGATAAATTTGTTCTCTCTGTACTAAAGTGATCCGTCCATTTTTGTGCATCGCGTTCAAACACTTCTATGGTTTTTCAGAAGCTCTCAGATTGTGATATGTTTGAAGGCCTGGACTGCTGAGGCCAATAGCTTTGGGAACGCGCTAAACTTTTGCTGTTCACAGCAAATCAAATCACACAGATGGAGGGAGAGGATGTGTGGCCGTATCCAGAGTTCAGCTCCAGGCCGCGCACTGAACGGGACGGGAATCTGATTATTCCAGCAAATAGCAGTGGCTTCATCGTACTGCTTTACTTTCTACACTGAACAAAATTATAAACGCAACACTTTTGTTTTTGCCCCCATTTTTCATGAGCTGAACTCAAAGATCTAAGACTATTTCTATGTACACAAAAGGCCTATTTCTCTCAAATATTGTTCACAAATCTGTCTAAATCTGTGTTAGTGAGCACTTCTCCTTTGCCGAGATAATCCATCCACCTCACAGGTGTGGCATATCAAGATGCTGATTAGACAGCATGATTATTGCACAGGTGTGCCTTAGGCTGGCCACAATAAAAGGCCACTCTAAAATGGGCCAAAAACAAAAGTGTTGCTTTTATAATTTTGTTCAGTGTATTTTTGAGCCTAATTTTTTTTATTTCTATTGCATTGCATATTTTATTTAATTTTATTATTTTGCATTCCATTTTTTGCAAGCAGATGAATGACTTTATTTTAGTTCTTGACTTTCTGTTTAAAGCTAATATTTTTATACTTATTATTTATGCATAATTTTTTTTTCAATAAATAAATTGTATTGTTTTGCAATGAATTAATGCAAGCATTTGAATTGCTTAATTTTAGTGCTTGCCTACATTTGAACATTATATTTATATTTTATTTAAATTCAATGTATTGCATTTTATTCTATTTAATTTACTTTGACATTTATGCATTTAGCAGACGTTTTTATCCAAAGCGACTTACATTCAAGTTACAGTTTTTACATTTTATCAGCTCCTGGTTTCCCTGGGAATCGAACCCATGATCTTGGCGTTGCTAGCGCCATGCTCTACTATTTGAGCTACAGGAAAGTAGCATAATTTAATAATTATTTCACTTTTTTGTATTGTACTGCACTGCATTACATATTTTATTTTATCTTATTGTTTATTTTAGTGCTGAAATTTTTACATTTAGACCTAATATATTTATTTTGTTTTATTTAAATTTACTTTAATTTTATATTAATTTTTTTAATTATTTTATTATTGCATTGCATTGCATATTTCACTTAATCTTATTGTTTTGCATTGAATCAATGCAAGCACTTGAGTGGATTTTAGTTTTTAACTCTACATTTGAACACAATTTATTTATTTTTATTTTTTTACTGCATTGCATTGTGTGGCATATTTTACTTTATTATTATTATTATTAATGCAAGCATTTCACAGGCCATATTTTTAGAGCTTGACTTTTTTCCAGTTTGAAGCTATTTATTTTTATTTTATTTATTTTATTTTGTGGTATTGCATTTAATTTTTACACCTGATTGGCTTTATCTTAGTATTTAAAATGTATTTAAATGTATTGCATGCTTCTACAAATCTGTCTAACTCATCAAAAACACAATATATGCGGTCTTATAAGTGGCTTCACAGTAATTTGATGTACAGCACTTGTGTGCTGCCTGCATAGGCAGCATTTTAAGTCATCATTTTAAGTCATCATATGCACACTGTAGATCCATTGCAAAAGTTAATTTGACATCCTAACATATCAGCTGACTCAACCAATGAAATGAGTTTGGAGGCAACACTATCTGTTTGACTGCCCAATGACAGACATAATTACCACTGATGGCACAGAAATGATACTGAGCAGCTCATCATGAGCCTGATAGCAGATGAAATGTACGCTTCTCTGTGATTTTAGGGTTTGTCTGATCAGGAACGGTGTGAATCCTTCCATGTGCGGCTCATAATGTGTGCTGAGAGCTGAATATGGCTCAGAAATCTGCCAGCGGAGGTGAAGCTGAGGTCACGGATGATTATGGGACATTTGGAGGCTTACATTCAAAGCGCTTGTTCAAATCCAGACAAATCACTCACAAGCTCCTCTGAATATCAGACATACAGCTGTAATCAACTCCTGTGCTGCTCTTCATTCTTAAAAGACAGCGCACACAAAAATGGCCAAATAAATACTTGTGTTAATTAATATTATACATGTTTCTTAGTAGTTTCATTTGATTGTTTTACATTAAATTAATGCAAGCACTTGAATTTGTGGAGTTTTTTTGCATTGAATTTTGAATTTCCATTGCGTATTTTACTTTTTTATTTTATTTTTTTGCATTGAATTAATATAAGCACTTGAATCGCTTTACTTTGGTGCTTAACTTTCTACTTCTGAACTATTTTATTTTATTTTATGCAGTGGATTGCATTCCATTGCATAATTTTCTTTATTTTATTGTTTTGCTTTGAATTAATATAAGCATTTGAATAGCTTTATTTTTGTGCTCAACTTTTGACTTTTGTAAATGATTTTATTATTTAATTTATTCTATTATTTATCTATTCTATTATTTATGTATTCTATTATTTTATTTTATTCTAAACTGTGGATAATGTATCGTTTCTTCACATTATAGCCATTCACGCTTATTACACATAATCAGTATTTCATGAACGTTTAATATTAAGTGGTATAATATACAGTCATTATTGCAAAATAATGCAGTAAAATTCGTTTTCAGGTTTTTTGATTTATTTTGCGATAATGACTTGTGTAAATGCTGTTACAGTCTGTGAAAGTCTAAAATAAGTCTGATGATAGTGTTTTAGTGTGTTTTGGAGGGTCACCAGCAGCATGTTTCCATTTCAAAGAGCTGAAATCATGGCCGTCAGCGTGACCCCGGTGACCCCTGCAGCCGCTCCAGAGTAAACACTCTTATCTGTGAGCGACGCTGCATCCCTGCGGCCTGTTTTTGGGCCTCATCTGTAACTCATACAGAGAGCAGCGCGTCATAGATCAGAGGAGGTCAGAGGTCAAGCTCCTGATTTCACTCGCTAATTTTGATTGTCGTTTGCTGATTAGACTTGGATAGATGCTGATAGACAGTGACAGCGGCCGATAACTCAGCTGGGATGCCTTTAATGCAGTAAATATGGGACAGCGATACAACGTGGGGGGAGTGAATGTCCAGCGCTCTCTCCACCCTCAATACCACGACTGAGGTGCCCTTGAGCAAGACACCGAACCCCCAACTGCTCCCCGGGCGCCGCAGCATAAATGCTGCCCACTGCTCCGGGTGTTTGTTCACTGCTGTGTGTGTGTGTGTGTGTGTTCACTGCTGTGTGTGTGTGTGTGTGTTCACTGCTGTGTGTGTGTTCACTGCTGTGTGTGTGTGTGTGTGTTCACTGCTGTGTGTGTGTGTGTTCAATGCTGTGTGTGTGTTCAATGCTGTGTGTGTGTGTGTGTGTGTGTGTGTGTGTGTTCACTGCTGTGTGTGTGCACGTTGGATGGGTTAAATGCAGAGCATGGATTCCGAGTATGGGTCACTATGCTTGGCCGTGTGTCACTTCACTTGATATAATGGAATAGTTTTGGTTTTAAAATCTGATTGGATGAGCCACATTTGCAATTAAAAGCTGTTAGACATATGCACACTGTAAATTATATATAAATTGCCTTGTCATGATATTATCTACATTATATCATTATCACTAATTAATTTAATTATTTTCTGAAATTTGGTATTTTTATCAAATTATCATTGAACTGTTTTAATTTTCATTTATTTTTTTATTTTTAATTAT
The DNA here is from genome assembly GCF_936440315.1 of Barbus barbus. Classification (NCBI taxonomy): domain Eukaryota; kingdom Metazoa; phylum Chordata; class Actinopteri; order Cypriniformes; family Cyprinidae; genus Barbus; species Barbus barbus. The sequence goes on from NC_136726.1 coordinate 23,560,962, forward strand.
TTTATTAATATTATGTTTTATTTTAATCTGATTGGATGAGCCACATGTAAAGTAAAAAATAAATAAATATATAAAAGCAGATATTCACACAAACATGTTAATTCTATATAAATTGTGATATCTGTGTTATTATATTATCATTAATTAATTTACTTATTAATTGTAATTTGGTGTATTGTATCAAATTGTAGTTTTCAATTTATAGTTTATAGTGAAAATTTATTTTTATTTGTTTACTGTTTGTATTTATTTCTTTATTATAATTATTGTTATTATCTGTTAATTCTGTATGCCTATAAATTGTATTTTTGTGAAATTACTAATATGATCATTAATAATTATATAATTTTGGTGTATCGTATCATATTATTATTGCGCTGTTTTATAAAAATAATTTTCATTTATATATATTATATATTTGTATTTATTGATTTATGTTTTTATTTTTTATTTGAATGTGATTGAATGAGCCAATAAAATAAACGTTGATATACACAAATACCTGAATAATACACAAATAATTCAATCTAAATAAATAGTGATATCTAGATTAATATAATCAGTAATTCATTTAATTATTTATTGAATGTTAGTGTATTTGCTATATTATTATTATTATTGAACTGTTTTTAAAACATTAATTTTTATTATTTTATTTATTATTTATATTTATTTATATTTGTTTCATTTATGTATTTAGTTTTATTTTATTCTGATTATATAAGCCACATTTTAAGTCATAAAATAAAAGCTGATATACAAACAGACACCTGTTAGTTCCATGTAAATAGTTTTATTGTGATAATGTCTGTATTAATAATAGTAATTCGTTTTTATCTTGCACTTTTTTTAAACTTTATTTTATAGTTTTATTTATTATAGTGCTGTCAAACTATTAATCGCAATTAATCGCATCCAAAATAAAAGTTTTTGTTTATGTAATATATGAGTGTGTACTGTGTATATTAATCGTCTGACAGCACTAATTTATTATTAATTTGGATTGAATTCATCTTTATGTTAACCTGAACTTAAATGTTATATTTACGGATCTACAGTTCTGAGATTTCGGAGGACTAGCTCAAAGCAACTAAGACCAGCGCCTCATGTTAGGCCGGTTCGGTCGGTTTACTGTCAGATGCACTTTTGTTTATCGTGTTCCTGAGACGCTATTCCTGTAGCTTTAAGGAGACGACAGAACTTATCTCTGCAAGGACATGCTAAGTGTTGCCACGAGATAAAATCTGTTTGGTGGAACTGATCTGACATTTCTTTTTATAGAGCAGCACCCAGACCCGCTCCGCCGGGCCACCCTCGGACTTCCTCCGTCACAGCGGACACACTAAACAAGATCGAGCTCTAATTCTCGCTGACGTTCAAAGACATGCAGACCTTTCTAAACAATCCTAAACGCACACATACACTACCAGTCAAAAGCTTTTAAACAGTAAGATTTCTTATGTTTTTTAAAGAAGTCTCTTCTGCTCACCAAGCCTGCGTTTATTTGATCCAAAACACAGCAAAAACAGAAATTTTTTAAATATTTTCACTATTTAAAATAACTGTTTTCTATTTGAATATATTTTAAAATGTATTTTATTCCTGTGATTTCAAAGCTGAAATTTCAGTATCATTACTCCAGTCACATGATCCTTCAGAAATCATTTTAATACGCTGAAATCTTATTAGTATTATTATTATTATCAATATTTAAAATAATTCAGTAAATTTTTTCAGGATTCTTTGATGAAAAGAAAGATCCAAACATCAGCATTTATCTGAAATTAAAAGCTTTTGTGACATTATACACTATACCATTCAAAAGGGGGTGGGGGGGGGTTGATTGAAATTAATACTTTTATTCAGCAAGGATGCTTTAAATTTATCAAAAGTGGTGATGAAGACATTTATAATGTTCCAGAAGATTTCTATTTCAGATAAATGCTGTACTTTTTTATTCATCAAAGAAACCTGAAAATACTCCACTCAAAGTAATAATAATAATAAATGTTTTTTTGATCAGCAAATCAGAATATTGGAATGATTTCTGAAGGATCATGTGACTGGAGTAATGATGATAAAAATTCAAAATCATTGAATTCACAGCAATAAATTACATTTTAAAATATATTCATATAGAAAGAAGTTAGTTTAGATCAATTTTGCTGTTTTTGCTGTGTTTTGGATCCAATAAATGCAGGCTTGGTGAACAGAAGAGAATTCTTTAAAAAACATTAAACATCTTCCACTGTTTGACGGACAGAAGCCATCGGTCGATGAGGAGGGATTGAGTTTAAGTTTCTCTGATTTATTGATGTACTTCATTGCAGACTATATTAAGACACTGTCCTTAAATAATGTTGAAGAAGCTTCTTCAGAACTGCTTTCACAAACTTAAAAAATATTATCTTCAGTATTTTTGTCTTGTTTTTCAATACAAGTCTCTACATTTTCTTACATCGATATTTACTTGAGATGCAAAATGACAAAATATTAAGTCTTGTTGTCTGGAAAATGTGTCAAAATGTTAGTTTAACCTATGCTCAAAACAAGAACATAAACTTATATTCCCTTTGAATGAAGTTTATGTTTCTGACCCCACTGACAGATATTCACTTAATTTTGATAAAATCTTTCAGGAAACAAGTCTTTATGTCTTACGTCATTTTGCTTCTGAAGTAAATATATCTTGATTTAAGAATGTTTTGTACAGGAAAACATTCATTTAGTTTATTTATTTATTGTATTTTAATGAAATATATTTCATTGAGCTTCACTGTTTGCAACATATGTTCAAATCTATTTTGGCCAGAAAAAAATATATGTTTTGCCATATGGGGGACCTATATTTTAACTTAAATATGAATATGATATGTTAAACTTGCAGACTTTAGCAATATTTTACATACATGTGAATTTGCTCTTTATTTGATAAGATCATCAGCTCTTTCTGAACAAACGATCAGACGGATTTGAAGCTGGCCGGATGATTGTGGACAGACGTCCAGAGGAAAGAAAGGTGAAATGGAGAACACGATGCGTACAGTAAAACAGTGTTTGCTGAAGGTCCAGCACCTGCTTCTACTTACAGCGCACACCAGAATCCACTTCCTCCAGCCAATAAACGCTGTAATCCTGCAGAAATCCAGCAATCAGCATTCCTCTTTCCTCAAGAGCAATCACAGTCACGTCAGACCAACAAACCTCTGAAACAACTGCCTCAGACACCCACAATTAGATGGAAACCAGCAGTTTGAGGAGGTCCTGAGCATTATATTAGAATCATATCAAATATGCAGATATAAAAATATTAAACTTCATGAAAATCTTAATGAACATCTTAGGGCTTTTGGGATTGTGTTGTGATCCAGGATCCCGGAAATGCCCAGAGCAGTGTTGTTTTAGTATCGTTTCTGTTGACATTTTAATTATGTTTTTACTTTTATATCATTTTCATTTTGTCATCTGCTTTCACATGAATTTTAGTTAAAGTCTTTGTAATTTTCTTGTGTTTCTGCCATTTTTTATGTTCGCTATATATTTACTCAATTGTAAAGAATTTATACATAATGGTATTATTTATATAATATATTATTATTATTATAATGTGTGTGTGTGTGTGTGTGTGTGTGTGTGTGTGTGTGTGTTTGTGTGTGTGTGTGTGTGTCTCTGTGAGCATGTTTATGTGGTTTATGAGGACACAAATGTGTATAATGACATGGGTATGACAGAGGTATTACAATATGAAGGTGGTTTATGAGGACACTGCCTATGTCCCCATAATTCAAAAGGCTTAAAAAACATACTAAATGGTGTTTTTTTGAAAATCTAGAAATGCACAAAGTCTCCTGTGAGGGCTAAGTTTAGGTGTAGGGTTGGTGTAGGGCAATAGCACACACAGTTTGTTCAGTATAAAAACCATTACGCCTATGGAGAGTCCCCATAAACCACAAAAACCAACATGTGTGTGCGTGCGTGTGTGTGTGTGTGTGTGTGTGTGTGTGAGAGAGAGAGAGAGAGAGAGACAGACTAAAATGGTCTCAGTAAAATAGTCCTCAGTCTGAACAGGTCAGTGAATCTTCTGCCATCTTCAGAGCAGAAGGTTAAACTGTACCACCTCGCCTCCAAATTTATATGGAATAAAGACAGTCCTCTCCAATATGAAGCCGAGCTCCACAGCACTATGCTATTCTGAAAATATTCAGTCTCGTATTAAAATCAGGACACTTTCCTGAAATCTGGAAAGAAAATCTAATAACTCCAATTTTTAAACAAGGTGAGAAATACGACCCAAACAATTATAGAGGCATCACAGCCAGCAGTAACCTCGGAAAACTATTCTGCTCTATTATTAATGCCAGATTAGTTCAGTTCATTCAAGAACACAAACTTCTAAACAACTGTCAGATTGGATTTATGCCAAAACAGAGAACATCAGATCACATTTACACACTCCACACACTCATACAGAAATACCTTCAGCAGACAAAACCAGGAAAAATATTTGGCTGCTTCATTGATTTCCAAAAAGCCTTCGATTCGGTATGGCACAATGGACTTTTCCTAAAACTTATCCAAAGTGGAATAAGACATATGACATCATAAAGGACATATGGAACAAATGCTGTGTCAAAATCAATGACAAACGATCTGATTATTTCAGTCAGACCAAAGGATCTCCATGTTATAATATGTCCATGTTGTTTTTATTAATTGGCATGTATCAGTTTCAGTTTATTTACTTTTAGATACTTTAGTCTTTAAACTAAACAAAAAGGTTTATACTTTATTTAATTTCAATTAATGTTTATTCTACTTCAAACATTTATTTAAATGTTTTGTTTTATAGTTTTAGATTTATTTAACTAGTATATCCTTGATACAAAAAATTTGTATGTTTGATTATTAAATATTAAATATGCTTTTATCTAAATCTTGTTTATAACAACTTTACCAAATTTTAATTCATTCCACATAATTCTACAGATTTTTCCCTTTATAAAAAGTATAAAGTTTGCTTTGATTTTTGCAGTGCATATACACTGTAAAAATTTATTTAAAAATATAATATATATATATATTGGAGTACGCTTTACAAGAAAATACAATTTCATGTTAAATTTGATGTGACTTGGCATTTCTTGGTTCAATTTACTAACAAAATCAAAATTGAAAGTAAATCCTACACCATTTATTGATTGATTTGAGTTTAGCTGACATTAAAAAAAGTGCTTTTATTGGTTCTTGGTAAACAGCTAGTTAAATATTTCTATTTTAAGCCAGTTTGGAGGTCAACAGGGCTGCCATAAACATGTTATGAAAATATGGTTCCTCCAAAGATCCGAGTGTTTGCCATCAGTCAGAAATCAGCAGCTCTTTATGAGGCGTTTTTTTGGTTTTAGGAGTCCGTATGTCGTTTAAATAGAGAGCATCGGGCCGTTTCCCCCCGCGGGTTAATCTGATGGGGATTAAGGGGCTTTAAAGCAGCAGAAAGACCCTCACGCTGAGAGCAGACCTGAGGGGTCCCGCTCCGGACTCAGCGCTTCGAGGGCCAGCTGTTGTGAAGCTGCTCCGGGACACCGAACACAGCGGGACCTGCTGCGCTTCATCATACTCAGATGAGATCTCACACAGGACAGGGGCATTATCTTTAACTAATACTAAAAACTAATACTTAAAGAAATAAAAAATAGAAATAGAACAAAATATTTTTTTCAGCTAGTTCATCATTTTAGTTTAGTTAAACTTATTGCACTAAAATAACTAAAATCTAAATAATAATTATTTTTAAAAAGTATATAGACTGTTACATAGTTTTTACTCTTTTATATAAAAGTTTATAAAAAAAAAAAAAATATATATATATATATATATATATATACATATATGTGTGTTTAAAAATAGAAAAAAAACTACTAAAATGACAAACAACAAAATAAAAAAAACAATAAATAAAATATTAAAACCAGTTCAATTTTTTTTTACTAATTTAAAAAATATTGTTGTTATTCTATGGAAATATTATATACATATTATATAAATATAAAAATATTTAAAGTAAAAAAGTTAAGTATTATATAATAATATTCTGCTCACCAAGGCTGCATTTATTTGATCAAAAATAATTACAATTGAAAACAGCTGTGTTCTATGTGAATATGTTAAAATGTGTTTTATTTCTGTGATCTGCAGCTGTATTTTCAGCATCATTACTCCAGTCTTCAGTGTCACATGATCCATGTTCACATGATTGATTATTATCAATGTTGAACACAGTTGTGCTGCACAATATTTTTGTGGAAACTGATACATTTTATTTTTCAGGATTCACAGATGAATAGAAAGTTCAAAAGAACAGCATTAATTTGAAACTTTTGTAACATTATAAATGTCTTTACTGTCACTTTTGATCTATCTATATATCTGTATCTATATGTATATGTGTATGTATAAATATCTCAATATCTATTCTCTACGGTGCAGATGTGTGGAGATATTGTGAAGATTCAGCACATCTGTGGCTCATTCTCTTTCACTTCACTGCAAGTTTTGCTGGGGTGTGCAAAATATGCCTAAACAAGAACATAAATGATGTGTATTGTTGAGTTGAGGCTCATTAAATGGAGATGAAATCTGCCATGAAGAAAGACAGCGGCTGATGTGAAGCTCCAGGTTTGCACTTTATCTCTGATATTTGACAGTAGATGTTTACAGCATCGAAACATCCACACTGACAACTAACCAGTCAGCACTAAAGCGAATGAATAATAAACTCCTCTGTGTTAATATGAGTTTATATTGCTGCTGTCATCTATTAGCGCCGCCCACTGTCAAATATCATTGGAGCAGAATTACAGTGCAGCTGTGCATTGAGCTTTCTGATTGGCTGAGTATTTTAATGAAGACAGAAAAGGTCCTGATGTAACATGAGTGTGTTTTGGGGTTGGAAAAGCACCTGTCTGTCGACAGTTTGCAGGACGGACAGATTCCATCCTTTCATCTTGTGGGAAAGAATCATACAGTGTTTTCTCTTTTGATCTTCTGTATGACCGGAGCCGGACCACAGCTTCACTCAAATTAAGTTTCAAGTGACTAGATTCTGTAAATAAGATTATTTATCATCATCTACAATAGCAATTATGGTTATTTACAAATATGGACAAAATACCAAAAAAGACACTTATTTGCTGAAATCTTCCTAGGGGAAGAAAAATAGAATTTAATTATAATTCTATAATTCTTATATATATATCTCAGAGTGTTGTGGTGGTTGTAAAGGTGTTTAACTGATTGCTATAGTGTTATGTGGTTGCTAGGGTGTTGCTGTGTGGTTGCTTGGGTGTTCTGGTAGCAGTAAATGTGTGTTGAGTGGATGCATGATCATTATGGTGGTTATAAATCTGTTTTGACTGGTTGCTAAGGTGTTACTATGTGGTTGTTAGGGCGTTGCTATGTGTTTGCACGTATTGCTATGTGATTGCAAAGGCATTTTGACTGGTTGCTAGAGCGTTGATGTGGTTGCTAGGGTGTTGCTATGTAATTGCTAGGGTGTTGCTTTGTGTTTGCTTGGGTGTTCTGGGGGTTGCAGAGGTGTTATCTGATTGCTGTGGTGTTGTTATGTGGTTACTAGGGTGTTCTGGTTGTTATAAATCTGTTTTGACTGGTTGCTAGGGTGTTGCTATGTGGTTGCTAGGGTGCTCTGATGGTTGGAAATGTGTTTTGACTGGTTGCACAGATTGCACACTTTTTATTATTTGGCGCTAGTTCAGCAGGGCTAGTTCTGAAGTCTATTGACTGAAGGTCAGGTCTCTGTTCCCCTGGTTAGTTCAGGATTAAGGACTGTTTTCCATTTGCTGTTATAGATCAGATCTCTACGACTCCACATCACCCCGAGTCCTTATAAGGCAAGAGAGCAGAACACAGACCAACACATTTAACTGCTTATCCGCTGCTGTATTTATATATAGAGAGAGAGAGAGTGTGTGTGTGTGTGTGTGTGTGTGAGAGAGAGAGAGAGAGAGAGAGAAATAAAAACATCTAGAGACTCTGTTTCTCCGTTCAGTTTCATTGCTGTCTATGAGAAAAATCTGAGATATTAAAGAAGTTTCATTTTGTGATTTTTCTACTCAACCGTGTTTAACATCTGTATCTGAGCACAGAGGACTCAATAACACACTGTGTTTGTTTTATTATGAACATTAGAGTTATAATAAGCATCTAGACTCCTGTATGCTGTACGACATGACAAACCGAGGCAATAATCTCGCCCTATGTGTCCATTTCCAGTTCTCTCTTCATGCTCAAATATACATTTAATTGCTCATAAAGCTGTTAACCTGCAGTTTTTAATCGGCCTGGAAGAGGTGTTGTTTCTTTTCTTTCCTTCCTTAAAGAAAATATTTAAAGGTGCCATAGAATGCATTGATACAGTATTTTAAATTGTTCTCTGATATCTACACAGAAGGTATGTGGCTTAGGTAAGGGCAAAAAATCTCCAGAAACGATTTTACATGTCCATTTACAACCCTAGGATTTCTGCCTAGAATGAAACGGCCTGTTATTGGCTTATTTGGCAGGGTCATGAATAATAATGAGCTCTGCTCTGATTGGCTGTTTCACAGTACGGCTCATCAGCAAGAAGGAAGCACAGGGAGGGAAATATATATTTAAATACTTTCTCTCGCAGTTATATCGTCGGGTAATTATACTGTATATAAAACGCGGGCATCAGGGAGCCGTTATTAATATGCGAGGCACTGAAACTGCTTTTGAACGATCCATCGATCGCGTTATAGTTCACTTTCAAGAGACGCGATCACACAAACTATGTTTACATTATGGAGCAACAGTACTTACCACACATTTCACAAGATCAGATGCTTGTCAGTGGTGCTCAGGATCTGTAAGTCATTCGCCATCATCCTCATCTCTCCTTACTGAGAGTGAAATCTTATGTACTGTAACAGGCTACCGCTAGCAAGGAGCTAACCATGTCCCTTTAGTGGCTCGCGTTATTTGCTTTCTGTGCCTTTCTGAATACAGACACCAACCCATCCCTGCACTTCACACCCCCTGCACGGCCTGGAACATAACATTTATTGTGTTATTTTCGCTGTTGTCCGCGCTTGTTTATTTACAATACCTGCAGAGCTTCTGATGGTTCGGCCGGCTTAGAACAAGGGCGGGTTTATGCAAATGTTGGGGGCGTAGTGATCCCGACTGTTGCGTCACAGTCGGTGTTATGTTCTGATTCGCCTGTTTTTCAGTGGTCTTTTTTAATCACGAGATTTACATATGAAGGAGGAAACTATGGTGTTTGAGGCTCACTGTATGTCATTTCCATGTACAGAACTGTTATTATTTAAATATGCCAGGGTAAAGACAGTTTTTCATTCTATGGCACCTTTAATAAACAGGCCTTCATAAAGTCTGGTGACCAGGGCGTTCATTCAGTGCGCGTTCACTACCGCTGACCTGGACGTGACGCTGACTTCATACAGACCCACACTGAACACAGTAGGATTATTATAGTCCAGCAGGGGGTGAATATTTATATTTTAACAGAGAAACTGAGACTGGGAAGAGCAGAAAAATAAAGCTGTTACATTTTACATTCAGATCCAAACTTTAGGTTTTTTTGTGCTGAGTATGAGTGAGTTTTTGGTGCTGGTGGCTGCAAAGGTATTTTGACTGGTTGTTAGGGTGTTGCTATGTGCTTGCTAGGGTTTTCTGGTTGTTGCAGCAATATTTTGATTGGTTGCTAGGATGTTCCTATGTGGCTGCAAATGTACTTTGAATGCTTTTTTGAGGTTTGCTATGTGGTTGCAAAGATGTATTGACTGGTTGCTAGGGTGTTGCTATATGGTTGCTAATTTGTTATGGTGGTTGCTAGGGTGTTGCTATGTGGTTGCTAATGTGTTTTGACTGATTTTTAGGGTGTTGCTATGTGGTTGCAAAAATGTATTGACTGATTGCTAGGATGTTGCTATATAGTTGAATCTAATATGGTTGCTAATGTGTTTTGGTGGTTGCTAGGCTGTTGCTATGGGGTTGCTAATGTGTTTTGTCTGGTTTTAGGTGTTGCTATGTAGTTTCAAAGATGTTTTGACTGATTCTTAGGGTGTTGCTATGTGGTTTCAAAGATGGTTTGACTGGTTGTTAGGTTTTTGCTATGGGGTTGCTATGGTGTTTTGAGTGGTCACTAGGGTGTTCTAGTGGTTGCAAGGAAGTTTTGACTGGGTTAGGACAAACACTGCAATGTCTGGACGAGGAAGAGCAAGAGCAAGGGGCCCAGCGAGAAGAGCAGGCCCAGTGAGAGATGCAGTGAGAGGTGAGAGGTGCAGTAAGTCTCTTCCTTCCACCCTATTCACCTTTCCTCAACCCCATAGAGGAGTTCTTTTCTGCATGGAGGTGGATGGTTTATGACCATCAGCCACATGACCCGATGTCCCTTCTTGAAGCCATGGATGCTGGCTGCAGGGACATCACAGTTGATGATTGCCAAGGGTGGATCCGACATACCAGGCGGTCTTATCCCAGGTGCATCGCCTTGGATAACATCAGATGTGATGTTGATGAAAACATGTGGCCTAACCCTGAAGATCGCAGAGATTAGATACAGTAATGTTGTGCTTTTTTTAGCCCCCCCTTTATCTGGGCTTTTTGCTGTGAGTCTGTGTTAAGAGTTTAGAAAAAGTATCTGAAGTATGGTTAAGCGCTTGTTAGCGATTGAAAAAAACTGTAATTGTATGCTGTTTATTACTACCGTATACTAAGTATGAGTGAGTTTTTGTGCTGGTTAAGACCCAGTAATGTCTGATTATTTCATTAGTGGCGGCTAATTGATCCCCCGCAGTAACTAAACAGTGTCTGTGTTTCACAGAAGCAGCTCATTTACTGGACTTTTAGTGTTTAATCGTCAGCAGTCAGAGTCTTGACGAACTCAATTACCATGATGTATGGAGTCGGTCTTCCAGGAGAAGCAGGGCCATCGAAACACACATCCATCAAGGCATGTGGCCATTAAAGCCTTCCCAGAATGCTCTCTGTCAACACTGAACGAGGGAAATATACAGACCGCAGAGCAGTGAACACAGAACACACTGTACCGGTGAGATCTCATTAATGTCTCAAATGATTCTGGAGAAGAGTCTGAGACCAAGTTGATACTGTAATGAAATATAACTGAGAACTCAAATGAGGTATGAAAGAGCATATTTTAGTATTAAATCTAAAAAGAAAGTGAAGTTGAATAAACTGTACGTAAAATACATTTCAAATAAGTGTGTGTGTGAGTGTGTTTTGTTTTTAGTTTCGTTTCAGATATTTTAGTACTCCAACTTAAACCTTGCACATGAGGATTATTATATATTATTATATTAAGTGTTTAATTAGGCTGTCAGTCATCTGTTCAGATAATGGTCATCCATTAAGAATAATATTTTATTAAATCAAACTCAGTTTTTATGTTTTCTAAAGAACGTTTAAGTGGTGTTTGTCCATGTTGCTAGGATGTTCCTAACGTGTTCTGAGTGGTTGCTAGGGTGTTACTAGGCAGTTTCTTATTGGCATAAATCTGTGCGAATCACCTTCTTGAATATCTATGTCTAAGGGATTTTTATTTGAACTTTGTAAAGTGGAACATTCTTTACCTTTAGGCTTTAAAATGTCAAGATTCGGTGTTCTTCAAAAGACACAGCATGCTCAGAATGACGCCTTGTGACGTAAAATGTGTTTGTGATCATTTCTGAGAAAATGTTCAACTTTTAACACTGAGAGGATTTGTTTCTGTAGAGTGAGTAGATCATTTAGTTTTTTGAGTGTCATTCTGAAGGTGGGTTGAAGATGCCCCAGGGGTGGCTGGGTAATTACTGCAGTCATGAAGGGCATATGTAATGTTCGCTGTACCCCGGGGTTAACACGTGCATCACGGAATCATTGTGTTTTGGTCGTTGCCCTTTAAATGAAAATGTCTTTTTTAGTGACAGGTTTATGCACAGCATTCATCACAGATCTACAGCTGCTGAAAAACAAACGTGGAAGAGTTAGTGTGATTGCTAAAGAAAGAAACACAATTAAACTGCTCCAGATATAAAAGATTCCTCAAACTGTGTGTCTTCTCGTCTAATGCATGATAAAAAAAAATGCTCCATTACAATTTTGATTAATAAATATTGGAATAAAAACGCACCTACACTGGACTATTTTAAGAAATTACTTATAACTGGTTTTTTTAATTCTTTTTTTATTAGTCTACATTTGAATTTTTATTGTTTATTTAACCTCTGTAATGTTTTTTTTTTTTTTGGTTTGGTGTATTATTATTATTACTATTATTATTATTATTTATCTGTCACCAAAAAAAAAAGTATGTATATATACATTATAAAATACATTATAATACATAATATATAAATACATATTAATACTACTACTACTAATAATAACAATAATAATAAAAGTATTATTATTAGCAATAATATTTATCTCTCACAAAACTATTTTTTTTGTACCATTGTATTATCGTTATATATTTTTTTATTTTTGACAGTGTACCTTGGTATCTCTGAAGTACCATGAAAATCAGATTGTAATCCCACTTGAGGTAAAGCATGGAGTCAAACTGTCTGATTGAGCTGTTAAACGTCTCTGATTTCTGCTGCCCTCACAGCGTGACCTTTGACCCCGCCGGTCCCAGGGTTCACGTGGCTTTGAACCTTGTCGTTTAGAAGTCACAAACCACAGGCGACACATGAAACGAAGTGCTAAGAGGTCAATGCTCTAAAAAATGTTGTCATGTTGTGTTTTGATTGGTTGCTAAGGTATTTGTTGTGCAGTTCCTGTAGTTTTATGTTATGTAGCTGTTAGGTGTTCCAGTTTTAGGACATTCATAGCACCTTTTATTCTCATTGGCATGTCTCAAACCTTTCACATTGAGCTCCTGCTTTTGCTTTTCTAAAAAAAAAGGTAACATCTAAAATGAGGAACAGACATTTTTCCATCTTTAGATGTAGGTCAAATGGCAAGAAGGGAGTAGCTGTCAATCAGAACCCAGAACCAAGATGACTTCCTGATGCTTCAGCTGATGTCATGCATTTTCATGAGTGTTAGTCACTGATGATCTGTGAGGAATCATCTCCTAAACTAGACAAATATGGGCCGACAGGACAGATCCGATCTGATTGTGTTTATGATTTGATCAGCACACGTTTGTTCTCTGAATGCAGCTCTTGTTCTCGTCTGTGAGTAATGTGAGACTGACGGAGGGATGGAGGTGTTTCATTCCACAACAAAGCGCCGGTACGTCCATTCTCGCTCTGACAGGACAGATAATATATCCGCTGCACGCAGACCTGTGAATCATATCAAGATCTGCCCACAGAAACGAACAGATTTCAGAGTTTCCGTCCGCTGTAGATTCATTGCTTATGTCATTCCCAGCCTGTGTGCGGTTTTTCTCTGTGAAACATTCAACACCTTTTGAAGCATCTCTTTTCCATACTGTAAATGATTTCTGTCAAACTTCAAAAATAGAAACAAAGTTAGATTTTTATTATGCTTCTTGGAGATGGGTGTGATTAATTATGAACTGCTTTAGGGTCTGTGTACCTCGTCATTTGATTTTCTACTTAAAGAGAATTGAGAAATAGTTGGAATTCGGAACAAAATTTAACCTACATTTTTTGTATTTTTGTTCATGGGCAAAAACAAAAAGATTATGCTTTAATATTTGTTTGAATGTTTGGAGGATGTAATTTCTGATGAGAAAATCATTAGTTACATAAACTCAGTTACTAGATGCAGTGTTGGGCACTAACCAGTTACTAGTAACTTAGTTACTGTAATAATATTACTTTATAACTAGTAGTGTAACTAATTACTAACAAGATTTCAGTAATAATATTAGTTACCATCTATAAAACAGCTTAGTTACTTAGTTAGGGAAGTCGTGGGCTAATGGGTAGAGAGTCGGACTCGTAATCCAAAGGTTGTTTGGATCCAAATTAGCTTCCAGCTACACGTGACAATTAATGAGATTAATACAACACTTCTACTTCAATGTCACCGTTAATCACTATTGAGTGTTTGTAATCACTTCTGACTGCGATCCAATGTGTATTTTGGTCAAATGATGAGGCAGAAATATGTTATTAGTAACATTCTAGAAGAATTTCATGTGGAAGAAACACAGTTACAACTTCTGTGGGGCGTGAAGAAACAGTAATGTAACTAATTACTATTGCCAGAAAGTAATAAATAAAGTAACAATATTACTTTTGAAAGGAGTAACTAGTAATGAGTAATATATTACATTATTTGAGTAACTAGCCCAACACTGACTAGATAGGCTTTTCCCAAACTATAGCCTACATGTGGAAGACTGAATCCATGCATGACTCGATCTCACTTCAGTTCATAAATCCAGAATATAGACTATAATTAGAGCTGATTGCAGTAGACTATTTATTACAGTGAAATATTATAAATAATATTAGTTTCATGTGAGGTTGGGCTTTTCCCTTGAAACACAATAATATAATAATTACAATATCTTACATTTGATATTACAATACTATCTTTCAATACCAGTTTTTGGTCTTAGATTTGGGTGTAATAGCAACTGTGCAATAACACCATTTGAGACTACAACATTATCTTCATTATATAATTATTTCATTGCAACAGAACCGTGCAATAAAAATATTTTAAACTGTGCAATGTTGGTAATAATGACTTTTTAACCTGTGCAATATTACCTCTGTGCAACTTGTTGAAATTAGTGCAATTTGTGTGTTTGGAAGTGCAATTATTGTTTCTGTTTTTATTTTTTCTCTTGTATTTATGCACTGTATTTTCCTTATTTTTTTTTCCAATTTCTTCTTGCTGCTGTAACAAAGAAATTTCCCCGTTGTGGGACGAATAAAGGGATATCTTATCTTATCTTATATATATATAACAAAAATATAATGTAATTTTTAAAAATGAATTCTCTACATCTACAACTATATTTTCTGTGTGATTTTGTTTCTGTTTCAGATCCAGAAGGATTTTCTTCACTGAACGTCCTGATGAGGTGAATTCAGTTCAGCTTTCAGACGATACTGCATCAATGTCAAAGCCTAAGAGTGTTTGGGATCTAGCTGCAGGGAAGTCATGTTTCCGGATCACCCTTGACCCGTCATTCATACATTCTGCTGTTGATTTCGGCGGGTGAAAGAGACGGCCGTATTAAAGCGTGAAAACACACACGCTGCCGACCGACACGAGTGTAACTTTAATCGCTGCTCTATTATTCTGCTGACAGACTGTCTCCTCTATGATGGACGGTCCTGTGAGGAAGAGAGGAACTCGTTCCCGGGAAAGCGGCAGTGATGGATGCTCACTTTAAAAGCAGGGTGTGTATATTTACACCGACTCCTGTAACACTAGTGCTCTGGTCCAAACCCTAGTGTGCTGCTTACTTAGACTGCGCTCCTTATTTGAAAGCTACTTTTCACATATTTTTTTTTATTATTTTTTATAAAAATTTAATAATTAAAATAAAAAAATAACAATTATTAAACTAATATTTTTTTAAGTTTAAAAATCTTTAATAAACATCTTTAAATAATTTTATTCAAAATATGTAATATTAATGTTTATTTTAATAAACTGATATTTTAATCTTTATTTGCATATAATCCATTAAATTAATATATAATACAAGTTTAATGAAATTTTAATTTTAAATAATTAAAATAAAAATAATTAAAAATATATATAATGTATAAATTAAATAATTAAAATGACATTTTAAGTAATTAAAAATAAAATAAATATATTTTATTTTTTTAAATATGATAATTAATAATTAATATTAATACTTCATTTTAATATTTATATATTATACTATAATTTAATATATTTAACCCATTTCTATAGAATGCATTGCACAAGTGTTAGAGAGAAAACATTATGCAGGATGGTGAATTAATATTTAATAAAACTGTAAAGAAATTGTAATATTTTAATAATAATTAAATGTATTGTTTTAAATTTAATTAATAAGTTAAATGAATACAAATAGTGTTTTTATCCATAATAATATTTATTTTGAATGTTTTATTTTAATTAGTATTTTATTTATTTATTTATTTAGTCATTTAGCAGATGCTTTTATCCAAAGCGACTTACAAATGAGGACATAAGAAGCAATCAAAACCAACAACGTGCAAGTGCTATTACAAGTCTTGTTTAGCCTAACGAAGTACAGATAAATATTATTATTATTTTTATTTTTTTTTATAAAAAGACATAAATAAAATTCTCGTTAAAATAAAATTAGAATAGCGAGTGCTAGAGTTAGAGGGTCAAGTAAAGATGGAACAGATGAGTTTTTAGCCGTTTCTTGAAGATGGTAAGGATTTGGCTGCTCGGATCGAGTTGAGCAGGTCATCACCAGATGGGAACAGTTCATGAAAAAGTCTGTGAAAGTGTTTTTGTGTGTCTTTGGGATGAACAATAATGCGCCGTTCACTTGAAGAATGCAAGCTTCTAGAGGCACATAAGTCTGAAGTAATGAATTTAGGTAAAGGGGTGCAGAGCCAGTGGTGGTTCTGTAGGAAAACATTAATGCCTTGAATTTAATGCGACAAGCTATTGGTAGCCAGAGCAGATTGATGAACAGAGGCGTTATTTTAAGTAATATTTTAATAATATTTAGATTAGATAGATAGATAGATAGATAGATAGATAGATAGATAGATAGATAGATAGATAGATAGATAGATAGATAGATAGATAGATAGATAGATAGATAGATAGATAGATCATTATAAGATCAAATTATTCTCCTGTGTCCTGTGTTCATCTGTCACTGTGGTCAGAAAGCATCAGTTAGAGGAAGGTAAATGTAAATTTACACTCCAGGTAATTTACAAGCTAATCAGCCGAGCTGGACGAGTGAAACGCTCCTGAGGGTGTTTTATGCCAATATGTGATTAAAAGTATTGATTATGGATCACAGTGTGAATAACTGGGCAAATTATTTAGCTTTTTATATTCATGACTTACATGAAATCAATAAAGTGTCATCAATACACGCATAATAAATAGAATATATGTAGTTTGTAATGTTCTGAGTTGATTCTGTGACAAACACTCACTTATATTTGACTGAATCATCCTCTCAGCTCCTCCAGAGACGCGTCTGATCCCAGATGTCACTCTCCATCATGTCTTCTGCTCTGCATGATTCATGAGTGTGACATGAATCATGCAGTTAATGACAGCCACGAGCATGCTGGGTAACGTCGCCCTTCTGCCTGCTCTCAGCACAATGAGAGAAACCAAGCGCAGCAAGACGAGTTCCACATTAGCATCTTAATGCAGGAGCTCCGGGACAGAGTTAAAACAGATCACAGACAAACACGTATTGACCAGAGCGAGCTTGATGCAGATGATGCTTCGAGGACCAAAGAAGGCAAGAGTTGCGTCTTGTTTGTTTTCGGGTCACAAGCGCTCAGTTTGAAAGCCACTAGCCTGTTTTCTAACAGGTTTCTGTGTATGTTTAGTGCTTTTTTGATGGTGTTAGCGTGTGCAACTCAGTCGACGTGTTTTATGCATCTGTGGTGTACATCTGGCCAGCTCGGCTCGCGCTCTAATAGGGGAATCATGTGGCCTCTCTTATATTTAACGCTGATGTTTATGGAATTGATTTCATAACCCGAGCGTCAGGTCAGTAATGACAGCACAGGCGTGTGTAAAACATGCTTAAAACAGCTGCTGCCCAAATATAAGAGAGAGGGACATTCTCCACGTATTTCAGGGCCGAGAGTTTGATATGTTTTACTTGGTTAAAATAAAACAAACAAAATTAATAAAAAAATTAATAAATAAAATAAATGTAAAATAATAAAAGCTTATATTTACTATTTTTACAAAATACATAAAGAAAGATAAGTGTGCAGTGAAAATAATAAATCAAACTAATAATCAAAATAAGTTAAAACAAAAATAAAAATAATAATCACTGCATACACACTCTCACTCACACACACACACACACTCACACTCACTCTCTCTCTCTCACACACACACACACAATCCAGCAGGCAAAAGCACTGCTGTTTATTTTCAGACGTCGAGGCCGGAAAAATGTTTGAAAGCATTTCAGTCGTTCCAGAGCGTTAACATTCATCACATATAAACCCCGCTGAATTATTAGACACATTGAGTGCATGAAACACTCGGTCTGCAGGAATAAACACACATTTGTGACAGCGTTTTACAGCTTACCATATATTTTTAGTCATTATGTGATGGATATTACGGCTAATGTTGGCATTTTACCTCACATAACGAGAAATGAATTATTGTTTTACATTTTCTCATCGTTTAGGCCTCGGATGAGACATTGCATGTGTTTTACAGTTTTTTACTATCATTTTTGCACTAATAACAGAACCTTCATGTCATTCTTCAACACTCTAGACACAAAACTCAAAACAGTCATTAATTGTAACACAGGCTGTCCAATGGTCAAAACTTTGCATATTGCGTTCATATCTTTAAAGAAGCCTTGCATTTGCAGAAGCATTGGTTCAAAATACTTAAATATCACAGGAACATTACTTTAATTTCACTATTTAGTTGTTAGCACAATCATTAAATATAGTTGTTCAAAACACATGATGCAGCTTTCATTATGGTTCTACATTCATGCATCATTGTAATAGACTAGAGAGAAAAGTACAGACACTGGAATCATTAAACATTTGAAAATTATTAATTCAATAATAAAACTCAAAACAGGTAAAAAAAAAAAAAAAAAAAAAAAAATCATTATTTTCTTTAAATAAGAAAAAATTAGATTAGAAAAGTCACAGTTCCTCATTGCTCTTCTATGTTTTTATCAACCCTGTCTTGTGGATTTGACCACAGAATCTCATCCACATCATAATGGATGTTTTCAATAGCTTGGAAAAAAAAATCTTCCGGCATGGCAAATACAGGCCTGACATTGGTCATTGCAGGCATCATCTATGGCCTGGAGAAGCATGACTTGTATGTGAGGGGACCTCTTGAAAACCTTCCACCTCCATGTGGAGAAAAACTCCTCAGTCGGGTTACAGTAAGGAAAGGAGAGTATGGGGTAAATACAAGGTGATAAACTGTGGATGGGCCTGAAACGGTGATTGCTCTCAGTGCTGTTGTTAGGAATTCTGGGCCCTTTGCACTGATTTCTCTCCACCGCTGGGCTCTCAAACGCTCCTCCATGTCATGGCCAGGGTAAAGCCTGCCTCATCCAAAAATGTGAATGGTTTTCATCAGCTTCCAGCTCCATCACCCTCTAAAAAGACATTTACAGTAGGAAAGGCATATCCCAACAACAGGCATCTTGAAACTGATACATACCTGAACATACTCAATCCTCAGTTGCTTTCATAATCTAAACATTTAATATTGTTAATCAGTTTACATAAAAACTATGCTTCAAGTGTAATGCAACAGTTACGTAGCATTTTGAGCAGTTGTATCAATTGATAGTTAGATCATTATAACTCAATTCAGATGTAATATGGGAGATGCATTTTGAAATAGTAATACTTTGATGTTGTGTAATTTTGAACTGCTGATTTTAGTTCAATTAACAAAAGATCCTTGGCTCATGTGTATTGTATCCAAGCATTTAGAAAAAGTGTTGTGTTTTCAAAAATGTGCATTTTGATCATCGTTTGTGAATTATGTGTCTAGAGTTCTGAAAAATGACATGACGATTCTGTTATTAGTGCAAAAATGATTGTTAAAAAAAAAAAAAAAATAAAAAAAATAAAACTGTAAGACACGTTAAGACCAGAGACGTCTATAAAGTGATTTCATGTTGACTTTAAATGAGGAAGAGACAGTGGAAGCCCAGCGGCCTGCTGGGATTGCGTGTCGGGTGTCTTTAGGGCAGGTGGAGGATGCGGTTTCGCTCCAGCGCTCTGAATTAATGGCAGAAAAACCAGACGGGTCTGAGAAAGACACAGAACAACAGCAGAGACGCACAGGAACACCAACCGATCAGCTGATGAGTGAGAAAACTGACAAAATACACTCAGATTCAAGATATAACACACAAAATCAAGTCTGAATAGCTTCTGTCCAAGTTATTCTGCCTTGGTTGGAGAGGGGGTATACTCGACTCTTGGAGAGTATAGCTCCAGGCAGCAGGTCGATGGCACAGTCCCATGGCCGGTGCGGTGGTAACTTCGTGGCTGCCTGTCTGCTGAACACATCCTGGAACGCCAGGTAGTCAGATGGGATCGTCGGAACCTCACGAGGTTCGGGGCTCTCCACTAGGGTGGAACGAACATGAAGCTTACGGTTACTAACCAGGGGCACAGGAACATTGGAAAGACAGTTTTGGATGCAGGTTTTACTCCATTGGAGGATCTCGCTGGTATCCCATCGGACTTCGGGGGAATATTGAGATGATAATCGACGGTACCAGAAAGGAAATCCTCTCCTGATGAAGACAGCCTACTTGCAGAGTGATCGGCGGAGACCGGAACTTGATGTGCCCATGCCCGAACGGTTTTCCCTGTATGGTCTCGATCTTCAGCTCGGCTTGTCTCTGGCAGGGTAAATCAAGCTGTTTTAGGAGGGCTTGTGAGATGAAATTGCCTGAGGATCCCGAGTCCACGAGGGCAGGTACGGAAATGAAATGACGTGGGGATAGCAGTTGTACTGTTAGCAGTGGTAGGGCAGAGATAGCAGACTCCAATTGGAGGGTACTCGCCGCTGGGCGTGAGAGGAGCACACTCGAATGAAGTGCCCCGGAACTCCACAGTAGAGGCACAGTCCCGTGGCGAGACGTCGAGCACGCTCAGTGCGTGAGAGGCGATTAGTATCCATTTGCATAGGTTCTGGTACCGGAGGACAGGCAGCTGGTGAGGACTGAGAATGAGCGGTTATGTCCGGCTGACAAGCCGTAAGACGTTGGGAGATCTTAATGGCCTTCTGCATAAAGCTCTCGAGACCGTACCATCCACACGAGGCCGCCAGAGTCCGGAACTGCAGAGTATAGTCACTGGCCGAAGAATCTCCCTGACGGAGGCGGATGAGTTGGTCGGCAATGGAGAGCGAGCCGGTGGATAGGCCGAAGACTTCCTTGAAGTAGAAAGAGAAAGCATCGAAAGAGTTAATTATAGTGGTCTGTGAGTTCCAGATGGCTCGTGCGCAGAGCAATGCCCATCCGGTTAGCAGGGAGATCAGGAAGGCAACTTTAGCCCGTTCGCTGGAAAATTTATGGAATTGCATCTCTATGTAGAGTGAAACTTGGAGTAAAAAAAACGCTACATTCAACCGCCTCACCCAAATAGTTTGCAGGGATGGCCATGGGACTGGCAGAGGCAGACTGAGGGTGTGTGACCGGAGAGAGAGCTGTTCGAAGAGCGCTGACCAGTTCTTCGAGGGGATCCGCAGTGGCAGGGTTCGGGAACTCCATCTCTGGTCAGTTCTAGTCTGGTCTTCTGTCAGCAGACAGATACAGGACACAGAGGTAAGTGCAATAAAATCAACTGGTTTATGGATTAGTAGCAGAGGGAAAGGAGATGAGCAGAATGTCCAGGTAAGCAGGTGGGGAATGGGAATGACTCTAGGGGCTTATCTGAGTGTGAATGTCCTTTTTCCTTTTCCAGGGGATCCGGAGGTAACAGTGGAGCATGGAGACGGTGGAGAACTGGAGCGGTGGAGATCAGGGATAGGAACACTGCAGCAACTGGTAAGTAGACAAAAGGTAAGTGGGTCAGGTTAGTCAACATGGAAAGTTTGAGACCAGACAGTGAGTGAACGGGAGTGCAGGGATATAGTGCTGCTGATTAGTGCTGACAGGTGGCGGTGATCAGAAATCAGGGGATTGGGATCTGGTGAGTGTCATTGGTGGAGACTGCGGTGACTGTGGTGACTCTCTGACAACAGTGTGAACAAGTGAGAAAATCTGACAAAATACAGTTATATTCAAAGGACAAGCAAGTCTTAAATATCTTATGCAATCGTGTTCATAAGTATCTTGAGATGTTGTAACTGGAAAACAAGACACAATTACTCATTTTGAACAGGACTTTTGCAGTGCAGCACATCATAATTCAGTCACACTCGAGTTTTCTGCAATTAACTCAATGCTCTTGTGCAGTTGTATTGACTGATTGAGACCGATGGAGTCTGACGCAGCAGCACAGGGGGAGTATTGTGTCGTCTGGATCCCTCCCCCTCCGGCTGTGAATCGCTCTCCACACGTCAGGAATCTGAGAGACTTCAGGATCAAAGCAGGGAATGCAGAACTCGCTGCCAGAACAACCCCAATGATTGTGGAAATTTGTCCAGCAGAACCGAGAGCCGCTCACCTGGAGCTTCAGGAAAACATTCAGTCCATCCGCTAGAATGAAAGAGAAACGTTCAGTGTTTTACATGCTCAATCTGATTATGCTAAGCATCTTTCCTTTTACCAGGGAAAAATCATAAACTATTCAAGTTAAATAAAAAAAACTGTTTAGGTAAGAGAAAAAAAAAGTGATTTCAAATGTTTAACCAAATGTAGTTTTTGTATATTTTTGTCTTGTTTTCCATAAAAATATCTAAACATTCTTAAATCACGATACATTTACTTGAGAAGTCAAATAACTATTAGATTTATTAGATAATTAATTCATGTTTCTACAAAATCTACAACAATTAAGTGAGTTTCTGCTTAAAACAAGAACAAATATCTGTCAGTTGTGTTAGAACACAATTCAGTAGGAAAACAATATTATTTTTCTGACCCCATTTGCAGATATTTTTCTGGTTTTCAGCAAAAACTCGCTTAATTTTGATGTGCTTTTTCAGAAAACACATCTTAAGTCATTTTGCATCTTAAATATGTATTAGTGCTGTCAAATGATTAATCGCGATTAATCACATAAAAAAAAATGTTTTTGCATAATATATGTCAAGTCAAGTCACCTTTATTTATATAGCGCTTTTAACAATGCAAATTGTGTCAAAGCAACTGCACAATATCAAAATAGGAAAATAGTGTGTAAATAATGTAAAATGACAAGATTAAACACTCGATTTTCAGTTAAAGGCATTTCATTATTGAATTCAGTGATGTCATCATCCAGCTCAGTTCAGTTTAAATAGTGTCTTTGCAATCAGGTCGACGATATCGCTGGAAATGAAGTGTCCCCAACTAAGCAAGCCAGAGGCGACAGCGGCAAGGAACCAAAACTCCATCAGAGACAGAATGGAGAAAAAACCTTGGGAGAAACCAGACTCAGTCGGGGGCCAGTTCTCCTCTGGCCAAACGAACCAGCAGTTCAATTCCAACTGCAGCAAAGTCAGATTGTAAGGCTCAACTGGTTCCAGTGGTCTTTTCCTGATGGCTGTCTAGGTGACGGGGTCCTCACTGGGGATCTGTCTCTGGGGCTCATCTAGTGGCGTTTTTCCACTGCATGGTACAGCAAGGTACAGTTCAATACAGCTCACTTTTGGAGGGTTTTCCGCTCGGTACAGTACCTGGTACTTTTTTTAGTACCACCTCGGCCGAGGTTCCAAGCGAGCCATACCGTTACCAAAACGTGACATGTAAACTCTGCTGATCACTGATTGGCCGGAGAAAATCGTCACTGCTTGCGTCATTGAACTTGCGGCACGAGACCCAACAGACCCGCTAGATTTAAATCAGCACAGCCAGTGAAGGACCGAATACAACTGTTTTGAATGAGCGCACCTTTCTTTTAATAACCAAAAAATGTCTGTTTCGTTGTCTGTTGAGGAAGTACAGATGATCCTCTCATTGATAGCCGAGGAGCGGATCCAGCGAGAGCGTGAAGCGACACAAAATTTAAAAGCTTTTCAGGACTCACGGCAGTAGAGGCGGTGCGACTAGCGACACGTGAATAATCCCACCCACTCTAAAGCGGTACTAAACTGCAGTGGAAACACAACCCGAGCCGAACTGAGCCATGTCGTGCTGTTCTGAGCTGTGCCAAGCCGAGTCGTACCACGCAGTGGAAAAGCGCCAAAGTGTCCTGGTCTCCGCTGACATTCAGGGCTGTAGAGGTCGTCTCTGGGTGCTGATCTACCATCTGATCTGGATACGAATTGGATCTGGTGACTGCTGGATACGGCACGGGTGCTACGGTGACCTCGGAATAAGAGAGAAACAGACTAATATTAGCATGGATGTCAATCTTCTTACGATGTAACAAGTACATCGGTTGTTATGGGAAGTGTTCCTGATTCTGGTTGACCTAATTAATGCAGTCTAACAATCCTTTAACGGATTTGAATATTAGAAGCGTATTAGTGTGTTATGTGTAAGCCAGGTTAAAGAGATGGGTCTTTAATCTAGATTTAAACTGACAGAGTGTGTCTGCTTCCTGAACAGTGTTAGGTAGATTGTTCCAGAGTTTGGGTGCTAAATAGGAAAACGATCTCCCGCCCGCAGTTGAGTTTGATATTCTAGGTATTATCAAATGGCCAGAGTTTTGAGAACGTAATGGACGTGAAGGACTATAATGTGATAAGAGCTCACTCAAGTATGTGTGTGTTCTGTGTATATTTATTATGTATATATATATATATATAAATACACATACATACAGTATATATTTGGAAAAAAAATCTATATTTATATAATTTATATTATAAATAAATATATTTAATATATAAACATAACATATTTTTCTGCATGTGTATGTATTTATATATTCATAATAAATATACACAATACACACACATATGTGACCCTGGACCACAAAATCAGTCATAAGGATAAATCTTTCGAAATATAAGTGAGATTTATACATCAGCTGAATAAATAATCTTTCCATTGATGTATGGTTTGTTATGATAGGACAATATTTGTCTGAGATACAACTATTAGAAAATCTGGAATCTGAGGGAGCAAAAAAATCTAAATATTGAGAAAATCTCCTTTAAAGTTGTTCAAATGAAGTTCTTAGCAATGCATATTACTAATCAAAAATTAAGTTTTGATATATTTACAGTAGGAAATTTACTAAATATCTTCATGGAACATGATCTTTATTTAATATCCTAATGATTTTTGACATAAAAGAAAAATCTATAATTTTGAAAACTGTATTTTTGGCTAATGCTACAAATATACACCAGAGACTTAAGACTTAAGGTTTTGTGCTGCAGAGTAACATATATTATGCAAACAAAAACGTCTATTTTGTCAGCACTAATCTATATATATATATATATATATATAGTATATATATGTATAGTTTTTGTTTTTGCAGTGTAGTATGAGCATGAGTCTTAATTTATGTTCATTTAAACATTGACCTTTACATACACTTGATGTTTTTAAAACACTGTTTGCCCTTCTGACAGATTTCTGAATCTTGAGAGCCTCAAAACGAATTGATTGAGTACAAAACACAGCTGCGGATGGTCTTTGATGTTAAGCTTCAATCCAGGAGGAGAAATAATCAAAAACAGTTATATAACTGCTGTCAAGAGTTTGCACCACATCTCCTTCCTACAGAAACTAAAGGTTTGTTTTAGACTTTCTTTCTCATTTTATTTCTAACTGTCACTGATCACTATTATTCATTCTCCTGGGGCGGTTAGCAAACATTTCTCTCTTCATTCACAGCCCAGACAGCAAATGACATGTGACAGACACAACAGCATATTCCTCATGGCCTGATGTCCTTAAATAGCTGCTTTAAATGCTGCGGGACAGTATAAAGACCCTCCTGTACTGGGAGTGCTGGGTTAATCTCAGGAAACCTGTCAAGACTATGAGGGAAATGTGGTTAAATGTCATGAAAATAATGTCAGAATGCAAAACACTGAAAGGATACTAAGTGCAAATCATTTTGAATATTTATCCTTTTGATTGATGTTAAATTGATTTTTGATTCAATTTTGAAATGCTACCCAGACATGTTTTCCTGAGATGGATGCTAAAATATGGAAACTTGTTTCTGCCATGGAATATGGATCGCAAGATGTAAATGCAGAATTCTGGGAACAGTTAGAATTGTGAGAAAAACAAAAACAAAAAAACACAGAAAAACAATACAGAAACACTGTTTACATCTCTCAATTTGAACTTTTACAATTCTGTGACAGAGTGTTACAAGATAATTCCGAGGGGGGAAAAAACTAGATGTAAACACAGAATTGTGAGAAAAGTCAGAATTGCTAGAGAATTCTGAGAATAAAAGTTAGAATTCCAGGATCTATATTCATAATTTTGAGGAAATAAGTCAGAATTGAGATATGTAAACAGAATTCTGGGGGTAAAGTCAGAATTGCAGGATGCTAATGCTGAATTCTGGGAAAAGGTCAAAATTGAGAGATGCAAACAGAATTCTGGGAAAAAAGTCAGAATTCCGAGATGCAAAATCAGAATTCTGGGGGAAAAGTCAGCATTCCAAGATGCAAAATCAGAATTCTGGGGAAAAAGTCAGCATTCCAAGATGCAAAATCAGAATTCTGGGGGAAAAGTCAGCATTCCAAGATGCAAAATCAGAATTCTGGGGAAAAAGTCAGCATTCCAAGATGCAAAATCAGAATTCTGGGGGAAAAGTCAGCATTCCAAGATGCAAAATCAGAATTCTGGGGGAAAAGTCAGCATTCCAAGATGCAAAATCAGAATTCTGGGGAAAAAGTCAGCATTCCAAGATGCAAAATCAGAATTCTGGGGGAAAAAGTCAGAATTCCAAGATGCAAAATCTGAATTCTGGGGAAAAAGTCAGCATTCCAAGATGCAAAATCAGAATTCTGGGGGAAAAAGTCAGAATTCCAAGATGCAAAATCTGAATTCTGGGGAAAAAGTCAGCATTCCAAGATGCAAAATCAGAATTCTGGGGAAAAAGTCAGAAATCCAAGATGCAAAATCAGAATTCTGGGGGAAAAAGTCAGCATTCCAAGATGCAAAATCAGAATTCTGGGGGGAAAAGTCAGAATTCCAAGATGCAAAATCAGAATTCTGGGAAAAAAGTCAGAATTTCCGAGATGCAAAAATCTGAATTCTGGTAACAAAGTCAGAACTTGAGACTAACACCAGAGAAAATCTTGCTGCAGGACACAGTCGGCAATGAAACACAGCAGTTAATGTGCTAGTATTGAATTAAAGCTTGCAGTAAAGCTAAAGTAGCGTCCGCATTAGTATGTTTGCTTTAGTAATACAAACTGGTTTGTCAGTCGGCGACACACTGTTCGCCAGCAGCTCGAGCACACAGAAGTCCAGGCCTGTCAGGATCGGGTTTTGAGCTCTGATTGGCTGATGTTTGACGATGCACTGAAGCCAGGTGACTGGCGTATGTGTTCGATCCTTTCTTCTGTTTGTTTGCCTTCCTGCCTTTGTTTATTCTAGAGATTTCCTGTGCAAACGCAGCGCGACAGGATCGCTCTATTTCAGTGGAGAATTCGGTCAATTACATCAAATCTACTGAGCGGTTTATTTGTTGAGTGAGGCTTTGTTTTTCTGCCATGCTACGCTAAATCAAAGTGAGCTTTAAGCTAATTTTGTTTTTTGTTTTTTTAGGGAATTGCATCGAATGATTTATTAACACTGCTTAAAATGATTTTCTTCTATTTGTATCAAATAAATAAATCAGTCTGACATTTGTGTAAAAAAAAAACTAAAATAAATTTATATTATTAAATAATATTATATTTTAAAATATTGTATATAAATGTAATTTATAAAAAATATTATTTTGCCTGGCATAAAATGGCAAATAAAGCATTATTTTCTGGAAAAAAATCCAAAATTAAGTGACTTTCTGCATAAAACAAGAACAAATGCATTGAATGTTCTTCTAACAGCACAAACACAGGGCGCAGAGTCATTGTGGAAGATCTGAATGCCATTATCCTTGAACCAAGAGCCTGTTTCACACCGGAAGCCTGTCAATTAATTATTAGAATGGATACAAAAAGGGGAAAAACTGCTTTAGAGTTCCGTTCAAAGAGCAAAATCCATCCAGAGAAGGAAAAGGAGGGAAGAGAATCCCGGCAGGAGATTAAGAACTTGTGCTGGTTCTCCGCTGGGACGTTCGGAAGTGGTCCACGGCAAAACCGCATCTTTGCCTAATTAGCAGTGTTTGTTGGAGCGCTTAGCCTGCGGGAGGCGAACTGAGCTCTCAATCTTGTTTAAGGATTAAACGCTCGGTCCACACGTCATGAGTGCAGGGCGGCGGAAGTTCTCGCTCACGCTTTCACAGGCCAGTGTGTCATTAGCACAAATGTGCTCAACAGTTTCACGCTCCTGCTGACCGACCCATGCTAATCCTAACCGGCTAATTGAGGAAAGGCAGTAGGTTCAGTCTGAAAATGAATTATTCTAACATGAACATGAAATACTGTGGAGGTTAGTTTATGGTTGTAAGACTAAATCCTAAAAATAACCTTTAGAGAACGTTTGGAGAACATTTTGTTTATGTTCTTATGAGTACATAAAAACCCTGCTGCAGAGTTCTGGAATGTTCGTTTATGTTACAAAAAAAACAAAAAACTAAGAAGAACACTCCGAGAATGTTAAGAATTGATTCTCCAAAAATAACGCAAATGGAACTTTAAACTAACGTTAGGAGAACCTTCTGTGTTGCTTCTCAACTAAATAAATCGATTTAAGAACATTTACATATTTGTAATGGAAAGCAAGTCAAAATACTAAGAAAATCTTTTTTAATTTTTTTTGCAGTTTATATGGAGTAAGAACTCTGACCAAAAAATAATAATAATTTATATCAGAGTAATGCCAAATATTCATAATATAGATATTTTTGCAATTGAAATGTAATTTAAAATTATTTATATGTTGAATAATTGTGTCTAGTTATACAAATAACTTTCCAAAGCAGAGCTCTTTAATATCTCAATTGTTGGATGAAAAGCAAACTGAGACTCTTTTATAGCTGTATGTCAACAGTTCTCTCATTTATGTCTGCCAAGTTGATGCTTTGCCATGATGGGCTATGAAAAAGCAACATCTGAGCAATACATTTTTATTTTAGGCTTTTTTTGGCTCTAAATATGTTCTGCTCATGGTGGGAATGTACCTCAAATATCCAATGGATGACGGCACACAAAACGTGTGTTATGTTATGATGTGTTATGATGTGGTTTATGTATAAATTTGTTACTAGTCCTTCTCCTGCCACAGAAGCCCATAAATCTGAAGATAAATTACATAGTATAAGGAAAGTCCATTAAAAAACAGTGTAAGTGGAGGCCATTGATAGTTTACAACTCAATCATGTTGCTGAAAGCATTTTTACGACCCTCGGCCATAAATATTGGGGCAGATAAAGCGCAGATAAGCCACAGAGAAAGAGTAGATAAGAGCAAGTGCGAGGGGCAGGTTGGGGGTAATGGTTTAGCATGTCTTCAGGCACGCTTACCGCGGTAAATCAGGTCTGAAGATATGATATCTGTGAGCAGAACGACTCACCCAACGCCTTGAAGAGCCCCTGCTGATTCACTGCAGGAGAGATGCAGGAATAACTCGCATTTCCAAACCACAAAACTCGAATGGACTGTTTCTCTTGCTTTAGGCAGCTGTGGACCTAACACAAAATATTAATGTGCGATCAAGATGGTTTTTCTTGAGATGCACAATGACCAGATATAAAGTCAGAGTTTAAGAGTTATGCTTGAAATAAGAACAAATCATCAGATTATATTGAGACCTCTGATCTTTTGATTGCAGACTCTGATCTTTGAGTTTTGAGTGAGATCTCCTGTGAAACTCAAGAAGAGACATAAGTGAGATTACTGGGACTTTTTGTAACATAAAACATCATAAGACATACTATGTCGTGGCCTAATGGATAGAGAGTCGGACTTGTAACCTGAAGGCCGTGGGTTTGAGTCTCAGGTCCGGCAGGGATTGTAGGTGGGTGAATAACTAACACTCTCTCCACCCTCAATACCACATCTGAGGTGAGACCCTTGAGCAAGGCACCAAACCCCCAACTGCTCCCCGGGCGCCACAGCATTGGCTGCCCACTGCTCCAGGTGTGTGTTCATTACTGTGTGTATACTTGGATGGGTTAAATGCAGAGCACAAATTCAGAGTATGGGTCACTATACTTGGCCACACACCACTTCCCTTTCCCTTTAAGTCATTATTGTGAGATAAAAATTCTAAATTATGAGAGAGTCCATGTTGACTCACAAGATCATTAATCTGCATGTCATAATTTTGACTTCAGCTCATAATTTAGATTTTTCATCTCATGACTTAATTTTGACTTTTTTGTCATAATTATGACAGTATAGTGCACCTGGAATATAATCACAGCGCTTCACTTTTTCCACATTTTGTTGTGTTACAGCCTTATTCCAAAATGGATTAAATTTATTATTTCCATAAAAATTCTACAAACAATACTCCATAATGAAAATGTCAAAGAAGGTTTTTTGAAATCTTTGCAAATTTATAAAAATAATAATAATAAAAAAAAAACAACATGAACATAAGTATTCACAGCCTTTGCCATGACACTCAAACTTGAGCTCAGGTGCATCATGTTTCCACTGATCATCCTTGAGATGTTTCTACAACTTGATTGGAGTCCACCTGTAGTACATTCTGTTGATTAGACATGATTTGTAAAGGCAAACACCTGTCTATAATAGGTCCCACAGTTAACAGTACATGTCAAAGCACAAACCAAGCCATGAAGTGCAAGGAATTGTCTGTAGACCTCTGAGAAAGGATTGTATCGAGGCACAGCAACAACATTAAAGGGGGCCTATTATGCCCCTTTTTACAAGATGTAAAATAGGTCTCTGATATCTCGTATATGTGAAGATTTAGCTCAATATACCCCACAGACAAATTTTATAGCTTGTTAAATTTGCCACTTTTAGGGTGTGAGCCAAAACATGCTGAATTTGAGTATGTTGCTTTAAATACAAATGAGCTGTTGCTCCCAGAGAAGAGGGCGGAGCTTCGAGCTCCAGGTCCGCATTAGCAGTGCTAGTCTTTGAAAATAAACATTGCACTATTAATACAAGCCTGTTATCTTTACAGAAAACTACTCGGTTTCAAAGTCAGTCATCTGATTATACTGTGCATAATAAATTTGCGTTTATAAATTACACAGACGGGATAAAAATAACAACATAGCTGGTCTCATGCTGTCACAAACTTTATAAGTCCCTCTTCTGATTATGAGCTCGACAACTTCAAGTGATCGACTCACGTTGCTTTTATACGCAACTTTTAACTATAGTGAAGTCCACTAAAGGAGGTAGAGCTTTTTTGCATTTGGCTCCCTGATAACGTTCGGGGTTCAGACACACTCTCTCTGTTTAAATCTAGATTAAAGACACACCTCTTTAGCCAAGCATTCACATAATGCATCTTATAATCTTGTACTGCAGTTATATCTGATACATTATTATTCTTTAGTTTGGGTTGATCAAATCATTTTTACTTGGTTGGAACAGCATCATCACGGTCTTTCGCAGCGCAAGCGTTGATCTAAACGATGTCTAACATGCCGTCTTTCTGTGCAAAAGCTGATGTAAGCTTGGCATGACAGAGTCGTGCCCTCTGTCAGCGCAGACCGCCAAGCTGCCCTGTCTTCTGCAATATGATGCCATCGGCCAGTGTTGATGTTAAAGGCATTCATGTCCCGCTTGACGACATCCTTAAAGCGGAGCTTGGGTCGGCCACGAGGGCGGTGTCCAACAGCTAACTCCCCATGGAAGATGGACTTTGGGATACGTTCATCCGGCATACGACGCACATGGCCGATCCATCTAAGACGTCTCCTCCGGACCGCGGTGTACATGTCACTGCTATTAGTGAGCTTCAGCACAGTGGTGTTCGGGCCCCGATCCTGCCATGACAGGCCAAGGATCTGTCGTAGACAACGGAAGTGAAAAGCATTAAGCTTGTGCTCCTCCCGCCGGTATGTAGGCCATGTTTCGCTTCCATATAGTAGAACAGAGAGCACACAGGATTCATATACGCGCACCTTTACTTTGAGAAAAAGGTGGCTGTTGTTCCAGACACGAGACTGAAGTCGCCTAAAGGTTGTTGAGGCACGACCGATCCTGGTATTCAGTTCAGCATCAAGGCTGTTGTTTGCTGTCAGAGTTGAGCCAAGATAGACAAATTTCTCGACAACCGGCAGCACTGTGCCGTTGATAGTGACGTGAGGGGGAGCAGGAATGTTCTGAGCCATCACCACTGTCTTACTGAGGCTTATGGTGAGTCCAAACTCTGTGCAGGCAGCGGCAAAAGAATTGTACATCTCCTGAATTTCTTGTTCAGTGTGAGCCACGAAGGCAGCGTCATCTGCGTAGAGCAACTCGCGCACAACGACGCGCTTCACCCTGGTTTTGGCACTCAGACGAGCCAGGCTGAAGAAGTTGCCATCACACCTGGTGTGCAGCAGAACCCCACCTGGATCCGGAAACGCCCATTGCAGCACAGCCGAGAAATAGATGCCAAACAAGGTGGGAGCGAGGACACACCCCTGCTTTACTCCACAGCAGACATCAAACTCGTTTGAGCGGGCACCGTTGAACTGTACGGTTGCCCACATCCCATCATGGAAACCTTATATTTATAACCTTATATAGCATTGCCGAAAGAGTTGCCGGACAACCGAGTCGCTGCAGAACGTGGAAGAGACCAGAGCGACTCACATAATCGAAAGCCTTAGTCAGATCAATAAACACCATGTACAATGGGCGTTGCTGTTCCACACACTTTTCCTGAAGCTGGCATACCGAGAAAATCATCTCCAAGGTCGAGCGACCAACACGGAAGCCGCACTGACTCTCCAGCAGAACCTGGTCAGCAACACGCTGCAGTCTTGGGAGGATTGCACGGGCAAGGCATTTTCCTGGAAGGCTAAGGAGCGAGATGCCTCGATAGTTGTTGCAGTCCTGCCTGTCACCCTTATTTTTATAAAGAGTGATGATGTTGGCATCTTTGAGTTTGCTAGGGATGCATTTATTCTGCCAACAGCATCGAAACAAGACGCCTGACCAACACTGCCCCGCCACACTTCAGCAACTCCGCTGGAATTCCATCGCTGCCCGGTGACTTGTTATCCTTCATAGCTGCAATTGCACACTCGATTTCCATTGTTGAGATCTCCGCATCCAGCTCGTTAAAGACAGCTAGTTGTGGTACAGCAGCAGAAACAGCGTTCAAATCGGCGTCCACAGGAGTGCCATCCAGCAAGCTGTAATGCTCAACCCATCTACCAAGCTGGCCTGGAAGGTCGTTGACGATGGTGCCATCATTGGCTCGCAAAGGTGCTGTTTTTTTCACTGTAGGACCCAGTGCCTCATTGATGCCGCTGTATATGCGCATATGTCCCCAGTACTTGCACACCGTTCTACCCTCCCACTAAGGTCCTGCCAGTACTGCTCGTGGGCCTGGCGTGTGATACGCTTAACGTCATTCCTGGCCTTACGATAGTGAGCGATGGTGGAGTCGTTTCTATCTTGGAGAACACTGAGACGGGCAGCACGCTTGTCAGCAAGGGCCGGGAGCAGAGTAGCAGAGCTTGCAAGGAACCAATCCGGCTGTTTCCTACTACAAAGGCCAAAGACCTCAGATGCAGCCTCCGTCATGGAACCTCTTAGCTCAGCCCAGATGTTTTCAGGAGTGTCGTCAACTCTGAAGTGAAGTCCCTCAATACGCGCACAGAATCTTGCCACGTATTCATGTTTCCGCATCAGCTCAGTGTTCACGTATTCATGTTTCAAGGTCAAGGTCAAGTTTATTTATATAGCACCTTAAAAGCAACAAGTGCTGACCAAGGTGCTGCACAGGCAATACATCAAAAATACCAACTAACAAAAGCATTAAGACAATATTAAAATTTAAAACCATTTAAATGATACAAAAAGTAATACAAAACATAACCAAAGAAAAAACAAACAGAGACAAAACAAAAAGTAAATTCAAATTAAGCAAAAGCCTGAGAAAAAATATATGTTTTAAGAGATGATTTAAAAGAAGATAACGTAGGGGATGATCTGATGGATAAAGGCAAGGAGTTCCAGAGCATAGGACCAAGGACTGAAAAAGCTCTGTTCCCTTTAGATTTTAAACGAGATTTTGGTACAATCAGTAACTTCTGAGAAGACTATCTAAGCGTTCTCACAGGAGAATAGAAATGGAGAAGATCTGAAATATAAATTGGAGCAAGACCATGAAGTGCTTTAAAAACAAAAACTAAAACCTTAAAATCAAATCTGAATTTAACAGGTAACCAGTGAAGTGACGCTAACACAGGCGTAATATGCTCCCTCTTTTTTGTCCCTGTCAAAAAGCGAGCAGCAGCATTCTGTACCATTTGTAAACGTGATAGTGAAAACTCCCAGATTTTTAACCTTCTCACGGATGTTGTCTTCAAGAGGGCCCAGAGTAGGTCTTAGATTTTGTAAAAGGTGAGAAGGACCAAACAAAATAACTTCGGTCTTATTTTGATTCAACTGTAGGAAATTATTTTCCATCCAATTCTTGATGTCCTCTAAACAAGCCAGCAAGGAGGACACTGAATCAGAACCTGATTTTAGAGGAAAATAAAGCTGAGTATCATCTGCATAAATATGGTATGAAACTTTATGAAACTCAAATATAAAACGAAGAGGGAGCAAATACAGAGAGAATAAAATTGGACCCAAAATAGAGCCTTGGGGTACCCCACAAGTGATGGGAACTGAGCTTGATGAAAATTCACCAATTTCCACCGAAAAACTCCTGTTTGTGAGATACGATGCAAACCAGTCTAATGCAATACCACAAATGTCAACCTCAAGATTTAATCTTTTTAACAAGATGCAGTGATCTACTGTATCGAAGGCAGCGCTGAGGTCCAATAATAAAAGAATAGTACAGTTACCACAATCTGCAGATAACAAAATATAATTTACTACTCTTAAAAGAGTTGATTCAGTACTATGTTTTGCTCTGAAGCCAGACTGAAAAGGATCCAGAATATCCTTAGAATTTAAATAAAGGGAAATCTGGTTTAATACAACCTTTTCCAAAACTTTGTGCAAAAACAGCAGTTATGAAATTGGCCTATAATTGTTTAATTCAGTGGGATCAAGGTTTGTTTTTTTTGAGTAAAGGCTGGACCACCGCCTTTTTAAGACAGGAAGGGACAATGCCTGTCTGTACAGAACCATTAATAATAAAGAGTAAGCTAGGCAAAACAGAGGGCAGAACATCCTTCAGCAGCTTTGTAGGAACAACGTCACAAGAACAAGTAGTTGATTTCATATTTAAAATAATGTCTGATAACTCAGAAAGAGAAATAGCTTGAAAATTTGAAAACACAGAGGAGCTAGTATTTCCATATTGAATATTCTGGGATAAATTACAATGCACCCTGATAGAAGCAATCTTGTTAATGAAGAAGTTACAAAACTTCTCACATAACTCCAAGCTAGGATCAGGGCCAGTTGGTCTGGATGGATTTAACACTGAATTCAATGTAGAGAACAAAATCTTTGGACAATGAGAATTTTTTTAAATTAAATTAGAAAGATACTTTGCCCGTTCCAAAGAGACAGCTTCCTGAA
Source organism: Barbus barbus (assembly GCF_936440315.1). Classification (NCBI taxonomy): domain Eukaryota; kingdom Metazoa; phylum Chordata; class Actinopteri; order Cypriniformes; family Cyprinidae; genus Barbus; species Barbus barbus. The sequence continues at coordinate 23,596,527 of NC_136726.1, forward strand.
ATTTAGACAAGCTGCTCTGCAAAAGTTGATATGAAATTTGTAACTTCTTTCTGCCCTTCTGCAATCCTTCCTTAAAGCTTTAATGTTGTGATTAAACCATGGCTGATTTTTTGGTTTAGTCTTTTTGGATTTGAGAGGAGCAACGACATTTAAGATTTCTAAACAAGAGGAATTAAAACTATTTGTCAACTCATCAACACTTATACTCTGTGCTGCCAGGACACTACTGTGAGCTGGCAGGGCTATATAAGCTTCGGTGAACTGCAGGGCCGTGAAGGAGTTAATAGATCGAGAAAGGTAAGTAGAAGACTGGTTTACAGAACCAGAACAAGAACAAGTAATCACACTGTCAAACAAAACCGGCCAGTGGTCAGACAGTCCGGCCTCACTAACAGTTACATTACTGACAGAGAAACCTGATGAGAAAACATAATCTAGAGTATGACCCAGCTTGTGTGTGGGACCTGAGACATATTGCGTAAGATTAAAAGAGTCCAGAAGTTGTACAAAATCTCTTGAAAGTGGTCTCGAAGGACAACACAGGTGTATATTAAAATCACCAGCAATCAAGAGGTTATCAGCACTTGGAACCAAGTCTTTGAAAACTCCTTTAAAAATTAATTGTTAGCTTTTGGAGGTCTGTATATCAAGACACAAAGTAGAGGACTGGAGAGCTCCACCTTGCACATTAAAACCTCAAAACTAGAATAGACATTAACAGGCAAGAGTTTGCATTTAAACAGGTCCTTAAAAATGACAGCAAATCCTCCACCCCGACTAGAAGTTCTGGGGCAGCTAAAATAGTTACAGTGTACAGGGGAAAGTTCAGATAAAGGGCTTGGATCATCAGCCGTAAGCCAGGTTTCAGTAATGAATAAGAAGTCTAAATTATTTGATAAAAAGAAGTCATTCAGTAAAAATGTTTTGTTCAATACTGATCTTGCATTTAGCAATGCCATTTTAATCACAAGCTGATTTGACTCTTGTGATGAAAAGTCATGCTGAGACGCCTCTGATAACGAGCGAAGGTGATTCAAGTTCACCCCGCACGGGGATAAACAGCGTCGCCGTGATGGTCATTCATTGGACAATATTACAGGAATATTGCCTGGTATTGCAGTCATAGCCACGGTGAATATATCGTGATCGATGAAGAATCCCCAGACCAGCGCATCATAGAAAAGTATCTGATGGTAGAACAACTGACCGATCATTCAATTGGATAAGTTCAGATGAAGTGAACGTAATTGCCATAGTTGGTAGAAATGGGAAGACATCAGAGAAGTTCCGTTCACTATTCGAAGTGACGATAATTCCCAGAACAGTCAGAAATAAACAGAAGACGGAGTATAAGTTCATGGTTAAGTGTCGCATAAAGAATAGCCACTCACCGTGTAGATCCAGAGAAGTTCAATGGGAGATCAACGGCATACCTTTGATAAAATATTGGACGACACTCAAGAGTCCAGAGGAAAACTGGGCATAATAATTATTATCCAGAACTTGCAGACCAGATGCAGCAGAAGTCCGAGGAAGATTCAGCGGCAAAAACTCTGATGAAGCAATCACAACACCGAGTTGCCAACATCCAGATGACGACATAAACAGCTATATTACCGATCATATCCAATTATAGTGTGATGGAGGCATTGCCTCCTCTCATGTGACTTTTCCTATTCATTCTCAATTACCCCCCACTAAACCCAAAGCAGATGAAATCAATAGCACCCTCAGTTAAGCTGTATTAATGGCATTTCATTGCAGATTTGACAAACTATCCAGTGCTCTGGGAGATCGGTTTCTATTTATTTGCAGCGGTAAGCAATGTAGCTAATCACAAACATATCTGCTTATTTCTTAAATGGTAATTCTAACTGATCCGCTGTTGCGTTCAAGTCAGAATCCCAGAGTTTTTGTTTGGGTGTTCTGTTCAGCTCGAATCATTTCATTATAACGACGCAATGTGTATAAGAGATTCATTGTGCAGCGTAGAGAATTTAATTAATTATCACACAACTTTGTGAGATCACGATGAACTGAGTGATGCTTGGACAGCACAAATAATTATGCTAAGGTTACAGCACCCTCACTAATTTAAGAAGCACCCTCAGTGATTTGATTCTGGAGCAGGCCTGATGCTGTGGGGTCTCTCTCTGATAAAAGTCAATGGGCTGAGGGGAGTCAAACCTCTGCTGTAACTTTACCTGCGGGTGTCGCTGTTGGACAGTGTCAATTTATAAAAACGAGTGAATTTTATACTTTTAATGTCACATTTAGTCATATTTGCGTTGTTTTATTCTTGTAATATAAATTATTTCTCATCCAATTTATTTTTTAATAGACACTGCCTCCCTTGCCTACCCGGAAGAAAATGCTCAGCTGGAAAGAATTACTATAGACTAATAAGCACGGACCGTTTAATACTTAATACTTAAACTTTAGCAAATGTAGTAAGATATCTGGGTATTTCATACACAGGATTTTGTGTGAACAGAATACATAGTGTTAAAGAAGCAGGCGTCTGTGCGCGCTCACGTGACGCACGCGGGTGCGCAGCGGTGTGACTGCGCGCAGGAGGGACCCAAACCTCCCCAACACACTCTCTCAAAAACACACTCATTCCCACTCATCTGTGTGCGTGTGTTTCAGCTCAGATATGCGGTTTAAATCTCCGGATCAGCAGTGACCGACGCCAATGAGCGCGAACGCGGATCTGCTCTGCTCATAAACAGGATCTGTGCTGGAAAAGGGATTTTTTTGGGTCGAAATATTAGGGTAAGTTCTGATGTGTGGCTTTTAATAAGTGTGTGAAAGACTGAATGATACATAAAGTGGTCATACATCTTTAGCTTTTTGTGATATTCGCATTCAGAGACTCTGGAAACTCTGGAAAAGCTCAAAGGGAAAGTGTCCCAAGAGCTTCTGCTCTATTTCTAAACTCATTATCCAGGTCATTCTTTAAGAAAGGGCTAGAGACACTGTGTACAAAAGCTTTTCTTGCATGTGTGTCCGACTCAGCTGTGCCTGTCACTTCAGTGACAACTGGTCTGAAACCCAGAAAATGCGGGTTATCTACCATCTCCAGCTTAACCAGAAGGTGTTTGATGTTAATCTTCAGAGTTTTTCCATTAAGTTCCTCATGCTTTTTACTTCACGTCACTGATCGGTATCGCTGCCTTTTTATAGACACTCTTAAAAAATAAAGGTTCTTCATAGCATCAGTGGTTCCATGAAGAGATTAACATCCATTGATTGCACAAAAGGCTCTTTATAGTGGAACATGGTTTAGATTATTAAAATATCTTCTAGGAACTTTTGTTTGAAAGGTTCTTTGAGGAACCAAAAATGGCTTCATGAAGAACTTTGAACATGTATGGATCTTTCCATTGCACAGAAGGTTCTTTATAGTGGAAGAAAATACTTTAGATTCTTTACACTATGAAAATAATGGTTCTTTTAAGAACTGTTCACTGAAAGGTTCTTTGGGGAACCAAAAACGGTTCATAGTGACCATCAAAACAGTCGTCCATAAGCTATGTTTTGCTAGATTTCGAACTCATATAATATTTGTGCATGAAAAACAGACCAAAAGTACATTTTACCATTTACTTTGGATGTAAATAATTGCTTATGCATTTGTTTATGAATCTGAATGCAAGATAACTTAAATTTAAGTTTGTTCCTCATGTAAATACATCATATGACTTCTGAAGACTTGGATTTTTGTGCTGCATGAAGAATCTTCAGAATCTATTCTTTTCTATTCCAACGGCTGGCCAAAAGGTTTGGACTGGAAAAAACAGGCCAAATGTTCATTTTTCCATGAAATATCTGTTTATTCTATCCGTTTTACCAGTTTGAGCCAGAAGGGAAGTTGAAATCAGGTTTAGCGTGGTACAGTAGGAGTTTATCTTCACTGATATCTATGACAGCAGTCATGAAGCCGTTTGCTCGGGTGCCAGCTGGCAGAGATCGGCCCCCACAGGGGAGCACAAATGTCAGCAGGACTCAGTTTCCATATGGAGACGCGTTCACCAACACAAGGCTTTGAGAGAAACATTCTCTCTTCGCCCCATTGAAATGAGATCGAGACGATGCCCAAAAGCTTTCAGGAGAAACTGACACATCTGTTCTTGGCATTGATGTGTGCTTGACATAGTTATTGGTCAGTAAGTGATCTTTGATTTAAGCTCGGGTTCTTGAAAGTCTGAAGTCTTAATGATTTAACACTTGGTCAGCGTGAGGTGAAGTAGTTGAGATGGTGGCGCTCTCTAGTGTTGGTGTGAAGAGGCGCATGCACACCTGCAGGGAAACGGAGTGATATTTTTAGTGACCGACTGAAGTCAAGGATGAATAAGCCTTGTTTTAGTGTACTGTAGTACACCTTTAGTGGGGTTTTTCTTCTGGGATAAAGTCCTTTTGGTTTTCCACCAGGCCCACTAGACCTCCAGTGATTGAACATGATTCAACTTCTCAACTTAAAATGAATCAACATGAGGAAAACCTGGAAATATGAGGAAGACTAGTTTCAAAAGTGTGATTTCTAGACCTGGAGAAGTCATGAATAAAATCTTTGGACATTTTTGTCATTAATATCATTCTGATATTCTGGCAGGCTTTGAATATAGTTGTGGACAAAACTTCCTGTGAGTTCCAATTATTTTGCTTCTGAACTTAAAAAGCTAACACAAAAACTTTAAATAAATCTAAAATAACCAAAACATATAGATATTTCTTAATTATCTTAATTAGCTTATATATATATATATATATATATATATATATATATATATATATAAGATTAGATTAAACTTTATTGTCATTGCACATGTAAGGTACAAGGCAACGGAATGCAGTGACATTTACATTTATGCATTTAGCAGACGCTTTTATCCAAAGCAACTTCCATTGCATTCAAGTTACAGTTTTTACATTTTATCAGCTCTTATCTCAGTTAGCATCTAACCAGAAGTGCAATCAGCAGAGGTACAGGATATACAGTGCCTACAATATGTTACATATGTACAGAAATATACAGATAAGGCAGTAGTACTATGGACATAATTTACACATTTTTAAATACTATCAGTATGATATACAGATGGGTGATATGAACATACTATACAGATGGGTTGTGCAGTAAATGTATGTACACTATGAGCAAAAACTATGAATATAATTACAAATGGATATGAATAAGCTATACATTAAGATATATAAACACTAGTGCAATGAACACTGAAAGTGCATAGAAAATAAAAATTTCAGTACATAGTACTCGGTGTGTAGATGGATTTTAATTAATTAATTTTTTTTTAGTGATGTGGAGGGGTGAAGAGTTTGTAGTGGTGTGTGAGGGGGGTATCATCGGGCAGAGTTTAGTAGGGAAACAGCTGTAGGGAAAAAGCTGTTCCTGAGTCTGCTTGTCCTTGTTCGGAGGCTCCTGAAGCGCCTCCCAGAAGGCAGTAAGTTAAACAGTCTATGGTCAGGGTGAGAGGAGTCCTTAAGAATGCCGCGAGCTCGACGTAAACAGCGTTTTCTCTGGACGTCCTCAATGGCAGGAAGTGGTGTCCCTGTGATGCGTTGGGCGGTTTTCACCACCCTCTGCAGTGCCTTACTTCATTTATCTGATGCTTTTATCCAAAGCGACTTACAATTGCTATATATGTCAGAGGTCGCACGCCTCTGGAGCAACTAGGGGTTAAGTGTCTTGCTCAGGGACACATTGGTGTCTCACAGTGGATTCGAACCCGGGTCTCCCACACCAAAGGCATGTGTTTTATCCACTGCGCATCACCACCCTGCCTTGCGGTCAGCAGCTGAGCAGTTCCCATACCAGACTGTGATACAGTTGGTCAGGATGCTTTCAATCACATATATATATTGAAGAACAAGAAGGTGGAGGGAGTGAATGTCCAGCGCTCTCTCCACCCTCAATACCACGACTGAGGTGCCCTTGAGCAAGGCACCAAACCCCCAACTGCTCCCCGGGCGCCGCAGCATAAATGCTGCCCACTGCTCCGGGTGTGTGTTCACTGCTGTGTGGATGGGTTAAATGCAGAGCACGAATTCCGAGTATGGGTCACTATACTTGGCAGTATGTCACTTCACTAAACCTAATTTTTAAAGTGTGATTTCTAGACCTGGAAAAATCACAGAAATTAATAAAATCTTATTACTTTTAGCATTTTTATAATGAATACACATTTTTGTAGTTATATCAAGATCTAAAGACTTTCATCAGGTATAAATTGAGTAAAAAACAGAAAGCCATTGTCAATTCAAAAAGCTTCTAAATCTTTTGGAATTCTGAAATGTAATTATTTTAGGCTGACTTTGAATATTGCTTTGGACAAAACTCTTAATGACTTAAAATGCTTTAAATTAAGACGCAACCAGTTAAAACAAGTAAAGAAACCTGGAAAAGTAAAGGAAATTAAAAAAGTCTTATAACTCTGATCATTCTTTATTACAAATATGCATTTTGGTATTTATGTGAAAAAAAATAAGAAATTGATATATAATTTTTATTTATTTTTTGGTAGAAAAGGTAATCATATCAATTAATTTGTTAAACCCTGAAACGGCTCCAAAAACTTCTGGAACTCATAACATTTAATTATCTTAATTATAATTAGTTTATGTCATTTTAGAGGGGCCTTTGAACAGATTCAGAAAGGCTAAGAACCTTTCTATCTATTTTTCTCTCTATTTTATTTGGTCCATTCAGTTGATGTTGCATGTCTGATTTTTTTGTTTTATAATAAGGCAATAATGTCTAAGGAAAAATATTTTTTGTTCTGCTTTCCAATAAATTATTAGAAAAATAATAGTTAGTAATCGCAGTTTTCTTAGAAAATGTGCATCAACAAGGCTATTAGGAGATTTTATAACTGCAAATAGTCCAAATAATAACTTTGCTGGTTTTCCATTGCTCACAAACGCTTGGCTTTTTCACCTGTCATGTAGGAGTTGTGTATGATGGTGTTAATGTGTGTGTTTGGCGTGAGATTACTTGTACACAGATGGAGCGTTCCCTGTGAGGGTGTGTGGCAGTCGGCCATAAGACTCCAGCGTTAAGTCCTCGTGCCTGTGTGTGTTGATTTAATGCCTCAAACACAGAGCGCTGCTTGTGTCCAGCTGAACGAATCACAGCTCTGCGCTCATGTCAACCGCTCCGGCAGGCTTTTATAGAGTCGACTGACTGACTCCTCGAGAATGAATAACAGCGCCTTTCACGAACGAGTGCTGGGCAGACGGCAGGACTGCTGATGCATTCAGATCGTGTAAGAACCATGGGATTTATGGATGAACAGCAGGGCCACAGGGAATATGAGGGGTTTTGTTAAGTTGAGGTGTGTCTGTAATGGCGGATGCTTAATCATAATTACGCTTTCATTATTAATGTTGACTTGGTTTATCTGCATTATGTGTTGACAGTGTTGGGGAGTAGTTAACTACAAGTAGCGACGCTACTAACTTAACTACATTTTTCAGTAGCTTGGCAGTAGCTCAGTTGCTTTTTAAACAGTGTAGCTTTTCCAGTAGCTAACTACTTTTTGCAGCAAGTAGCGGTGTAGCGCGAGCAAAAGCTACATTGCGTTTTGTCGAGCCTGCGCGAATCAGCGCGGTGCAAGGATATTCTTCTTGTTAGATTACAAACTCATTTTTTGCCATTACCGCCACCTGTTGTTTAATCACGCATCTTGCGGCTAACGGTTCACTGACGTACAGAAGTGGGTTGACACACCCATATTATCCATGATGGAGCAAGACGTGGCGGCAGATTTGGAGGATGGAGAAACAACTAACGTTAATTACCCATGGCCTTATTTGTCCAAGTTCATGTCTCTCAAAGAAACGACAAGTAAAGGTTACACTTTTTGTAACAGTCTGAGATATTTGAGTGTTGTGTGTAATAAAACAACACTCTTTGAAATCATAATTGTATTGCATTGTTTTAAACACTAAATATTTTACTTAAAACATTCCTCAGACACTTATTCAGTTATTTATAATATACGCTGTTAAAAAAAAATCAAAAGTAGTTTCAATGTAGCTAGCTACTTTTTGATAGTAACTTGTAGTGTAGCTAACTACTTTTCCAAAAGGGTAGCTTGACTGTAGTTTAACTACTTTAACTTACGAGTAGCTTGTAGCTTGTCAAACTACAGTTTCAGAGTAGCTTCCCCAACACTGTGTGTTGATGAAGAATCACCTGGAAACGTGTTGATAAAAAGAATCTTTTAGCTGGTTCATCACAAGGCGTGTGCAGCTAGATTCCCTTCAGCCTGTTTATATAGATATACAAACAAAGCATAGATTATCTACATAATCCGCATGCTTTTTTGTACTAGTGATAAATGTATGGGTGCATATGCATGTATGCGTGTATGAGCAAAAAAGCCTCTTGAATGAAAACTGCCCAACCCAGGGTCACAAAATTTTCAGGTATGAAGTGCATCGTGATTTTTCTGTCTTTTTTTGTCTTTAAATTCTGTTAACAAACTCCCCAACAACATTAAAGGGGACATCTTATGCCCCTTTTTACAAGATGTAAAATAGGTCTCTGATATCTCCAGAGCGTATATGTGAAGTTTTAGCTCAATATACCCCACAGATAAATTTTTATAGCTTGGTAAAATTGCCACTTTTAGGGTATGAGCCAAAACACGCTGAATTTGAGTATGTTGCTTTAAATACAAATGAGCTGTTGCTCCCGGAGAAGAGGGCGGAGCTTCGAGCTCCAGGTCCGCATTAGCAGTTCTAGTCTTTGAAAATAAACATTGCACTATTAATACAAGCCTGTTATCTTTACAGAAAACTACTCGGTTTCAAAGTCAGTCATCTGATTATACTGTGCATAATAAATTTGCGCTTATGAATTACACAGATGGGATAAAAATAACAACATAGCTGGTCTCATGCTGTCACAAACTTTATAAGTCCCTCTTCTGATTATGAGCTCGACAACTTCAAGTGATCGACTCATGTTGCTTTCACACACAACTTTTAATGACCACATTCCTATTCACGATCATTCTGGCAGCACTTGAAGGCAGCATCCGTGAAAACACACAGAGACAATGATAGCTTTAGCAATTAGCGTAACAGACTGACAAGAAGCTCTTTCAGAAAAACTATTTGGAAAACAAACGCGTGATGCTTTCTTTGTCTGGAGCTGACGTTCGAGCACAAAGTGTTGGTATTAATTCCTAAACATTTAGGGGACATTACCGATTTTTTTCTGGGATATTTCCTTCGAAAATGAAATTTAACCACAGTGTCCTCGGCTCAGATTGGGGAGAGATTATGGAGACTCCTATGTTCATTAGTGCATCCCAAAACACAACACTTGTAAAGCCTCTTTGGGGCTGACATTGTATATATCTCCAGTAATGGTGGACCACAGCTTCTCACTCAGAGCTGTGTTTATGCTAATAGAGCAGAGAGCGTCACAAATGGACGGGACTTTTTCCCCTCGGTGACATGAACAGAGGGAGAATCTGAAACCGTTTGTTCTGAAAGACTGTTCATGATTTATTGGTTTTATAAAAAAATTAGTGGGTGGATTTTTACCATTATAGGCTGGTTGTTTTCACACACTGTGGCCACACAACTGTGTTCAAACACCTTATAAAAGTGATTTTTGCATAATAGGTCCCCTTTAATGGTCAACAACTTAAATTTTTTGAAAGCCATTTGTTTTCTGAAACAAATGACACCTTGCACTCGAAAAATAGCGCATTCTGTTGTAAATTTACAGTCACATAAACAAAACGTGAAAATGACCTATTTTAACCTCAGGTCTTAAAGGGTTAAAGTGCTTGAAAGATAGCTGTCAAGACATTCAAGACTAAACTATTAAATTCAACATGAAATCAAAACTGATTTACTGTTTTAGAGAAGTGAAAAGCTACGTGTTTGTAAGAAACAAATCTTGTCATTAAGACATTTCTAACTTCAAACCGTTCATAATCCATAATAACACTTCTTCAAGTGATAATGGGCATCTCCTGTCGTCTCTCACATCAAAATCCAGTCACATATTTGTTTGGAGCTGTTTTGATCTGTGCAGATTTCTCTCCTGATTCAGACCAGAACATAGCAGCAATACGAGGTAGAAAGAATTATGAATAATTTATTGATTGTAGTGATATTTACATGGAGTCATGTGATGTTATGACACAGAGTTAGAGTTTAGGAGCCTGATGGCCTGGGGGAAGAAGCTCCTCCTAAGTCTCTCAGTTTTTGTCATCAGGCTACGGAAGCGCTTACCAGATGGAAGCAAAGTGAATAGATGGTTACCAGGGTGATTCGAGTCCTTGATGATTTTGACAGCTCTATTTTTGCAGCGTTTGAGGTAGATGTCCTGCAGAGAGGGGAGAGCAGACCCTGAGATGCGCGCAGCTAAGCGCACAACTCTCTGTAGTGCTTTGCAGTCCTGATTGGAGCTGTTTCCATACCACACTGAGATGCACTGAGTCAATACACTTTCTATGGTCCCTGAATAGAAAGTTTTCAGGATTGCTGGTGAGACCCTGAATTTCCTCAGCTGTCGCAGATGGTACAGTCTTTGCCTGGCTTTCTTAACCTGTGTTTGGATGTGTGTAGTCCAAGTCAGGTTCTCGGAGATGTTTACACCGAGGTACTTGAAGCTACTCACCCTCTCCACAGGGGTCCCACTGATCATAAGAGGAGAGTAGGGCCGCTGCTGTCTCTTCATAAAGTCCATGATCAGCTCTTTAGTTTTGCTCACATTCAGAGAGAGATAGTTGTCCTGGCACCATGATGTGAGACTCTCTACCTCATCCAAGTATGCGGTCTCATCGTTGTTGGAGATGAGGCCCAGAACCACAGTATCATCAGCGAATTTGACAATAGATGTGGAGCTGTGAGAGGACACTCAGTCATGCGTGTAGAGAGAGTAGAGCAGGGGACTCAGGACACAGCCCTGTGGGGCTCCTATGTTCAGAGTGATGGAGTTTGAGGTGAACTGGCCAACTTTCACCACTTGAGGTCTGCCGGTGAGGAAGTCTTGAATCCAGTCACAGAGTGAGGAGTTTAGGCCGAGGTCTGTGAGTTTAGATGCCAGCTTGATGGGGACTATAGTGTTGAAAGCTGAGCTATAGTCAATGAATAGCAGCCTTACATAATTCCCATTGTTGCTGTCCAAGTGTGTGAGGGAAGAGTGGAGGACGTGAGAGATGGCATCATCAGCAGATCTATATGGGCGATAGGCAAACTGAAGAGGGTCCAAGTATCAGGGATGGAGGAGCAAATGTGGCTCTTTACAAGTCTCTCAAAAACCTTCATGACTATAGATGTGAGGGCAACTGGGCGATAGTCATTCAGGCAAGAGAGTTTATTGGGGAAGTCGTGGCCTAATGGTTAGAGAGTCGGACTCGTAATCCAAAGGTTGCGGGTACGAGTCTCGGGCCGGCAGGGATTGTAGGTGGGGGGAGTGAATGTCCAGCGCTCTCTCCACCCTCAATACCACGACTGAGGTGCCCTTGAGCAAGACACCGAACCCCCAACTGCTCCCCGGGCACCGCAGCATAAATGGCTGCCCACTGCTGTGTGTGTGTGTGTTCACTGCTGTGTGTGTGTGTGTTCACTGCTGTGTGTGTGTGTGTTCACTGCTGTGTGTGTGTGTGTTCACTGCTGTGTGTGTGCACATTGGATGGGTTAAATGCAGAGCACAAATTCAGAGTATGGGTCACCATACTTGGCAGTATGTCACTTCACTTCACTATTGTTCTTTGGCACAGGGATATGACGGATTTTTTAAATGAGGTTGGAACCATGGAGGTAGCAAGGGACTCATTAAAGATGGAAGTAAACAAACCAGCGAGCTGATCGGCGCAGGACCTCAGAATACGGCCGGTTATCCCATCAGGTCCGGCTGCTTTCCTGACGTTCACTTTCTTTAGTGCCCTCCGAACCTCATCCTCTGACACGGTGATTACAGGATCATCGCTGCTCTGCCTGCTGCTTCCTGACGCGCTGGACGGCAGAGACGCGCCGCCGCCGTTGCCATCGAAGCGGAATTCTCTTGGAAATATGTTAGATTATGAAAATAAAATGCATTTCATGTTGACTTTAATCAGCTCTGTTAAATCAAAGTCTGCTGCACGTCTGATGTAGTTTTCTATCACGAGCAAGTGATAACCTCATTAGCTGCGACTTTCTCAAGGATTACTTGGCAGTGAAAAGTCTGATTTGTGTTCAGGCCTCATTAGCACAGGATCAATCCCAGACTGATTATATTTGGCCGCGGCGAGCGTACGGGATCCTGCGGTCGCCGATGCATGCTACACATTATTCTGCTCAGATTACAGCAGGCTGGTTTCTTTTTCATAGCGTGTGCCGCATGATGCAGCGGATGTGGATATTGAGGCCTCCCTGCCAGCTAGAATTGTGGGAAATAATCAACATGCCGCTTCGTTTGACTACTATGTCCATATGTTGAGTTGTGTGTATTCATACTGTATGTGGCTTCCTGACTGTGTTTGATGGAGGATGTGGTGAGGTGAGGTCAAAGATCACGCTACAGGTGGGTCAATATTGACAGAGTGACACAGTGAGAACAGTGAGACTGTGTGTGTGTGTGTGTTCAGACAGACAGACAGACAGACGGAGGTGATCAAAGCGCAGGAGTTTGTTTGGAAGACTCGCACTGTCTTCCTGCTCAAGGCTAAAAGAAAACATTAGAACAGCAGAAAACCAGATGTACACACACACACACACACACACACACATATTTTAATACTGTAGTTCTGCAATTAAAAATGCAATTCTCTATGCATTTGCAATAGCCGTATTTAAATTATGTGGGGAAAAGATATAAAAAAAAAAAAAATTTTTAATTTTAATGCAAAATTCAATCGAAATAATCAATGCAAATGCAAAAATAATCAATTATGTAATGGAAATATAAGCAATGGCTAATTGGGGTTTATTTTGCATTTGCCTGAAGGAAGCCTGTTTTTTTGTTTTAGTTGTCTACTATTATATTTCACATTTTGCAGATACTTATCAATATTTTTTTTTCAATAGATATTTTACTTATTTTTCTGAAATATAAGAATTTGTCATTTATAAAAACAAATGTGTTGATTTATGAAAATTATTTGTCGTTTTCTTTAAATACATTCTCATCAGTGTTATTTTAGTGTCCATGAGATACTATTATAGTTTTTATTAATATTTTGAATTAGTTTTTATTTTCTATTTTCTGTTTGTATTTTAAATAAATACATATGTCTGTATAGTTTTTATTTTCTATTTCAGTTTTAGGTTTAGTTATATTAGTACACCAAGTTAATGTAAATGAAAAAACAGCTAATATAAAATACGTTTAGGGTTTTTTATATTTTAAGTGGCTTTTATATATAAAACAAATGTGTATATATGGTTTTAGTTCACTATAATGACCCTGCTTCTGATATAGCCTGCGATGGCATAAAAGTAGAATCAAATTACTTTGGATGTTAAAATAGGTTTATAAAATTAAGATGTGAGCTGCTGTATGAACTAATGCCATCATTGTTTGCTCTTTAAAATCTCCTCAGCAGCTTTTCCGTGTAAAACTCAAAGTATTGCAAGCGCAGGAGCCGATGAGCCGTTTGTTTTTATGGAGTGGAAGCTCATTCTCCATCGATTCACACTTGAATTTGGATCAAAAGGTTGGGAACGGCTGACCTTTAGGCTCAGGAAATTGAAATATAACTCAAAAGCACATGAGGGGGCTGGTAAGCAGCAATCAAACCTGCTTCTAAAGGGCCACTATGGGACCAGAGGTCAAAGGTCACAGGCTGTCACACCTCCATACCTCTTAACCATTGCCATGGTCAGTCCGTGTGTGTCGCCGCTTTGGGTCAAATCCATTACGAGCCCCGTTTAATGACGCCGATGCTGGTTTAGAGGGGGATTGTGGGTAGTTTAGGCCGTACCTGAGGGCGACGTCTGCATCAGAGATCTGAGGGGCATTTTGGGAGGCCTCTTTTTCCTCTTGGTTTTGGCTTTACAGCTTCCCTTAATGATTTAAATGCTGTCCTATTAAGTGCGTCTCAACTGCAGCGTGAAGTGCATGCTTTAATGACTTCATGTGCTCAATTAAGAGCGTATGATGGAGCACTTCTCCCAGGAATCTTAATGAGCCCACGCTGGGAAGAGGTCAAAAACTTTTGAAAGTCTTTTCCACCTTTTTTTGATGCTCTGCTCAAAGTTTGTGGCTGATATCACTCACATGTAACAGTTTGAGTGTGTGTTGTGCTCATTTACCAGTGAACCTCAAGAAAACAACATGTTCAGCTAGGGGTGGGCGATATGGGAAAAATATCATATCACGATTTTTTATAGAAATATCACGATTCACGATTTTTATCACGATTCTTTGTTAGTTTTACTATTTTGGTTTTACAAGTTGTCTGAGCATTACAGCCAAACTAGAAAGACAAAGATGCATGGCAGATATTTAGGCCAAAGTGGGCGAAGATAAAAAATCTTTGTCATTATTTTATTTTTCTTATTAAAAAATAAGAACAAAGATACACATTACAAATACACATAATATACAAATAAAACAAACAGTGCTTTATTTCCAGGTACAATAGGTGTATTTAGCAGAGCATTCAATGAAATTGAATGAACAAATATAAAAATAAAACACTAGATAGACTGATTCCTAAAGCAACTGTATTAAAGTGTTTCAGTCAAGAATAGGGAGTGATTTTTCTCTTTTGCGTTTTGTTGTTTTGTTAACGTTAAATGAATAGTTCCCCCAAAAATAAATATTCTGTCATCTGTCTGTCAATTCTGTCATAATGTTGTATTTTTATATCATCATTTACTCAAAAGTTGTTTTAAACCGGAATGAGTTTCTTTCTTCTGCTGAACATTTATAAATGCTATTTTGAAGAAGGTGGAAAACCAAACAGTTGCTGGTCATCAGTGACTTCCATAGGATTTTTCTTTCCTACTATCAAAGTCAATGTGGACCAGCAACTGTTTGGTTTTCCACTGAGTAAATAATGACAGAAATTCAATTTTAGGGTGAACTATCCCTTTAATGACAGTCGACAGCATGTTTAGTGTCCTGTCCCTTTAAGAGCTGCACGCATCTAATATACAGGCATGCATCCGTTTCTCTCTTAACTATTTACTTTCATTTTAGAGATAACCAACTCAGTCTGTATGTAAACCTTGTGTGTTTTGACAGTATTAGCGCAAAATATAACTTAGTTGAGTAATCAGGCGCTGTTAGACAGGCGTTTTAGTGCGCGTGCTTCAGGTGTATGTGCTCAGAACAAGCGCACGTCAGACCAGCGCGCGAATTAAAAATTTAACCAGCAAGGCTTGTGTGCAAATAATGTACTTTTGCGATCGCGAATAAGTGCAGTGTCCTGTCTGAGTAACTCTACTGCTGTATGTCGTTTTGTACAGTATATAGAGACGGAGGCGCCAGAACTGTATTTGACAATGTGTGCGGTAGCGCGATACTACGATATTTCTTAAAAAGCAGATCGTGGAGACATTTTTATCGTCCACGATCAAAAATCGTCATATCGCACACCCCTATGTTCAGCTCACGTTTCACGGCAAAATGAAATTATATTTGCATTCTATCATTATTTTCATGATAGTTAACCACCAAAATTCTCATTACTGTGACCCATCTGAATATTTTACTTATTTTTGTAATTCACATTTATTCTGAGTGGTGATTGTTATTAGATTGATTCTCAATACTGTAGTAGTGATTTTTACTGTATTAATGTTACATTAATTGACACATTGACTCTATGGAAGTGGCTGTGGACCAGCAACTGTTCGGTTACCCACATTCTTCAAAATAACTTATGTTCAACAGAAGAAAGAAACTAATTAAGGTTTAAAACAACTTGAGAGTGAGTAAATGGTGGTATAAAAATAAAACACTATGACAGACAGATGACAGAATGTTCATGTTTGGGTGAACTATTTCTTTAATATTAATAAAGAGAAATCACTCACTGCTCATGACTGATTAACTTTAATACAGTTGCTTAAAAAATGTATAATTGATGTATATAGTGTTTTATTTTAATATTTAATGTTACTACTAAATACTGTACACACAAATACGGTTAAAACGCTAAGCACTAACGATATGACGTTCACAAAGGAGTCTGGAGTGATGCACGTATTTAGGTAGATGTTTGTCCTCAGCAGCTCAGATGTTGGGAGAAAATGAAACAGAGCATTGGGATTGCTTGCGAGACATTGTTGACGTTACATCTGCTCGAGCGCGGAGAAATTGAAGGACAGTGTAACTGCTGAGGGCGGAAACTATAGCAACGCAGGGCTGTCAATTAAACCCTGTGGCCCCGCCCTCTGAAATCTGATACACAACTTAGAAGATAGCACCTTTTGTTTGAACCCACCCATTTTTCATGTTACCAAAAGTATTGGAACATGTGACTGACCGGTGTGTTTTGTTGCCCTGGTGTGTCCTATTCAAACAATAAATAGCACTGAATGTCTGCGCTCCGTTTCAGATCCGTGCAGACTGCATTTATAGTTAGATGTGTAACCAACATGAAAACCAGAGAGGTGTCTATGGGTGAAAAACGAGCAATTGTGAAGCTGAGAGAAGATGAAAAATCAATCCAACCATTGCACAAACACTGGCAATAGCAAGTACAACCATTAATCTCCTGAGGAAGAAAGAAACCACTGGTGTACTAAGTAACACCTCAAACGGGTAGATCAAGGAAAACATCTGCAGTTGATGACAGAAACATTGTGACAGCTGTAAAGAAAGACCCTAAAACAACTGTTAGTGACATCAGCAACAACCTCCAGAGGGCAGGAGTGAAGGCATCACAATCTACTGTTCGCAGAAGACTTCATGAACAAAAGTACAGAGACTACACCAGAAGATGCAAACCACTCATTAGCAAGAAGAATAGGAGACGAGCCTCAAAAATTCTGAGACAAGGTTTTATGGACTGATTTTATGGACCAAAGTGATGGAAAGACTAAAGTTTGGAGAAAGAAAGGATCTGCTCATGATCCCAAACATACGAGCTCATCTGAAACACAGTGTACACAGGTGTACATTATAGTACACATTACACAAGTAATGTAACGGCTTGGGCTTTCATCGCTTCTTCTGGGACAGGCTCATTAATCTTCATTAATGATGTAACACATGATGGCAGCAGCTAAATTAACTCAGAAGTCTACAGAAATATTCTGTCTGACAATTTACAGAAAGATGCAACCAAACTGATTAGGAGATCCTTCATCATGCAGCAAGATACATCGTGCCATAACAACACAGGAGTTCATCAGGGGCAAGAAGTGGAAGGTTTTAGCCTGGCCAAGTCCATCTCCACACTTAAACCCTGTAGAGGATGTTTGATGTCAAACCCAAATGTTTTCAGTCTACAGCAAAAATAAAGGAATTGGCCTCACTGTTCCAGTACTTTTGGAGGGCACTGTATATATATCCTTTTTTTTGTCATTTTCATTTATTCTCAGTGGTGATTTGTCATTGTATTGATTTTTTCGTTACTGTCATCATCATTATTCTCAATATTAATTTTTACAAAATTGAGGGTAAAAATAATTTAAAGTGGCATAAATGAAAGGCAATAAAAATGTATTTAACAAGCATACATTTAAAAACAAGTATGACCATGCTGTATAAATACTTTTTATGTTTTATTATATATTATTTATATCTAGTTTAATATATTTATATGTTGTTAAAAACATTACCTTGAAAATTGAAGGTAAATGTACTCTGTTGTCGTAATGGACGTACAACAGGCTTAATTTTCTTTGAACGAAATAGAATTGATTCTTGGTGAAATAACCTGCAGGTTTCCTTTAATTGCTGTGACTTTAGAGAATGTCAGTTTGAGAGCATCTGATTGTCTTCCACAGATGAACTGAATAGTGGGATTGTGTGTAAATTACTGTCTTTGTTGTGCGAGTAAACCGTTACATTGTCACTAAACTGTCAGCACAAAACCCCACTCGACCTCGCTGGCCTCTCTGACCGTGTGTGTGTGTGTGTGTGTGTGTGTGTGCAGACGGCCACACGGTCATTGTGTGCTTCTAGTGTCCTCTATAAAACAGCTTCCTGCTCGTAACACCCCGGGGTGCTGCTGTGTCCAGCCCTCTTTGTTCACATCAGCTCTGCTCCTAACGCCGGAGATGTGCCGTCTGTAGAGTTAAAGCTTCTGGACATCTCTGCATGCTGGTTTCCTAGACACTCTCAAATAAAGCTTGATAATGAATATGAGTCTGAGTCAATGAGAAAAATAAGGTTTGCCAAGACAAACTGTGATATATGTTTGACAAAGTCTAATCTGAAAGTTTTAAAACTGCCTAAAGTCTTTTAAGGTGATTTAGGCTTTATGTAGAGATGCATAGTGATTGTTGGTTGGACATTTGTTTGTTTGTATGATAAAGCCAACATTATTGATGAATTTTTAGGAGATCGAACATCTCCTGAACTCCAAAATCAAGTTTCATCTCAAGTATTACTTGGTTATTTCTGTTTAAGACTTTGGCTGAATTGAAGTCAGTGTTATTTCAATATAACTGAGATACTATTATAGCTTTTTGTTTGAATTTGTTAATATATATTACAATTTGTATAATTCTTATAACAAGCTTCATACTTTTCTTGTGTTTTTGTCATTTTTATTAGTTTTAGATTTAATTTTTAAAATGTATATTTTTTATATTTTAATGAGGTTTTTAATATATATATTTAGTAAAAGCTTTAGTACTCTTGTTTTTTTTATTATTAGTTTTTTTGTAAATATCTTTATATAGTTTTTTATTTGTATTAGTTTTTTAAATGTCTATATAGTTTTTGTTAATATTATTGAGATTTTTAATTTTTATATTTGTAGTAAAATGTTTAGTACTTTCTTGTTTCTGTCATTTTTACTGTCGTTTTTTAATTTATTCCTTTTTTTAATGGCTGTATAGCTTTTGTAATTTTAAAAAAATCTATAATTTTAAGCTAAACAAAAATAAGCTAAACAGAAATATTGCTTTGCCAACCGGCTGAAATAAGTATATTTTTTGTTGTTTATTTTACTTACTATTTCGTTTCAATTTCAAGTAACACAAATATTTTTATGGATTTATTTAACGATTAAAACCCCTGCATTCATAGTACACTGGAAAAAAAATGGTAATCTAAAAATGATAAAAGTGATTTTAAAGTAAAAAAATATCATTTAAAATCACTTAAGCAACCAATATACATAAATGTATACCAACAAAACAGGCCTTTTTCAGCAGTTCAGTTGGAGCTTATATGAAATTAGTCTTAGCAAGGTCAAATATTATTGGCAAACCTTAAGGTGGTCGACCAAAGATGACTTTTGGTATCATTTGGATTCAGTTTTGCTGGATTCTACACTAAATAAAGGGATTTCTGTGGGTGTCTGACCAGCGTTTGACAGTGATCATCTCTCAGTCAATATCAGGCTGCAGCAGTTGATCGCGGCCATTGCTTTTTACAGGATAACAGTGTTTTATTGTTCTTTATGGCCGTTCCTTTGTTAGGCCTGTGTTCTGATAACAGCCATTGGCGCGTCATTAAAGTCCCAGAACAGCCTCGCTTTTATGATGAGGAGTGGACACAACTGAGGTCTAACGGTCATAAATAGCAGCCAAACTCAGGGCCATCGCACCAGTCTGACCCTCAAAGCATGCTGGGATATCTAGAGCAAATTTGAGTGGATCATTGAATCACCATACTTGTATATAATAATGTTTATGTATCCCAACACTCGTTAAAATATTAATGCTTCAATTTGAGATTGAATATCAAATTCCCATCCATTTGGATTACACAGTTTTAACATAAACATGTGATGCATATTTACAGAAATGAAACTGGCCAGATTTTTTGTAATATTGCTAATAAACTGAATTTCTATATTTAATATCAATAAATCCAATTTCTTTCATTCTCAGAAATGTTAACCCATTGAAAACTGCTTGTTCCACAGCTAGACATAATTTAACCAATTTTCATACTTTTTAACTGAATAAATGTAATTCTTTACACAATTTTATTCAAAATGATTTATTTTGAGTGCAGAAATCTGACATGTTTCATATATGCGTGACTAAATATGCATCACATTATGTTTATTAATGATTTCCGGGAACACTTCCCAAAATACCTGATCTATCAGATGGTGGGTCAGCACCTAGAGATGACCTCTACAGCAGGACACCTAGATGATATAAAGCTGCTTTGACACCATTTGCATTGTTAAAAGCTCTATACAAATAATATTGACTTGACTATGAGTTTGTTTTTGGTTGAATTTGTCAATTCTGAATGACATGCCATTTGCCAAAACAAATGTCTAAATGTTTGTATTTATGAAAAGAATTATGAACAAGTATTTCGGAATAATTTTGCAGTGTTTTTTTCTTTCTTTTTTTTGTCTATATTGGTTTTTTGATCATTTTTTAATGGGAAAAATTTGAGAAAAAATAACTAAATATTAAAGTATTTATGAATAATTTTCCGTGGACAAACTCATTTTTTGTCTTGTTTTCTATTACAAATATCTACGATTTTAAAGGGATAGTTCACCCAAAAATGAAAATTCTGTCATTAATTACTCGCCTTCATGTCGGTCCAAACCCGTAAGACCTTTGTTCATCTTCAGAACACAAATTAAGATATTTTGGATGAAATCCGAGAGCTCTGACCCGCAAGATGGCATAAGAAATCTTGATTTTATTGGTTTGATTATGTTAAAACAAAATGGACATGTGTAATCCACCCCCCCCCCCCCTCCAGTCTATATTGGTTTATTGGTTGATTTTATGGCAATTCTGAGTGAAAAACATAATTTCTGATCAAGTACCTAAATATTAAATCATTTTCACTCAGATTTTTGTAATAGAAAACAATAAAAACACTAACATCTTAAATCAAGATGCATTTAGTTGTGATTCAAAATGACACAGTTTATGTAAAAACAAAATGGATATGTATAATTCAAATTAATGCAAATGTTATATGCAATTCAAAGACATAGGCCTAATCTTAAATTTAGGCCTAAATGTTTTATTAATTGAAAGTACATCGAAATCCAAAAGGCCATGCTAATATTTCTATATCCCTGTTTTATACAGTCAAACCAAACGTTATTCAGACACAGATATCATTTTTGATATTTATTGTTTTACTAGTGGGTGCAGGACACTATAATTGATTTATGTAAGGTGAGGAGAGCAAAATAAAGTGAACTGTGCCATATTATACCCAAATATTCTTCATACAGTGGACTGCAGTAAAACTGATAAAAGATTGGGACCAAAAATGATTCAGACACTTTGACCTGATCATGTTTTTCTTAAGTGTTTTTCTTTAATTGCTAATGTGATGTTTTTCCAGCACAGACTGAACAAAATGAAGCATTGCTTGGTGATTGGTTGAGCTAAATTGGTTTTATCTAATTGTGTGCTTAAATGTAACATCTGACAGCTATTCAACCCAATTCCTTACATACCTGTCTATCAGTTATCTGACATCATCAAGATGAGTTTGTTCTGACAGTTTAACTATGAGTTCTTCTCATATTTTATTACCATTTTCTAAACTACACTGAAAAAAATGTTAGTTCACTAACTTTCAACTTTAAAAAAAGAAATGCAGCTAAAGTAAATAGTTTGCAACCACTTACCTTTAAAAAAAAAGAGCATAATTTGTTTTCAGTGTATAGTGAATAAACTGTGATAATGTGAAAATGTTGAAGGTGTCTGAATAAATGTTGGTTGACTGTATGTCAATATGTACTCGTTTAACGGTCTACTACAGGAGCACATGTGATAATTAGCCCACATTAAGAGTCTGAATTTAGGACACTGTCAAATATGGGTCAATCCTTTGGGGCCCGAGTCCTACAAGGGCCCTTGAGATGGTGTTAAAGTGGAATGTGACTGTAGCTCCTTTCACACTGCACGTTGATCCCGGAAACATGCCGGAGTGCCTTCTGTGTGAACGCAACCACGACCCGGGATTTGTTCCGGGATCTATCCCGGGTTGGGGACCTAGTAACATTGCCGGGTTCAGTCCCGGAACGAGCGCTGTGTGAACAAAAGCCGGAGCCAATGCCGTAACGGATGTGTCGTAGTGATGACGTAGTTATCGTGCGACTCTTTGAGCGGGTGTTTTCAATAATACAGCCCTGCAGTGCCGGAGGGACTAGTCTGTGTTTTAAACTCGGAGAGCGGTGAATAACGAAATAAAATACAAAAAATGTGCGCAAACTGGACTGCAGCAGAGGCCACGGAGCTCCTCAGTATCCGTGCTGAAGCCGAGATCGTTTGCCAGCTGCATGAGCCGTTTAAACAGAGTTGTAGCTTTTAGCATGCGATGGCGCCTCCGTGCTCGAACTCTCGCTGCTTCATATTGTTTTCTACTCTCGCCCAATTTAGCTTCCAGCGTATGCGTTACCTCATCAACTCTCCGAAAAGACGTCAGTATCGCAAAACTTGTTGTAATTTGAGCATTAAGCATATTACACATAAATAACAACGTCCCAAGTAGCTTATCAGCTGCCTGGGGCTAAAGCAGTACAAACACTTCCGCTTTGCTTCTTGACGTTCGTCCTGTTTCTTGGCTGTCTAGCGTTTTCGACTCGTACTTTATATGTCACATGATGACGACACGTGTCATTCCGGGACTTTTACGGGTTGTGTGTGAACGCACGCACAGATTCCTGGAAATCACTGGCAGTGTGAATGCAGCAAATCTAACGACCCGGGAACAATTGCCGGAACACATGACCCGTGTATTTTCTGGAATCTCTGTGTGAAAGGGGCTTAGCATTGGCTGCTAATGGCGGAGGCTCTTCAGTATGAATGTGACTCGCCGGGTCAAAGCGGCCTGTCTGTTTTACAGCCCGAGAGGTTAGAGCCAGGTGTGAGGTGCTGTTTGAATCGCTGTGACCATGAGATTTATGACCCCTCTTGTGCTTAGATAGGATCCTGGGTCAGGGATGTGTGACTTCTCCTGTTTTATATTCCACAGGAATCCTTGTTCAACCCTGAACTGTGAAAGAAGAGCTAAAGCCGTACGGCTGGCGCATTAGCGTGATGGATTGGCCTATTTTCAGGGTCGTCCTGAAAACCAGGACAGATAGAGTTCTCATGTGAAGGGCTCTTCTCCAGGGTTTTGGGAAACCTTTGGTATTTTTGGCTCAGGAGTTTGTATAAATGAGTTAATTCACATCCGTCAGTGTTTGTGGCGGTCACTGACCTGGGATTCGACACACTACAGCTCATTTATCTGGCGCTTCCTTGCTCAATATTGCTTAAAGTGCCACACAACAAAATAAATATTTTTAGCTAAGTTTTTTCCAGTCTATAGTTTCTTTTTTGGTTGAATTTATGGCAATTCTGAGTGAAAAATATCATTTTAGAACAGACATGTTCTACTATTTATGTTACACTATTTATTAACCATTTCACTGGAAAAAGTGACACTTTCACTCAGTATTTTTGTCTTTTTAGGACAAATATCTAAGATTTTAGATGCATTTACTTCAGATGCAAAATAACACAAGAAGTCTTGTTTTCTGAGAAATTGATCAAAGTTATCAAAAATATCTGCCAATGGGGTCAGAAAAATAAACTTAAATTCCAAAGTGAAAACGCTTGTTTTTCTGACTCTAATGACCTTAACCAAACTTAATTTTGATACATTTCTCAGAAAATGAGACTTTGTCATTTTGCATCTGAAGTAAATGTATGTAGAAAATGTCTATTGTACTGAGAAACAAGACAAATATACACTTTTTGAGGTGAATGTATTGCTTCATTTACTAACACAGAAGATCCAAATGAACCAAAACTGTGTTATTTGAGGCCTGCCTGAAAGACAAAGAGGTTGTGACTTTTTTTACAGTTTCTGAAGCTGTGAATTTGAATAGAGAACCAAAAATGTAGCTGTTAGCTTCTTCAAAGTACCTCTGAAAGCTAATTATCATCCAGTTTGACCCCAAAGCAATTCCTTTTCCATCTACAGTCTGACACTGAGGAATTGAAATGCTGTTTTTCAGGATGTGACACAACGTTTCAGATGCATGAAAAGCCTCTGAGTAAGTCTGAGGGTTTGTTTATCTTTCGGCGAGCCGCTAATACGAGGGGGTGCGAATTCCCTCTTCCTCTTTGTTTCTCTAACACAAAGGGCTGTGCTTTGGACCGGCTCCTGCTGTGTTTGCACCTCTGTGGCCTTGAACGCAACAATGGCGTTGTCCTCCAAAAAACCTCCATGAGCACCATCCCATTACCAGCCCTTTTATTCAAGCTAGCGGTCGTAAAAAGCTTAGTGAGCATTCGGGATCTGTTATAGGCATTGGTAGGTTAGATTTGGTTTTGGACAAAGACAATTACGATAGATTTAAGCCACAGTTGTTGCCCTGTTTGGTTCGACAGGGGGAGCCAACATCATTGGCCAATTAACCGAGCTGTTGAATCCGACACTTTTTGCACACCACAAGGGAAGTTTCCATTTCATGAGCACAAAGTTGTTGGTTTGTACCTCACCGTTTGAGGTTACAACAAAGACCACCCTGAGTAGAAGAATCCAGTTTCAACTTCCTCAAGCATCCCTCATTCAGGAAACCAATGGGGAAGTCGTGGCCTAATGGTTAGAGAGTCGGACTCGTAATCCAAAGGTTGTGGGTTCGAGTCTCGGGCCGGTACCACGATACCACGACTGAGGTGCCCTTGAGCAAGACACCGAACCCCCAACTGCTGCCCGGGCGCCGCAGCATAAATGCTGCCCACTGCTCCGGGTGTGTGTGTGTGTTCACTGCTGTGTGTGTGCACTTTGGATGGGTTAAATGCAGAGAACGAATTCCGAGTATGGGTATTGGCATATTAGTATTGGAGTATTGGCGAGTATTGGCAGTGTCACTTCACTTCACTTCAAGGCCTCGTCCTCCTGGACAGAGCGCAAACTCTGGGCTTTGTTTGTTTAAACATCAGGAAGGTCTTCACCTTTAGCACATTCCACAGGAAATGAAGGCAGAATGAGGTAAACTGTCTCTCTAGGCAGGACCCTGAGGTTTTTGGGGTCAGTACTTGGGCAGCTGACTGTACGGCGCTCATAAAGCGATAATTCATTTCCATTCTTTAAGGCATTTCGTTGCAGTCATCGTCATTTTCCAGCTGTGTTCATTCAAACAACTCCTGTAGGTTTGTTTTTCTGTCACATGTATGAAGGAAAAGCCTCGTTCCTCTGGGTCTCCTCGTGGTTTGGCAACTGTTCTTGCATTTCTAGTTTGGACTTCAGAAGTAGCCTCCCAAAAAGTGTATTTCCCCAAATGGTGCACATACTAACATCAAAACATTGGTATGGAAGTGGATTGGCTCTGATAGGGACAGCCTTTTTAATTTGCATGGTAAATGCTCTGTAAGGTACCATGTGGAGTCTTTCAGGTGTTGTGGTCTGGACCCACTGACATCTTTGTTGACTTGAGAAGTGAAAGAGAGACGTTTGACTGAAACTGTATTAATGCATGAAGGACCACTCCAGCTAAATTCAGTTTATAAACACTTTTTCGTGATTTGTCACTTGTTTTTTGCTTAAAAGTGCCAAATGACAAAATAAAATTGAGATTTTTAGCAGACGATGATATAAATAGGGTTTTTTTGCTGTCTATATTGGCTTTTTGTTTTTTGGGTTTTTTTTAGAACAAATACTTAAATATTAATTTTTATGTATTACTTTTTACAGCAAAGTGATTTTATCACTCAATACTTTTCTTTTTTTTCCAGATTAAATATCCAAACTTTTTTTAAATTAGCATATATTCACTGGAGATGCAAAATGACATAAGATAATAAGTCTGGTCTTTTAAGAAATTATTTAAAATTAAGTGAATTTATGATCAAAATAAGATCAAATATGATCCAGTGGTGTCCAAAAAAGAAACTTTGTTTTTCCATTCAATTAATTTCATTCTTTTGACTTCATCAGTGGATTTTTTTTTTTTTTTTTAAATAAACGCAGCTAATTTTGAATTTTTTTTATGTTTAAAATAAGAAATAAATCTGTCAGTGGGATCAGAAAAATAAACTTAATTCAAAGTGAAAACAGGTTTATTTTTCGGACACCTCTAGCAAATATTTTATTCTATTTTAACAATAAATTCACATGCTTGTGATTGTATGTATTTATATATTTATTTATTTTTATTTTTTTGAAGACAACTTCTTATGTGTCTTGATTTAAAAATGTTTAGAAATGTGTACTGGGAAACAAGTCAAAGATACTGAGGAAGAAAATGTTAAATGTTCATTTGAGCCCTTTATTTAACATTTCTAGCCCTTACAACAACATGTTAAATTCTAAACTCTGTAAGACCAGATCTTGATAACATTGACATGACATTTGCATGTATAAGAAAGAACATGAGTGATTTGTTGGGTGTTTTCACACTTAAGAAGAAAAAGAGTTGCTCAAGGAACCTGAGGAAGGGGTGTGTGAAACTGACCACTGCTGTTCTGTTTGAAGTGAAGGGGGTTTGGTTTAGAGGGTCTGGAGCCCACGCTGAGGGCCGAGCTTGAGTTTTTGGGGGAGTGTCTCCACAGGACTGCAGTAAATGGAAGAGCCATCTGCTGGAGTTGCTCTCCAAACACTCTTCTCTACACGTCGTGCATGAGAATTACGAGACGACGTCTGCTTTGGATTTAGATGGGATGAGGCTAAAACTGAGAACATGTAGTCAAGGAAGCATGGGACTTTTAGCGAACACGGTTTAATTTGGAAAGCACTGAACAGGTTGAGGACATTGCTGAGCGAGAAGGTAAGGTCACTGTTGGGATTTTGGTTTGTATATCACATTGAAAGTCTCTCTTACTGGGGCTTGGAGTGAATCATTTAACCTATATTTTGCTGTGTCACGTCCTACTTCTAGTTATATTTGGAAGCTTTTGTAAACTTCTCAATATCTAGGTCTAATTGTAAGTGCAGCTCAGACTCTGCATGGTCTGTTGAAAAGAAAAAGGTGTCAATGAGGTGTGTTGTGGGTAAATATCAGACGCTTCCAGTAATCTGGTTCTAGCAGGTCAGAACGCAGGTGGTCTTCAGTCTGTTGGGACAAGCCTTGAAACCATTTGGTCCTGGAATAACACTCAAGGTCTACAAAGTTTGGCCAAAAGTTTGGGAGGATCACCCAAATGCTCAAAAATGAGTCAACACTGCCATCCTTCCTGTTTCCAACATCTAGTATTCTCTGATGGCACTTTCAGTAAAACATTCACTGGGATTTTTGTCCCATTTCTGGATTTTTTTTTTTTTGTATGATTACATTTTAATGGGAAATATGTTCATAAATATGCTTCTTCAGATAGCAGTTGTATGACTTTAGGGGGTAAAAGCTAGTAATTAGTTACTATAATTGGTAATTGGACTGATATCCATGTCTAGTTGGTTAATTAACAGAAGTGGTCAATTCTAATGACAGTCTTGTCAATGCAGACTAAATTTTTAATGTTTTCCAACTTTTTCTTTGGGTAATTAATACATTTTGAGTAGCCTAAATATTTTAAGTGTTAAATGGTGCTTTAATTTAATACATATTTTATGTACATCTCATTTGTCATCTTTAAATTGGATCATTTATAATATATCAGTATTATTTTGGCTCCACTCTACCTATCTGTGATTTATTGGCCACTAGTAAAAAACAGATCTAATTAATTTAATGTGGAAAAATTCATGTTGCTGCCAGTTTGATGTTCATGTTGCTGCCAATTGCCCATATGAGGGTTTTAGTTCTATCTTAAGTTTTAGTTTGCTGTAGTTTTGGACTTGCTTGTTTGAGGAGATTCAAAGATGCGTATTCAAGTGTTTTTGGAAGTGGCATGCCATAACAGACGTCTGTATTTGTTGGATTGCAGTTTTATTACTGGCACAACAGCCGTGGAGAGAAACTCCTCATTTGTGGAGCGCAGGAATCGCTCTCATCGTCTGCCAGTTCTGCTGTTCTTAACATTAAACCCACAGACAGAATTCTAGCACTGGCTCAGATCTGGACTGGGCTAAATCAAACAGGTCTTGACGGGCCGGACTAATGGAGCGACATCGGTGCCAGAGGATCTGCCGAACTGGCAGCAACATGAACATTTCCACATTTACTGGGCTTGTTTTTAAACACACGCCATTCATAATCATCTCATCAACCACATCATTTTTAATGCACCTATAATGAGCGTCATTCCGACTAATTTCGCTGAAAAAAATCCGATAGTTGTCAGGTTATGGTCTCATTTACTGTCTCTAAAAACGTGATTCTGTTGACCTAACTAATACTATGCTTACAGTAATCGAACCTGGTTTAACACAGGCTATTTCTGTGAGAATTACAGTTGTTCTAAAGTTGTGGAAATGAGCTATTCAAGATGCAATTTGTTGGGTCTTGACCTGGTATCCTCAGAACACGCATGCAAATGATTCTGTCAGAGCGTTCATTTGCATTGTGTTCAGCAGTCGTATGATTTTCATTAGCCTTGTGAAGTAATGCATAATTTAAAGTAAAAATAAAGGTGCTTAAAATGCATTCATTCCCTAAAAGTCAGACTGTTCTTTGCTATGCTGAGGGTAAATTACCATATGAGTTGCTGGCAGTTTCCACTATGTGATCACCCAGGGTCCATCCCCTCCCCGGGCAACTCGCCCTCCACCCATCTACCCCCTATTGAGGGCCATTCAGACCTCCCGTGGGTGGATCTAACAGATATGCATCTCAGACCTCCAAAGTCATGTTAACAAGCAGCTCTACAAGAGAGCAGGTGTTAAACACTCGGGGCTGGAGGGCTTTTTCAGGGCGAGCGGCGCAGACAGGAACTGCCTTGGGTTCCCCGAGGTCCCTGCGATTCTCTCAGAACCACTCAATCGTAAAATAGCTGTTTATTTTCGATGAAACATTACTGCAGTTTCTCTTCACTCAGGAAGTGATGCTGATGGCATCTAAGACAGAAATTAGCATACTTAAGGAGACTGTTTAGCAGAATGGGTGTTGCCACTTTGAGCTCCTTTCCTCTATCAGTGACTTCCTCTGAAGAAAATATCAGGTCCTAGTGGATTTTGCACCACCGGAAGGAGGACTTGAGCATTTGTAACACGACAGGGAATATATCTCTTTGCTAAAATTACATAACCAGGTTACTGATTGAGGAGCCATGTAAAGGTTATTCTGAGAACAGTTTGGGGTATTTAACAACCCAAAATTGGGTAACAAACACTTCACATTGTGGTGGTTTTGTCAGGGTGTCTGATTACCACAGAATCCAGCTGAAAAGCCTAAACAGAGAAAACCATGTTGGGTCGTTTCAGTTGTTCCCCCATCATGAGGGGGTCTTGCATTTGCTCCGAAAACTCAAATGTGAATTGGCACAGATAAAACATCAATTTAATTGCAGTGCAATACGCTTACCGAGCACTAATGTATAGTTGAGCCTTCTGATAATGTGTGTTTTTGTGAAACTGTAGTAAATTTGACTATGGTGAATCAGTTTTGAGGGATTTTACTGATGCATCTGATCTGGTTGGATAGTCATAACATGGACGATTAATTATTTTAAGCGTGCATGCAGTATTTTTTTTTTTAATAATTAAGCCAGTTTTCCACATTGTGGCATTAGTTTCATGAAAAGTAAGCACATTTTCCCTCTTCCTAATTCTTAGTAAATCTTACAACATTGCCAAATAAATAAGATCTACTCATTCTCATTGGTGTGAAATATGATTTGACACTTCTTGGCACTTTTTGTTAGATTCATCCTTTCAGTGTTGATGCACTTTATCTTCTCAAAGCAGTCCAAATTGCTGTACATGAGGAACTAACACCTGTCAGCTTGTTCAGTCCATCCATCTCACCTGTTTTCATTCCAAAAGCAGCAGCTCCAGAGATCAAAGCGTCAGATGATGTGTCACTCAGCAGGACGTGATGCGGTGTGGCAGCTTCTAAAACACCGTCCTCAACAAACAGCAGAAGAAAGACATGCTTTCCAAGCATTACCATATGGCTTTATGCTTTGTGTCCTGAATGGACTTCAAAGGAGTGACAGGGAAGAACGCGAGAGATCTTGTCTTGAGAAGTTTCAGTCTGAAAGAGTTCTGAAGTAAACTGTTGTTGGGAAAAGTTATATATGGTATGCATAAGTGCTCAACTTAACCAGAAGAGAGTCCCAGTAGAAGGAAATGGAAAATACCAGAAAGCTTCCACGGTGGTGATGAGTCAGGAAAATGCATTAAAGTAAATAGACTGTAAAAGAGTTAGGATGGTTTAAGTTTGAAGGGAATGTCTGACCACATCACGGCAAAACTCGGCACAATAGCAGTAACAATAAAACTGCCATCGTTTTATGAGCAGAATCTATTTAACAGGCCTCCACCCTGGGCTGGAAGTCATCGTAACTGGTATTAAATGTTTTAGGATGCTGCTTTATTCCAGTTGTGTTTCTGTTCTCATCCCAATACAATGCGTCTTACGAGGCGTTTTATCATGTGGTTTTGTGATCCATGACACACTGTTCCCTCTTTAGGAGGTCTTTCTGATGAACCTGGAGAATTGCGGCGGGTTCCACGGCGCCATCAGGCCGCTGGACATGGAGCCGAAGGTCAACAAGCTGGCGTTCGGCTTCCAGCGGAGCTCCACCTCGGATGACGACTCTGGCTGCGCCTTGGAGGAGTACGCTTGGGTGCCGCCGGGACTTCGACCAGAGCAGGTAAAACCATCTCTATGGGCTTATGACAGTCTATGACAGTCTAGAATCTTGCCTCTACAACATATGTGGCCTGTGCTGGCAAAATAGGGGCACGGGCTAATTTTGAGCTACAGGCAAAAAAAAGTTTTAGGTTTTCACAAAAATTAGCTCATTTAAGCCCTCGTCTAGTGATCTCAATGCTCCAAATAGTAAACATCTAAAATTCTTTATTTGTACATTTTCTGAGAGGAGTACCTTTTCTCCGCTCGCTTCTCATCCGAAGTGTGCGCGATTGCAATAAATATGCACATATACACAGAATTGTAGTATTAAAGTATTCAATTCTTAAGTGAACGTGTGGTTAACTGTTGGGAAAAAACATCTGATGTGTAACATTATATTAGATCAGTGTATTACTGTAGGTATTAATATATAGGCCGTCTGTCTCATTAATGTTAACCTAACAATAAAAGAGGGCTGCTCGATTGAACTGCTTTTGTAGTTTTAATAATCAATTTATTTGTAATGATTACAAGGGATTTTTAAATTTGATTTTGTTTTCTTTTTCTGACGTCAATGCTTTTGTTTAAATGTAAAATGAAAAAGGTCATGCATTATTTTTCTTATTTGTTCTACTGTTTTTTTGCATCTGTTCTTATTTATAATAACAAAGATAAAATAAAAAAAATCCTATATTGTGATTATTAACATAGTAATTAAGACAAGAACTGTAGGATAAAATGCAACGTTTCTAGGTGATTTTGCTTTGGAACCTTCAGAAAACTTTAGCTCAGTCATTTTACATCCGATTCCAACAAATCATACATCATTTTGAAGGTCTTTCAAATGGAGAATGTGAAACTAAAAATAACTCGGTTTTGAAAATTTGCTCATTGTGACTCATTTTGCCAGCACAGGTTGCATTTAACAGAGAACTTGCCTCAATGCTTTGGTGTTTTTGTCAGAACAACACATTTGGGTTAGCAAATAGTTAGAGGCAGCCTAAAGCCACATGGAAACCTCTTTAGAAAAATTAAGTCATTGTTTGAGGGGGAAAAACACGAAAAGCCGTGTCACAAAATGCAAAGAGGTCGCATGTCTTCAGTTTCAGGGAAGGACTCTGCTCAGTGTTGACTGAATCGTAACATGCAGTTCAAGATGTGATGTGTAAGTTGTTATACAAAAAAATGCACCAGATGTGATCTTTATTAAAATTTCAAACTGTTGGTCAATAATTTTGTCAGAAGAGCTAGTCATAGTCACTAAGATTTAGAGGACCTGACTGCATTTTTGCAGACACAGCTAAACACTGAAGGAAGCACCCCACAGGCATTTGGGAACAGGAAATGCTGCTTTTTATTTACAAACTACTTCATGGAAAATCTGCAAGTCATTATCTCAAGCTGCCAGACAAAAGGGCTTGAAACGATGAGGAAAAGCGGCTCGCTAACAGCCAAGCTCGCAGCCACAACTTTTTTTCCTGGCGCTGGCCGCAATGTGGTCCTCTGGTGGCTGGAGGCGCGCTGATGTGGCACTGATTCCAGCCGGTGTCCCACACTTCCCCCAGCTGCCCTCGAGAGCACCCCTAAATAACATCTGAAGTGACGGGTGAGGGAAAAGGTCTAAAGCAATTTGAAGACCCCTAAAATCCCAGTGCAGCTTTTGTGCTAAATGCAAGAGTCAACTGTAATGCCTTTATAGCAGCCGTTCTGTGAATTGCCCTGCATATTATAGGTGATCATTGTGGGGAAGAACACAAACACTCAGGAATAGTGTTGTTCAAGGGCCTAAGGCTCAGTAGCAGAGGTAATATGAGGGTGATTTATGGTGCCGCTTATCAACGGGTCTAAATGGCATTCCAGTAGACTGACTCGACAGCAGCAGGACACTCTTTACGCAGGAAAAGACGAGCTCAATCCAGCTATTCATCTGTGGGCTGTTACGACCAGCGCTCATAAAGAGATCCCACTCACAAGGCATAGGTCACAGTGTCAAAGAAGCACAATGGAGTACAGTAAAAAGCCAAAACTGGTGTCTCAAGTCTCAAGGGTCAGCTTAGTCCTCAGGGTTTTGTTGACAGATACACAGGAATGACAGACCAAAAAAATCAGACTGGTACACCTGATACACCTTCCATGACCCACAACAAAAACACACTTTCTGATCTGATCACTTATGATGGTACTCTACCTGTCAAAGGTTTTTGTACAGTAAGATTTGTAATGTTTTTTTTTAAAGAAGTCTCTTCTGCTCACCAAGCCTGCATTTATTTGATCCAAAGTAGAGCAAAAACAATATTTTTACCATTTAAAATAACTGTTTAGCACAAAAGCTGCACTGGGATTTTAGGGGTCTCCAAATTGCTTTAGAGCTTTTCCCTCAGCCGTCACTTCAGAAGTTATTCAGGGGTGCTCTCGAGGGCAGCCGGGGGACGTGTGGGACACCGGCTGGAATCAGTGCCACATCAGCGCGCCTCCAGCCACCAAAAAATCTTACTGTTCAAAAACTTTTGACTAGTAGTGTAGGTGTATTCTAAGCTAGTTCATTGTTGGTAACTTCCTTTTGGACTTTGCACATACTCTGACTGACCCGATCTGTCTCCATCTCACCTCCAGGTCCAGCTGTACTTCTCCTGCCTACCTGAGGACAAAGTCCCTTATGTGAACAGCCCCGGGGAGAAATACCGCATCAAACAGCTCCTGTACCAGCTCCCTCCTCATGACAATGAGGTGAGTTTATAGAAACAAAGGCAAGCAGGAGCTTCATCAGCAGCCATGAAAGCCCCTATTGTTTCCCCAGCATCGCTGCAGTCCAAAATGCCCACGCATCACATTTCAAAACCCCCTCAAATAGCTTTTTAGCTTCAGCGTGGTGTGGGTGTATTTAGCGTCATGGGTTTAGAGCTTCACCACATCCCCTGCCATCACAGAAAGAAGCTTTGTCACTTCATATCTCTGTGGGTGCGTGTACAATGAGACTTTTGAGCGGAAGATTGTATGATGCTGCTTGCGGAGATTCGATTTGACATGTGGCGCAGAGAATTGCTGCTGTCTGAACGCCTTGAGACATTGCTCTGAGTCACATAACATGCTGTTTCATTGTTATCTGTGGTACCACAGCTTGAACATGCATTGCTTGTGTTTTTTAGTATGCGACTTAAATCAAGAGGTGTTCCTTTTCCTTATGTTAAAGTATTGTTAAACAAAAGCACTCACCAAAGTAAGAGATGGTCTTAGCAAAAGTTTCTGAGCATCCATCCTTCCCTCGGGTCATTTTGACTCAGAATTTATTTTTTATTTTTTTCGGTAACACTTTACAATAAGGTGTTATTTGTTAACATTAGTTAATGAAAATAAAGTTCTTCATTGTTTATTCATGCTAGTTCACAGTGCATTCATACAACTTGTGATTTTAATAATGCATTAGTAAATGCTGAAATTAACATTAAGATTAATAAATGCTGTAGAAGTATTGTTCATGTTTACTAATGTTGTTAAATAATGAACCTTATTGTAAAGTGTTACCCAATTTTCTTTTTAAAAATTGAGGGTTCATCTGATTGGTACAAGACTTTGTAACTTTTGTTCCATTTGAACTTGGAACACACACACAAAAAAAATACATTTAGTGGATTTGAGGATTTATGTGGGTGTTATTACATTTTTCTTTACAATTCCTTTCCTCGTGTGTCATTTTGACCAGATCATAGGAATTAATGAAATGTAGAAAAAAAACAAAAAACTTTTTTTAAAGTTCATTTTGTCACACTTGAACATAGATCACACACAAAAAAATTAGTGGATTGGAGGACTTTATGTGGGTGTAAAAAACCAATTTGACCCACCATAGGAATGAATGGAATGTCGAAACAACATTTTTATTAGATTAAAAAAAAAAATCTCACACAATCCAGAATATTCACAAGGCAAAAAACACTTACATGCCCCCCCAAAAAAACACACACGCGTACACACACATACATGGTACATGCACACACACAGAGACACATTACAACACGCATGACACGGTAAATAAAATAAAAATCACCAATAAAATCACCAAAAAATTAAGGGGAAAAAATGATTAAAAAATGGATCAATATAAGCTTTCTGGACAAAAAAGAAAATAGGGCTTTGGGTCACCCGTGAGGGAAAGATTTGTTACAAAACGCGAGGGAAGGATAAAAGGTTAAGAATGCTTGGATTTCAATGGGGATGAGCATAGAAGGTTTGCCAAACAGACACACTGTTATATAACCAACAGTTAAGAGAATTTTAACTTCTGCTGCAGTGCAGTCTGATTGATTGGATCCAGCTGAGTTTTCGAAAAATGTATTCACTTTATTCCCAGTTGATTTTCTAACTGACTGTCTCTTTCCACACTCTCAAAACACATTTTATGCAACTCCATCAATACTTTCTCTAGTTCTCCATCAATGCTTTTTTCCTTGCTCAAAAAATCTGCATGTGGTCCACAAGGGCTTCTTTCTGAATTGACAGCAAACACGTTTTAAATGTCTCCCTCAGGTGCGATACTGCCAGTCTCTCAGCGAAGAAGAGAAGAAGGAGCTTCACATGTTTAGCGTGCAGAGAAAGAAAGAGGCCCTCGGGCGAGGAACTCTAAAACTGCTGCCAAGGACGATGCTTCATGCGTCCTGTGAACACGTAGGTGTTTGAACCAAGAGTTTTGCACTGAAGCAAGTGACTGTTTGATGCTGATTGCTTATACATTTTGCCTCTTCAGTGTGGAGAGAACATCAGTGGAGGGGAGATCGTGGTGTTTGCTTCACGGGCAGGACCTAGTCAGAGTTGGCACCCAGCGTGCTTCACATGCTCCACCTGCAATGAGCTCCTGGTTGATCTCATTTACTTCTACCAAGACGGGAAGGTCCACTGTGGACGGCATCATGCTGAATTGCTAAAGCCACGCTGTTCCTCTTGTGATGAGGTGAGTTTTGTTTTTCCAGGCCATGCTCATTGTTCTGTGCATGAAACAAGGCCTGTCGTATTGCAGCAGTGGTGGATGAAGTACCTAAAAGCCACACTTGAGTAAAAGTACAGATATATCCATATACCAGAAAATGACTTTGGTAGAACTTGAAGTCATCATTTAGAATATTACTTGAGTACAAGTTTTAAAGTATGTGTCATATATTGTATTTAAGTATGAAACATATTTTGAATATATTAAACGCATTTAAGTATTGAAAGTAAAAGTAAATACCAAATGGCAAATAAATATATATAAAAAATGTTTTTAAACAGTTTGAGCAGCAAGATGTGTTCGGTTTTTACTCTTTCTTCCATTTTGTATCTTTGGGTAACCATAAGAGGCACTTAACCCGGTATTTAGTCTCTTTCATCCCAACATAAGAAAATATTTCTGGAATATGCATCTGAAGTGGCATTTAGATGCATTTACACAGTTTAATGTAGCTCAGGATGCATTTAACCTGCAGTTACAGATGCATAAATAATGCTTTGTTTTAAACATAAAACACTGAATACTGATATCTGAAAGGAGTTCAAACAGGAAAAATAGTTGAAATGTGAAATTAAAACTGCCAGGTGGCAGCAAGTGACAGAGTGAGACTTTGAGATTCACATGATTCATTCAAACGGCAGATTCATTCAGGAATTCAGCATTTGTGTTAATGAGTGAGTCACTGAGTCATTCATTCAACCGATTTGTTCAAAAAGCTGATTCATACTATAAGGAAACACCGTCCTGCGTGTTGCTCAAGACACAAAACAGTGCTCTGATCTTTGTGTGGAACTATCTTCGTTGGTAAAACTGATGCAATATTGTATCTAAAATGTAAGTCACTTAATGCTAACTTTATTATATTATTATATAATTATATTATCTGTGTCCTGTTGCTGTCATTCTGTCGCACTGTGGAGCTACCGTCACTAAAACAAATTCCTCGTATGTGCAAACATACCTGTCAATAAAGCTAATTCTGATTCTGTTTAAACTTGTATAAATTCATATGCTTTATATATGATATAACGTTACTTGATCATGTCGGTTTGCACATTGATAAAACAACATTTACCATATTATCACAGACGATATAATGTTTATCGCACACCCAGCCTCGACTAGAGTGGAAAATGAAATCATCCGCGGTTGGTCAAACCTGCTTTCTTGCAGTCTGTGTTTATTTGTAGTGAGTAACGAATATGCTTTGGGGAAATGTATCGAAGTAAATGTATACATTTTAATTAGGAAACGTAGTGGAGTAAAAGTGAAAGTTGACAGGAATATAAAAACTCAAGTAAAGTACAGATTCTCCCAAAAAATACTTAGGTACTCTAACAAAGTATTATTACTTTATTACATTGTTACTCTCTCAAATCACTAGCCAATTTGGCAGGTTACTTTTCGTAAATTGTTCACTCGTTAATTTCTTGGGCAAGTTCATTTAAGCCAAATCTGTGCAGATTTAGCACAAATACTGAACTCGTGAGTCATCATGATATATTAAATACAGCCTAATTGCGCAGCATGTGAGCACATCTAGCTTACTTGAACATAACTGACAAATAGTAGTAGTAATGAATGGCCAGTAACTTAAAATATTTGTACCCAAATTGGCTGGTGAGTGAAAAAGTAAATTCAAACCCTGATTACATCACTATATCGCAGACACCCTCACTCATTTGATGCTGTCATTGTCCTTTTAGATCATTTTTGCGGACGAGTGCACAGAAGCAGAGGGTCGTCACTGGCATATGAAGCACTTTTCCTGCTTTGAATGCGAGACCGTCCTGGGTGGTCAGCGGTACATCATGAAGGATGGTCGGCCTTACTGCTGCGGTTGCTTCGAGTGTCTGTACGCGGAGTACTGTGAGGCCTGCGGTGAACACATCGGTAAGCACAAATGTCTCTCTGATGTCTCGACGTCATTTACCACAAACCACATTCCGCTTTTGCCTTTGAGAAGCTGACCTTTAACATCTGTTTATTTTCTTGTAGGGGTGGACCATGCCCAAATGACGTATGATGGCCTTCATTGGCACGCCACAGATGCTTGTTTTAGCTGTGCTCAGTGCAAGAGCTCCTTGCTCGGTTGTCCCTTTCTACCCAGACAAGGCAGGATCTACTGTTCCAAGGCCTGCAGCATTGGGGAGGACATCCATGCCTCGGATTCTTCCGATTCAGCCTTCCAATCCGCAAGATCTCGGGAATCACGGCGCAGCGTGAAGATGGGCAAAAGCAGTCGCTCTGCAGACCAGTGTCGACAGTCTCTTCTCTTTTCACCTGCAGGCAACTACAAGTTCCCCGGAGTCTCAGGGAACGCTGAAGACACCTTGTCCAACAAGCTGTCACAGCTCAGCTTTGCAGAAAACCACTTCTGGAGGAACAGGGAGGAGCAGGAAGCACCCGAGGACCACGAGGAATGGGCTGAGCATGAGGACTACATGACCCAGCTCCTCCTCAAGTTTTGTGAACATGGGATGTTCCAGCAGCCGGACGACACTAGGCCAACTGACCTCTGGACGACCGACTCAGAGGTCAAAACAAAGACTGAGTCAAGGATCCCAGGCAGTAGTGGAAATTGCAATCTGGCCAGTAAAAAATACAAGGCAGACATGTACTGGGCACAGTCCCAGGATGGACTAGGTGACTCTGCGTACGGAAGCCACCCTGGACCTGCAAGCAGCAGAAAGCTCCAGGAGCTCGATTTGGAGCATGGAGCCAGCTTTAAACATGACGATAAACAGTGGTATAATGATTCATTGGAGTGCATCACAGATGAACTGAAGCAAGCAGAGCAGAACATCAGAGACTCGATGGACTCCTTGGCACTCTCCAACATCACAGGTTAGACTAAAGGATCAATGTGCAATTGATATTCTTGAGTGCAAACAGTGTTGCATTACAAGTAACGCGAGTTACGTAATCAGATTACTTTTTTTAAAGTAACTAGTAATGCACTACTTTTAAATTAACAAGAAAATATCAGTTACTTTTTCAAATAAGTAACGCAAGTTACTTTGTTTTCGTACTTATTCACTGATACCTTTCCTGTCCCTGTGTTAAGAGAAATTGGGAGTAAGGGCAGACGCATTTTCTTCAGCCTGAGGCTTATTAATTTCACTCTTAGTGTGAAAGGGCCTTTACAGTCGCCAAAAAAATAATTTTTGGGTTTTCTGTTATTAAAAATAAATAATCGTGCCCAGCCCAGGTGACAAAAAGTAACAATGCATTACTTTCCATAAAATGTAACTACTGTAAGTAACGCAATTAGTTACTTTTTTATGAAGTAACGAAATCTTGTAATGCATTACTTTTAAAAGTAACTTTCCCCAACACTGAGTGCAAACTGGGGGGAGTTGGGGGGGGGGGGGGGGGAATCAGAGAAATAGATGTAAATATGGTAAATAGTGTTCGAACTAGAAACTTTCTGTAGAGTTTTGCATCTTTGGTGGACTATTAAATTGAATGTATATTTTGCGCTGTTGTTTAAGATGAACTTGTGTCTTTCTTTCAGGTGCTTCAGTTGATGGGGATATTAAAGACAAACCATTGCTCTACTCCTTACAAAAGTTCTCCGAGCTCGAACGCTGCGGGAACGCCAGCAACATGGGGACGCTGAATTCATCAATGTTGCACAGGAGCACCAACTCCTTGAAGAGCCTCACCTCTGAGCTCGAGCGCGTGGAGGTTATTGAAGAGGAGAAACGGGAGCAGGTGGTTCCGCTCCCAGAGGAGAGGCCCAAACCACCTCACTTACCTGTTCTAAGGAGGTCCAAGTCCCAGTCCAAACCACAGCAGGTGAAGTTCTCAGATGATGTAGTGGATAACAGACGATATGACGACCTTGAGGTGCGGCAGCATCCCATGAGCGAACGCACTCGGAGACGAGCGTACCACTTTGACGAGCAAGACCAGCAGCGTCCTCGTCATCACCACAGGAGAAGAAGAAGTCGTAAATCTCGTTCAGACAACGCACTTCACATGTTGCCCAAAGAAAAGGCCCGTATGTGTTTCAAGGAGGACCGTAGCCAGCACGGGCCAAGTCCTAACTCTCAATACGGACAGCCATCCCATGCCCACGCCAACTCAGAGTACGGTTTGCACAACCAGGCGGCGGAGAGGTTTTTACGTCTTTATGGGGATGAAGATGACTGGTGCTCTACCTGCTCCTCTTCTTCATCTGAATCAGAGGAGGAAGGCTTTTTCTTGGGCCAGCCTATTCCACAACCAAGACAACCTCGGTACCAATATTACGCTGATGAACTTCCTTTTGGCACAAGGACAAAGTCCAAACAGAAGAAAGGACGGAAGGGCAAAAACTGTATCATTTCATAGAACTGGGAAGGAAGTTTGAAACAGTTGATCTGCATCTTAATATGCCTTTCTCAAGCTGCCTTTCTAGAGCTGTTACTAGGAATTAGAATACAACTTTTGTATATATTGCAGTGGTCTTGCCATGCAGTGAAGTTGATGACCAACGCAGTATCTAAACCACGCTTAACTGCTGCAATAATGCATGTTAGGTGACAAGTGACTATAGTCTTTGAAAGAACCAGAAGAATATAATATTTATGAAGCCGCTTTTAGAGACTAAAGGAGAGAATAATTTAACTTTGCAAAAATGAATGTGTATATATTGTAAAATGTTGAGTTAAAGCTAATATTTTTATATCCCTGAGTTTCAAAAGATTTTTTTTTTTTTTTAAGGACAAAGTACTAAAGAACAAAGGTTTGCAGCAACTCCACTTTTGTTAATCAGGGTTTTAAAAATAAGTATGTAACATTGGTCAGCATTGTCCCTCAATTTGTATTAAAACATTGATCACAAAACATTGTGTTACGTATTATCCCAAGCTTGTTCAGGTGTCGTTTTATTGATGGGTCATACAGACAGATTACTGTAATCTGTATAAATGCAAACTGGAACAATAAGGCTAATAATAAAAAATGAGATCTATATATATATCTATCTAGTGTCCACATCAATGCATTGTGTGGCCGAGTCTGTTAATCTGGGATTTTAAAGGCTGGGCACATGTAGATTGACATCTTTAAATGCTGTATCACATTTGTTTTAGTGTCTCATGCCATGAGCACAGCTTTTTAAAGCTTTCAAATCCCTATATGCACAGTGAGCCTGTATATACAGCGTGACACAGGTAAACTAAACAACAATGGAAATGAATATACTTTATTTAATGATGAACATGTTGCATTCTTAGGTCTCCTTACAAAACTCTTTCATCTCGTAACAGCAAAAATCCAACTTTTTTGAGCATGGTTAATTATAGTTACAGAATTGAAGGTAAACAATGAACTGTTAGTGTGGTTGTAGAATTAAACGTTTAACAAATGTGATTAGGACAGCTGTGCTGAATAACATGACAAGATGTGCAAAAACTAAACAAACATTACTTCTGGATAGTGTGTTGAGTAAGCATGATGATGAAGCGCTTCATGGTCAGTTTATGGATCATGGTTAGGTTTGGCCGGTTTGACCAATGCATTCACCTCGGAGATGAATTGGCTGAGGTCTTCCAAGTATTTTTCCCCGATTTCAACCAGGTTCTTATGCAGCACTGACAGCAGCATCGGTTCCAGAGTTGGGTTTTTGGATATAAGCATCTTCACCACTATTCCAAAGGTCTCGCAGTCCTGTTTGTACAACTGGAAGAGACGAACAGCTGTTGGACTCATCTGAGGTTTGAAAGTGAGGCACTTTAAACAGAAAAACTCTCAAGTTACAGTTTATTACATGTCTGGAAACGATTTGTTGGGCATTTCTATGATGGACCTGCACAGAATGAACAGCGTTTTCAAAGATGATTGTAGGTGAAAATACACTACTAGTCAAAAGTTTTTGAGAGGTAAGATTTTTAATATTTTTTTAATTAAGTCTCTTCTGTTCACCAAGCCTGCATTTATTTGATCTAAAATACAGCAAAAATGGTAATATTGATAAATACGTTTACTATTTAAAATAACTGCTTTCTATTTGAATATATTTTAAAATGTAATTTATTCCTGTGATTTCAAACCTGAATTTTTAGCATCATTACTCAAGTCACATGATAAACTGTTTGTTGGCAGGTGATGACGTCTCGCTGTGGTTTCTCTAACCTAAGCATAGCTTTTTAAGAGCTTGACAAAGCAGTTTCACTGTGTACTAAACGACACTTTGACCTCCAGCGAATAAGTCACCTGGCTGTAAACTTAACAGCCGTGTGTTTGGAGGCCAG
Source organism: Barbus barbus (assembly GCF_936440315.1). NCBI lineage: Eukaryota > Metazoa > Chordata > Actinopteri > Cypriniformes > Cyprinidae > Barbus > Barbus barbus. Next base: position 23,638,517 of record NC_136726.1, read on the forward strand.
AGACTATGGGAAACTGTCCAGCAACAGGTGTGTGAGGTGTTTGCATGGAGACCTAAAAGCAGGAAGAGTGTTGAAGCTTGTTAGAACCGCAATTTATTTACAGAAGAACTGCAATAAATCTGCATGAAGAAGCGTCATATAACTTCGGTGAAAACAGATCCTCTGTGTTTGCTCTTGTTTTTCAGTCCAAATGAAGACGTTCCAAGCAGAAATCATCTCGCTCTTGAAGACATGAAGGTTTACAACAGGAAAAATAAATGTATATAGTAACTTAAACTTCAAATGCAAGTTTATTGAACTTGGATCTACAACTTACAATTGAGTTTTTTTATTTTTTATTATTATTATTGTTTTGTAGCAATAAAAGTAGGAACTGAGGTTTTGACTGGATGGTCACAGTTTCTCTATATGAAGCTGGTTCATAGATAAGATTGTAAATTTGGATCAGTGGCGAAGACCTTTCCTTTGGAATAATCAGAAATGTCTTTTAGTAAATATAGGACTCTAAAAGTAAATTAAGTTCTTTTTTTTAAAAACGATTTCCAACAAAGTTAACAATTTTGTCATCAAAGCAAACATCTCTCCACTCGTCCAAGGGAACTTATAGTTACTTGTCTCAACTTGGTTAAATGCTGGAGATTCCCACAATCGTCCCAGAAGGTCGTAATGAGCAGGTTTCCACCCATCTGCCAATAACGACTCCAGACTCAATTAGAGGACATTTGTTCTTGGAGCCTTTGGCGACGTCTGAAGAGTTATTACACTTCCCAGATCCCAGCGAGCATTCAGATGCTCCATGCTGCTTGGCTCTCAGGAGCTTTAGGTTTGACAAACACACCCTTGTAACCCTGCATGAGCTGAAATCCTCATGTTTGCTGTAAATGCTGTGTCCTGGAGCTCGTATAATTAAGGGGCGGCACATGAACGAGACACTGATATTTCTGCACATCTTTGGCAGTCAGTGTCTCACTTTATGCTTAGAAATGTAGAAAATACAAGCGGTGACTGTGCACAACTGTTGTAGTTGGCTAACATTAGGGCTGCTCGATTATGGCAAAAATCATAATCATGATTATTTGGGTCAATATTGTAATCAGGATTATTTAACACGATTATGAGTGGGCCATATGACCAAAACATTTTAAATCTGTAATCTGTAACCTATTACAGTTCCAAAATAACCTTCCCAACTCTGATTACAGGTAATAATGTTGGATTGGATTGGATTGGATTCAATTTATTGTCATTGCACATGTAGGTACAAGGCAACGAAATGCAATAAAGAAGAAGAAATACAGCATAACATGAGGAAAGAGAGGAGAAAAAAATTGTCCTCACACTACGCTCCTGGACGAGAGTGCAGTGTGAGAACAGACAAAAACCTCAGCATAAAGCACAGTCAACACAGGAACATAACTTGCATAGTAATCCTAGTTCAGACGAAACAGCCATCCGGCCTGCAGCCATTACAGCGCAAACACACAGACCCGTTATCACTGACAGGATGAAGCGACGAAGGCGTGGGATGGGGGATGTTGTAAATAAAGTTCAGTTTTGTGCACAGATCAACTTTCATATCATCAGGAGTCATGGGTATTCATTTTGTGTTGCCTGATATGCTTTTTGTTTTTACTCTCAAAGTGCCAAAAGCCATTGACTTCACCAAGCTAAAAATCTTCTTTACTGTTCTACTGAAGAAAAAACGTCTACATCTTGGATGGCCTGAGGATGAGTAAATGAACAGCAAATTGTAGTTTTTGGGTGTACTATCCCTTTAAGAGCTAAACAATGAACATCAGATGGCAAAAATGTATCTATTTTAAATGATCTAATAGCCTGCTATCTCAAAAACTTCATAGCAAAATCTCTTTCTCTCTTCAAATGTGACATTAATTGCATTTTCTCTGTCATTCCCCAAATGACGTTACTCTCTGTCCAAAGAAGTCTAGAAACGCCAGCAATAATAAACTCAACTTAAATTAGAATTATTTCTCCCAACATTACAGGTTCTTAACCACAAAGTGAGGCCACAATGACAGAAAAACGAAAGCACAGGCGACAGTCGGAGGAAGTTCTCCACCCGAGAGGATCTGTATTTATAGTGCTGATATTTACGAGTGAATGCTGGGAAGGTGGAGGAAACGCTTGACCCCGCTGCTCTTTGTTTGCTGTGGCAGTGTTTAGGTCGTTTCGACCCCCAGTTGGAGGGAAATAAAGACGTGATGTGAAGGTATGATAGCCGAGGACCACACAAACAGGGCTGAACTGTACAGTGGGAAGGCAATGGTCTGTAACACATTACAAACACAACACACAGCTACGGCAGCGAGTCGTGCTCAAACAAACGCTGGTCTGTTGCAATCACAGAACGGGGCAATTATTTGAGGGCTGGGACACATTAGAGAATATTAGAGGCGTTTTATCACTGAGGGTCTAATAGGTCTGGGTGGATGGAGAGATGGATGAAGTCATTCATGAAACGCAGCTGAAACACACTTTAGTTTTAGTCTAAGTGTTAGTAACTGATTATATGTAATCTGGATAACGTAACCACACTGTAAAACATCAAACGTTTTTTTATTGAGAGAAAACTATTTAATAGTGAATGTGTTCCCTAATCTAAAGCGTTACCCTTTTTCTTATTTAAATTTATTTTCTAAATGGTGTGTCATAGCATTTACACTACAAAAAAATGACTGTTTTAAATATTGACAATAATAATAATAATAAAACTGTTTTGCTGTATTTTGGATTAAATTCATGCAGGCTTGGCGAGCAGAAGAGAAAGACTCGACTGGCAGGGACCGTGTTCACATTCAGTGTAGTTTAAATAAATAAACCCATGCTTCTGAAAAACACCTCTTAAAGAAATCAGTTACTAAACCCTGGTGATGTAAAGCTACATTTAAAAAATGGAAGATGTTGGTCGTGTAATATTATTAACGTTTTCATGTTTATTAGTTCTTATTCATATAATGCAGGGATTCCAAAATGGTTTTTGCTCAGCCCAACCCCTTAAAATAAAATATTTACCTGAAATATCATTTTTATGATGATGACGGTCAAAAATTTAATACATTTTCTTTCTGTTTTTTTTTTTTTTAATATATTTTTTATACCAGTGTGTTACATTTACAGTAAGTCTAAAACAAGTTTGATTAAAAGTAATCTAAATGTAGTCAGATTACATTATCTAGTTCATTATCTATAGTTGCTAACTATATCGTTCATTATGTAATCTGTAATGGGCTGTAATCCTCAGTAATGTTCCTTCGCCGTACCTTCTGGATCTCCAGAGCTTTGTTACTGATGGCTTGAGTACGATACTCTTCCGGTGTCGGTTCCTCCGGTTCTCCGCCCAATCCTGGAATCTCATCCAGATCGGAGAAAAATATCTGCAGAAGAGGAGATTGGTTCAGTTTTATCTTTAAAGGCAGTAAACACCGCCATAAACAGAGTCGTGTTTGTGTTTCTAGTGATTTCAAGAAGCATTATTTGTGCGACTTGGACTTTTCCAAGACAAATGATCACTTTTCAGAAAACATTCTTAAATCACAATAAATTTACTTAAGCAAACTATAATATTATAATATAGTTTTCCCTTTGAATTAAAATCATTTTTCTGACCCCACTGGCAGATTCTGGTTTTAAGCATAAACTCTCTTAATATTGAGACGTTTTTCAGTAATTTTGTGTCTGTATCACATAAATCAAGTTAATGTATTTTAATTTCAAAATATTTAGATATTTATACTGGAAAACAGGTCAAAATAACTTTACAGTTACATAATCAATCCTTCGTATTTTTAAAACAAAATTTGTGGATTTTATTTTATTTAGTTTTGTTTGTTTGTTGTTTCCCCCACTGTAAGAAATTAATTAATTATATAACTTTATAATAAGCCTAAAGCCTCACAAGTAATTGATGTGCCTCTCTGAAATTTGATGTAATTAAAATTATAATTATTTTAGTTATCATTTTTTATCCGTCCATGTGTCTATTGTTTACCATCTGATTAATTCATGATGGATCAAATCGAGTCCAGTATTGCATTTTATTCTAGTTTGACGAAGAAATCTGTAACTTACAGAAGTAAATGGACTGAAAGCAGTGTTTCATGTCGACTGATGTTTCAGATTCTCTACATCTGAGTATTTATTATTATTTCTGAGCATATGAAGAGTCAGGTTTGCTCTGTTAGGGTTCTTGAAGCTTGGGTTCTAGCTCCAGCACATGAAGGAGAGAACATCAGAGGATTTCCAGCTCTTTGGTTATTTCTGAAAGTGTTAATGAAGATGTTGTTCTAGCTCAGTGTGTTGGATCAGAAGTGATGGATACCTTGCTGGGTGATGCAGACGCGTGCGCAGATCCTCCAGAGAGATCACGGTGTTCATCTGCAGAGCGTGAGGAGAAACAAGCGCTCTTAGAAGAACTTTAAATGTCAAACTGAGCAGAATGGAAAAGCAATCCGCCCAAAACCATATCAGATCCATCCCTGTTTAATTCAGTTGTCATCTTGGAAACGTTCTGGTGAAGGAGAAGCATGTTTATGTTCCCGCAGGAGAAATGAACAACAGCGGCTTTGAGACGTTTCTGTCTACAAACAACAAACTCGACGTTCGTTCGGATTCCAGCGGTTTCCAGTTGAAGGCTCCGAGGTACAATGAACAGCATGATGTTTATTTCTGGTTTAATTAGATTGAATAGGCAATGAGAAAACTCTTGAGAGAGAAGAAAGGGTTGAGATTGCTTCTGACTGAACTGCTGTTCGCCTGAGCTGTACGAGTGCTTGAGAAACCTGTCTGGAAACACTTATTATTACTCATTAAATCATTAGGCAAATATCAAATATTAAAGTCATGAATTTGTTTATCTGCACGGAAAAGGTTTCAACACGTCAAATTAAAACCAGGAAACTCACTGACATTCAATTTTTATTCTATATTTTATAAGATAATTTGGCATGATCAAAACTTTATTAAATGCAAGTATATAAATATATATACACACACACACATAAATATATATATATTAAATGTAGTAAAATAAAATGTAAAAAAATATAAAAAATAATATATATATATACATACATATACACTTGCATTTAATAAAGTTTATATATATATATTTTTTTAACTACCATTGAATTCATGATCATTTAGGGTGATGAAAACTTTATTTAATTTATGTATAATTTTATTTGCAAGGGTATATTCTTAGCAGTAAAGATTTTAATTTACATGCAAGTTTTATTGTTAAATGGGCTAAATCTGTGAGTTTTAAATTAATTTTAAATGAATAATTATTAAACAATTTAAATTTAATTTTGTTTGTTGTTTCCCACTGTAATAAATAAAACATTATTAATCAAATTATGTAGCTAAAAATTAATTTTTATTTTGTTATTTTTATTTCTAAAAAAGAAAGATAGACAGAGAGAGAGAGAGAGAGAGAGAGAGAGAGATTATATTTGCAGCAGTATTTTCTTGCTTCCTGATCAGATCAGGTTTGGTTCATTAGTGATGAGGTCTGACAGAAGAAACAGCTTTTATTGTGTCTGTAAAAGTGAAGCCGTCTGAGTGACGACGGGAACAGATCACAGGCCTGTTGTGAGCCGACCCTCTTAACACCAAATAAATAATGGCTCTAAAGTTCACAGAGCCTGGAGCGGATCGACTGGATGTCTCCAATTAAACCCACTCCAACCAACCTGAAGCACTAAAGCTGCCGAGTACAACACAACGAGAACACCTTTCTGGCTGCTTTAGGTGCTTCAGCTTTCTGATTTGAACTAATTTCCAAAAAGAATCTATTCTGAGGCATTATGAATCTTTAGAATCGTTTCCATCAAAGGGAATCGACTCAGTTCAGAAGAGTCAGTTAATTCATCTCTCGTTCGTTCACTAACAGCGATTCATTTTCCTGACCTGGATGCTTTGGGCGGTTTGTTTCAAGGAATCGGTCCAACAAACAGCTCACTAACAGTGATAAGAAGTCTGATTCATGTCTCAGATGGTTCATTTAAATCAATCTGTTAAAAAAACTGGTTTTATTTTTATGTATTTATTTAAATTAAAAAATAAGCAATAATTAATTTGTCCAATTTGACTTAAACTGAAACAATGCTCTATTAATATACTACTATAGTTATAATTAATAATTTGGATAATTTTTTTTATTTTCTGTACACATGATTAAACTAAATAATACATAAGTTGTTCAATTTTATTTAAACTGAAACAGTGTTAGTTTCAGTGATATTATTAACAATAATATTATTTTATTTATTTTCACATATATTTTTTAATAATTTTGATGCTTTTGTTATGTTTATATGTGTCTAAATAGTTTTTATTAATTTTAATTTCACTTTAGTCATTTTATTACTGAGGTTCTGCTAAAATAATTACAAATGTAACAAAAATCAAATATTTTTAATGGTTTTAGTTAACAATATTAACCCTGAATGTATGTGTAAAGAGTGGTTTGAGAAGTGATGTGGTTTTGTCTGACCTGCTGGAGTGCAGTGTTTGGGTGGAGCGGGTGAGAGCGACCCTCTGATGCTGATGCTGTGGGTGTTTCTGGAGGTCATCACAGTCCTGCGCTTGACCCCTTTGCCATCGACCCTGATCACACACAGCGCTTCATTAGCGTCTCAAACCACGTCATCTTTCATATCAGTGAATATTGAGGTGCGGCTCACTCTCTGTTCAGATTCATGATGGCCTTCAGGAGCGCATCCTCTCCTGCTCTGCTGGATGACCTTTGACCTCTGACCCCAGCGCCACCAACCCTGAACAATGAGAAATCACCGGGTGAGTGTTTATAGAAATCTCCTAAAAACGCTCGTGAAGCATGTTCACATCTCCATTCTGTTCTAAGGAGCTCATTTAATAGTAAATGTGATTTTTCTTTTCTTAATAGCTTTAGTTTCAGTTAACAATAATAAGAATAACTCTTCTCCAGATGTGAGAACGCATCTGTGCCATTCATTACAAGTGTTTGGTCGAGTGATAATATTGACAAATCAGTGAATCAGACGCTGCTGAGGCATTCTGTGAGGAATAACAGTTCTTAAGTGGCTAAAGTGTAATGAGTCAGGAGCGGTGCGTCTGTGGCTAATGCAGGTTAAGCAGGGCCAATGCAGGAGAAATCCCTCAATTTCTCCTCAAGCTCTAAATGAATTGTTTGTTTTAGGCCTTTAAGTTTTCGGTGGAGTCTGTCGGGCTCCGGGACGCTGACCTCTGACCTCTGTGCTGGATGAGACGCAGATGTGGCGTCTCTGGATCAGGTTCTTGGTCTGCATTGGGTCTTGTTCAGATCTGTGCTTCTCAAACGGTTTTGCTTCAGGACCCAGATGCATTCTCTCCCCTTTTGTCTCTTAGTCTTTATATTTAGCTTCATTTTTTCTTGTTTTTGCATGAGTGACTGTGAGTGAGAGTGTGTGAGTGTGTGTGTGTGTGTGTGTGTGTGTGAGTGTGAGTGTGTGTGTGTGTGTGTGTGAGAGTGAGTGTGAGTGTGAGTGTGTGTGTGTGTGTGTGTGTGTGTGTGTGTGTGTGAGTGTGTGTGTGTGGATGAATCAGGAGACTTCAAACAGGATCTGAATGCCGTGGCTCTGCAGGGAGTCTCACACACACACACACACACAGTAAAGCAAACATCAGGCTCTTTAACACACAGCAGGACGGACAACTGCTCGGGTCCGAGCCACAAACAGCCCCACGTATAAACACTCCCAAACCACAAAAACCAGCGTGTGGATCTCATCAGACCTGATGCTCAGCTCATAATTCACCCGCAATCAGGACACAACACCAGAAACTGCACTGTGACTTCTGTTTTTATGATAAATAAATATTATAATTGCTGTATTGTAAAAAATTGTCTAAAATAATCAAATTAAAACGATATATAAATAAAATTTATAAAAATACAAATAAATAGGCCTAATAAAATATAAATATAATACAATGTGCACTGTTTATTTACACATTTGCATAATTTATGGCATTTCTGCAAATAGTTCACAACATTTCTCCGGTATTTCACCAAAATAAAAGCTTTAGGATTTGAATGACGAATTTAAGACATATTATTGTAATTCTGGAAAAAAAAAAAATAATTATTCAACTATGAAATTTTAATTTTTTATTAATTTGCTGTAATACATTTATCATTTATAATTGTAACCGACTGCAATTTGCATTTATACCTTCATTCTATAATTGGAGTTAAAACAGTAATATAATAATAGCAAATAAATAAATAAATATAATGCAATGCAATGTGCGCTAGGTTCCCATCATTTACAACATTTCTGTAGATCAAAGTTTACAGCATTTCTCCAATATTACGACAAAAACAAAATCTGGGGAATTTAGTGTTTGAAGAATTTATGATATTAAGTATATTAAATTAAATAAATTAAAATAAATATTTTTTTTATTTTATTTTATAGAACAATTTACATTTACAACAGGAATATATTTTGTAGTTTATTATTGTAATTTATAACAGCATTATGTTTGTTTTTCTTTTCAAGTAGAGCTAAAACAATGAAAATCAATTGTTAAATGTGTTTAATATTTTTACAAGAACTACGTCTTTCTCATCTTTTATATTTTGCTTATTTATATTAACGATACATTCCAAACGGGCTATTATAGTAGTATGAACTAACGAGGATCATTGAGAAACAGGTGTGAATGCCTCATGAAAATAATGTTACAATGAAAATCTTCCTAAAAACAGGCTCCATATTCTTTATACAAAATGTAAGATATTATTAAAAAAAAATGTTCCTTTTGATTTCAGGGTGAACTGTGCCTTGGGCGTTTTCTTTTGTGAGATTCACTCATCATGCTTCTCTCTTTTCTTTCGTGCAACGATCAGACGCCCGTTTGACGGCCGCAGTGTTTATCTGCAGAGGGTGAGGTCACCAAACGCTGCTTTTTTACAGGACACCGGCAGACCAATCCTGACAGGATGCCATTTTGGCTCATTATCTGCCATTCATCATTCATTAAAACCAAAGATAGAGCGCGTCATTTTTGGATGCATGTGAATCATTTCACAGTAAACCATTAGCAAATGAATCATTCTGAATGATTCACTCGAATCGATTCCCAAAAGCACCGGTAAAGGACTCAGTAAGAGCTCTGAGACTGAATCGGTGAATAAAGCGCAGTTGTGTGTGAGGTCTGGACTGAATCCATCACAAACCCCTGAAGATCTGAAAACCCACACTTATTTACAGCTGTTATAAATAATTATTTTGAACACTCAAGTACGTGACTATACTAGATGAAGCAAGATATTGATGATGAGTCGACATGAAACTTATTTTCTATTTTATGAATATTTTTTTTTTTTTACTTATTGAAGTCTTGCCTTAAACCCCGCCCCCTCAAATTAATAGAACTAAGCCCCGCCTTACACTCCGCCCCTTAAAGATCACACTCATCCACTTCTACTTTTGAGTGCCACGCTCACATCTCAACAACCAATCAACAACTGACGCATATAAGTAAATCCAGCCTTAAACTCCGCCCCTACAAGCTCATAAAACTAAGCCTTGCCTTAAACTCCACCCCTTCAGCTCATAAAACTAACTCACACTTTAAACTCCGCCCCTACAAGCTCATAAAACTAAGCCTTGCCTTAAACTCCACCCCTTCAGCTCATAAAACTAACTCACACTTTAAACTCCGCCCATTCAAGCTCATATATCTAGGATCCGCTTTAAACTCCGCCCCTTTAAACTAATAAAACTAAGTCACACTTTAAACTCCGCCCCTTCAAGCTCATATATCTAGGATCTGCTTTAAATGCCGCCCCTTTAAGCTAATAAAACTGTCACACTTTAAACTCTGCCCCTTCAAGCTTAAATATCTAGGCTCCGCCTTACTCTCCGCCCCTACAAGCTCATATAACTAAGCCCCGCCTTAAAACATTCACCTCCGATTTTGAGAGCCAAACCCACATATCAACATCCAATCAACAACCGACGCAAAGAGCTAAGTCACACCTTAGACTCCGCCCCTTCAAGCTCATATAACTAAGCCCCGCCCTTCAAGTTCACACTCATTCACCTCCACTTTTGAGATACTTTTAACTTACAATCAACAACTGATGCATAGAGCTTAGTCTCCACCCCTTCAAATTAATTTACATAAATCCCGCCTTAAACGCCCCTTTGAGCTCAAGCTCATAGTCCAGTTCTCTCAGATGTAGTTTCAGATGGACTTCACATTTCAGTGTTTTTTGTTTTTCTTCACTGCCTCATGTTGTAAGAGTTTTTAAGAAGCCGTTTCCAGTTAAAACAGTGACTAGAACAGCACAGAAATACAGCAGAGCTCTACTGACACCTGCTGGAGACACTGGATATTAAATATATTCATACATATAATATACTTACTGTTCTTGAAATGATTTGTTTTGTGTAATACTGCTTTGGCAACATTGCTATGTGTACAAAATCATGACATTAAAATATTTTCCGTTTAATTAGAATTAATAGAACAGTTTCATACCCCCCCCCCCCCCCCAGGGTGATTATCATTAACTAAAACATTTCCTTACTTGAAATACAATTAACATATTTTACATAACTAAAATAAAATACAAAAAGAACTTCAAATTATTTTATTGAATTAGCTGCCAGTTAGTTTCAGTTAATTGTGAAGTACTAAAACAGAAATAAAAACTAATCAATTCATATAGACTTGCATTAAAAATAATAAAAATGTCAACAGTTATTAAAAACAACAACAAGAAAACAAACACAATTACTACAACTTTAACTAAAATTAAACTAAAAAAATATTAAAGATTAAAAACTAGTCTATTGTGGAGTTATTATCTGTACAGCTGCTCACAGACCGACACTGCTGTGCTATTCATTTCACTTCAGTATCTGATGATGTATGACTGTTAACATGCATTATTACACAAATCTAAATTAGATTCTTACACGCTGCTCTATTATTGTGGTAACTAGTTCGGATCAACTTAGCTTTAAACGGGAAGTTGAAGCAAAGCAAACTGATTGGTCGTTGCACCTGTCAATCAGACGCTCTCTCCCTGTGTAAGTGTATCAGACAGCATGCTGATGGTCAGAAGTCATGAGAGCCGGTTGGTTTCTCACCTGAGATGCACCTGCGGTCCTGCTGGACGATCCTCTCGCTGTGTGTTACAGAAATACAGCGCCTCCTGCTGGAAAACACACGGTCACACTCAGACTACACCTGCTGCAATCAAACCAGACATTCAGCCAGGTCGGGACTATGATTTTATCCATTAGCAATCGATTTGATGGTGAAAGTGTCTCTATATAAATCTGCTAGATAATAAGAGGCAGGGTTATTATTATTAATTTAATATTGGATGAAAAATGGGAAATGTTGCCTTGGCAATTAACTGAAATAAGTTTAAGTAGAAGCACTAAAATTATCAGCTAAAACTGAAATAAAAAATACAAAAATGAAACCTAAATTATAATATTTATAAAAAGCAAAAACTAATAAAACTGACAGAAGCACAAATCAAAATCGAAAAACCGAACTACAATTATATTTAAAAATATAATATATAAAATATAAATAAGCATATTATATAAAAATTAGTGCTGAGCAATGATTAATCGCGATTAATCACATCCAAAATAAACGCTTTTGTTTACATAATACATATACACAGACACATATATTATGTATATATAAATTCACACATGCATGTATATATATTTAAGAAAAAAGTGTTATGTTTATATATTAAATATATTTATATATAATATAAATTCTATGATTATAAATATATACATGTAAATGCGTGTAAATATTTTCTAAATATATGCTGTATGCGTGTGTATTTATAAATACATAATAATATACACACGTATATATATTATATAAACAAAACCTTGTTATTTTGGATGCAATTAATCGTTGCCCAGCACTAATAAAAATATTAAAATAAATATATAAAAACTTTAAAAAAATATAACTAAAAAACTAACTGCTTTTTTAAATATTTTATATAAAAACTAAATATAAAATACAAAACAAATACAGATTTACAACTGGAAATACAAAAAAGAAAGACAATTCAAAATATGAATGAAATTATAATAGTATATAAAAAAATACTAAAATAACTGGGCGTAGTCATTTTAGAGGTGAAGCAAAATATTACATTACAATAAAAGATTATGATAGCAAACGTTCTTCTTCAGAATAATCAAATTCTTAGAATTGTAATAATTAGAGTTGTGCAGTTCCTCTTTTTTGATCATTTTTCCTAACTTGCAGCTGGATATATAGGTGTGCTGTTATAGATTATCTGAACTCTCACCCGCTGCTTCCGGTGTTCCTGCAGCTTCCTGCTGTGATGAATTAATCCATGATCTCCTCTGTAACAGATTGGTCTGTAGTCTCGCTCCTGCGGCCAGCAGCCGGACGCACGCTTGGGCACGACTCGCACCGTCCGACACATCACCTGATAATGACCGTTTCTTACAATCAAACAGTTTGTTCAACCTTTCGACACAATATAAAAACGTTTGCATATGTGTTTTATGTTGAGTATCATATTTGATCATCAGGTTTTTATGACTCGTGTAATCTGATAGAGGGAGAATACGGAGGAAAAAACAGCTCAACCGCATAGCAACACCCTAGAGTATCCTAGCAACCACCTGAGCACCCTAGCAACCACATAACAAAACCCTAGTAACTGACCTAGGTACCTTGGTAACCACATAGCAACACCTTAGCAACTACCCAGAGTACCCTAGCAACTGCATAGCAACCCCTTAGGAAGAATCAAGTAAAGCTGAGCTGCTTCAGTGCAGACAGTGTTCATCTGGAGATATGACTGCAGTTATTCTTGAGAAAATCAGACAAGATCTCCAGCAGAAAGACACGATTAGAAGCTGGATGTTTGGACCGTCACACTAAAAGAGCTTTTACTGCATAAAGATAACAGAACATATGAGGAGATTGAGTGAGAAACAGGTTTATTTGATCATTTAGATCATTATGCATGTATCAAATATAATAGAGTAGCTTTATAGAGTTAATATTCAGTAAATGTATGTATTGTTATGATCTTACTGGTGTTCCTCGCACGTGTCTGACGCTGAGATCCTTGTTCTTCACTGAAACACACATTCATAATCATACACTCATATCTCTCTCATATTTCAGCCGCATTCGCTCAATACTCACTGAAACACATTCATAATCAAACACTCATATCTCTCTCATATTTCAGCCGCATTCACTCAATACTCACTGAAACACATTCATAATCATACACTCATATCTCTCTCATATTTCAGCCGCATTCGCTCAATACTCACTGAAACACATTCATAATCACACACTCATATCTCTCTCATATTTCAGCCGCATTCGCTCAATACTCACTGAAACACATTCATAATCATACACTCATATCTCTCTCATATTTCAGCCGCATTCCCTCAATACTCACTGAAACACATTCATAATCATACACTCATATCTCTCTCATATTTCAGCCGCATTCGCTCAATACTCACTGAAACACATTCATAATCACACACTCATATCTCTCTCATATTTCAGCCGCATTCGCTCAATACTCACTGAAACACATTCATAATCACACACTCATATCTCTCTCATATTTCAGCCGCATTCCCTAAATACTCACTGAAACACATTCATAATCACACACTCATATCTCTCTCATATTTCAGCCGCATTCGCTCAATACTCACTGAAACACATTCATAATCACACACTCATATCTCTCTCATATTTCAGCCGCATTCACTCAATACTCACTGAAACACATTCATAATCACACACTCATATCTCTCTCATATTTCAGCCGCACTCGCTCAATACTCACTGAAACACATTCATAATCACACACTCATATCTCTCTCATATTTCAGAAACACATTCATAATCACACACTCATATCTCTCTCATATTTCAGCCGCATTCGCTCAATACTCACTGAAACACATTCATAATCATACACTCATATCTCTCTCATATTTCAGCCGCACTCGCTCAATACTCACTGAAACACATTCATAATCACACACTCATATCTCTCTCATATTTCAGAAACACATTCATAATCACACACTCATATCTCTCTCATATTTCAGCCGCATTCGCTCAATACTCACTGAAACACATTCATAATCACACACTCATATCTCTCTCATATTTCAGCCGCATTCACTCAATACTCACTGAAACACATTCATAATCACACACTCATATCTCTCTCATATTTCAGCCGCATTCGCTCAATACTCACTGAAACACATTCATAATCACACACTCATATCTCTCTCATATTTCAGCCGCACTCGCTCAATACTCACTGAAACACATTCATAATCACACACTCATATCTCTCTCATATTTCAGCCGCATTCACTCAATACTCACTGAAACACATTCATAATCACACACTCATATCTCTCTCATATTTCAGACGCATTCACTCAATACTCACTGAAACACATTCATAATCATACACTCATATCTCTCTCATATTTCAGCCGCATTCGCTCAATACTCACTGAAACACATTCATAATCACACACTCATATCTCTCTCATATTTCAGAAACACATTCATAATCACACACTCATATCTCTCTCATATTTCAGCCGCATTCACTCAATACTCACTGAAACACATTCATAATCACACACTCATATCTCTCTCATATTTCAGCCGCATTCGCTCAATACTCACTGAAACACATTCATAATCATACACTCATATCTCTCTCATATTTCAGCCGCATTCGCTCAATACTCACTGAAACACATTCATAATCACACACTCATATCTCTCTCATATTTCAGCCGCATTCACTCAATACTCACTGAAACACATTCATAATCACACACTCATATCTCTCTCATATTTCAGCCGCATTCACTCAATACTCACTGAAACACATTCATAATCACACACTCATATCTCTCTCATATTTCAGCCGCATTCGCTCAATACTCACTGAAACACATTCATAATCATACACTCATATCTCTCTCATATTTCAGCCGCATTCGCTCAATACTCACTGAAACACATTCATAATCACACACTCATATCTCTCTCATATTTCAGCCGCATTCACTCAATACTCACTGAAACACATTCATAATCACACACTCATATCTCTCTCATATTTCAGAAACACATTCATAATCACACACTCATATCTCTCTCATATTTCAGCCGCATTCACTCAATACTCACTGAAACACATTCATAATCATACACTCATATCTCTCTCATATTTCAGCCGCATTCCCTCAATACTCACTGAAACACATTCATAATCACACACTCATATCTCTCTCATATTTCAGCCGCATTCGCTCAATACTCACTGAAACACATTCATAATCACACACTCATATCTCTCTCATATTTCAGCCGCATTCGCTCAATACTCACTGAAACACATTCATAATCACACACTCATATCTCTCTCATATTTCAGCCGCATTCGCTCAATACTCACTGAAACACATTCATAATCATACACTCATATCTCTCTCATATTTCAGCCGCATTCGCTCAATACTCACTGAAACACATTCATAATCACACACTCATATCTCTCTCATATTTCAGCCGCATTCCCTCAATACTCACTGAAACACATTCATAATCACACACTCATATCTCTCTCATATTTCAGCCGCATTCGCTCAATACTCACTGAAACACATTCATAATCACACACTCATATCTCTCTCATATTTCAGCCGCATTCGCTCAATACTCACTGAAACACATTCATAATCACACACTCATATCTCTCTCATATTTCAGCCGCATTCGCTCAATACTCACTGAAACACATTCATAATCACACACTCATATCTCTCTCATATTTCAGCCGCATTCGCTCAATACTCACTGAAACACATTCATAATCATACACTCATATCTCTCTCATATTTCAGCCGCATTCCCTCAATACTCACTGAAACACATTCATAATCACACACTCATATCTCTCTCATATTTCAGCCGCATTCGCTCAATACTCACTGAAACACATTCATAATCACACACTCATATCTCTCTCATATTTCAGCCGCATTCGCTCAATACTCACTGAAACACATTCATAATCACACACTCATATCTCTCTCATATTTCAGACGCATTCGCTCAATACTCACTGAAACACATTCATAATCACACACTCATATCTCTCTCATATTTCAGCCGCATTCGCTCAATACTCACTGAAACACATTCATAATCACACACTCATATCTCTCTCATATTTCAGCCGCATTCGCTCAATACTCACTGAAACACATTCATAATCACACACTCATATCTCTCTCATATTTCAGCCGCATTCGCTCAATACTCACTGAAACACATTCATAATCACACACTCATATCTCTCTCATATTTCAGACGCATTCGCTCAATACTCACTGAAACACATTCATAATCACACACTCATATCTCTCTCATATTTCAGCCGCATTCGCTCAATACTCACTGAAACACATTCATAATCACACACTCATATCTCTCTCATATTTCAGCCGCATTCGCTCAATACTCACTGAAACACATTCATAATCACACACTCATATCTCTCTCATATTTCATCCGCATTCGCTCAATACTCACTGAAACACATTCATAATCACACACTCATATCTCTCTCATATTTCAGCCGCATTCGCTCAATACTCACTGAAACACATTCATAATCACACACTCATATCTCTCTCATATTTCAGCCGCATTCGCTCAATACTCACTGAAACACATTCATAATCACACACTCATATCTCTCTCATATTTCAGACGCATTCGCTCAATACTCACTGAAACACATTCATAATCACACACTCATATCTCTCTCATATTTCAGCCGCATTCGCTCAATACTCACTGAAACACATTCATAATCACACACTCATATCTCTCTCATATTTCAGCCGCATTCGCTCAATACTCACTGAAACACATTCATAATCACACACTCATATCCCTCTCATATTTCAGCCGCATTCGCTCAATACTCACTGAAACACATTCATAATCAAACACTCATATCTCTCTCATATTTCAGCCGCATTCGCTCAATACTCACTGAAACACATTCATAATCACACACTCATATCTCTCTCATATTTCAGCCGCATTCGCTCAATACTCACTGAAACACATTCATAATCACACACTCATATCTCTCTCATATTTCAGACGCATTCGCTCAATACTCACTGAAACACATTCATAATCACACACTCATATCTCTCTCATATTTCAGCCGCATTCGCTCAATACTCACTGAAACACATTCATAATCACACACTCATATCTCTCTCATATTTCAGCCGCATTCGCTCAATACTCACTGAAACACATTCATAATCACACACTCATATCTCTCTCATATTTCAGCCGCATTCGCTCAATACTCACTGAAACACATTCATAATCACACACTCATATCTCTCTCATATTTCAGCCGCATTCGCTCAATACTCACTGAAACACATTCATAATCACACACTCATATCTCTCTCATATTTCAGCCGCATTCGCTCAATACTCACTGAAACACATTCATAATCACACACTCATATCTCTCTCATATTTCAGCCGCATTCGCTCAATACTCACTGAAACACATTCATAATCACACACTCATATCTCTCTCATATTTCAGCCGCATTCGCTCAATACTCACTGAAACACATTCATAATCACACACTCATATCTCTCTCATATTTCATCCGCATTCACTCAATACTCACTGAAACACATTCATAATCACACACTCATATCTCTCTCATATTTCAGCCGCATTCACTCAATACTCACTGATTCTTCTTTCTGTGAACGACAGCTTGATCTAGAACACAAGACACGTTTGGATTCATTTTTAACGTCACATATCATAGTAACCAAATGTATTAATTCTATTATACAGTTATGCATTAATATCTTCAGACACTGTAAGAAGTTTTAATGTTGTGTTCCACTAAGATTAGTTTGTGTTTAGCTGATGGTGAGGTTTAATACATCCATTAATACAGAGACTGCATTATCTGTGGTGTGTTGAAACATGTTTACTGGAGAATTTAATAAACAATAAAACATGAGTTCAGGTAAAATGTGTCACTTTTGACAGTCATTTTAATGTAAACGGTCAGATTTGCGTGTTCTCAGACAGCGAATTACATAAAATTATGCTATGATTTATAATTAGATGATTAATGACACAATTAAACCAGGTTTAGCGGCTGTATTATTATTATTATTATTATTATATCCTCTACACAGTTCACAACTCTATGCATTTATTCTACATGAGTTCACTTCATGCATATCCCTCGTCAATGTTCGATGTCAATTTTAATATCGATCAATAATCGTAATTAATCTTAAACACGTGTCGAACCTGATGATGCTGTTCTTCAGAAGGACTCGTGATTAATGAGAATCAGCCAATCACTGTCGCCCTCTGCAGGAGCGCAGACATTTAGCATTACAATAATAACCATTTAGTCTATGATAAAATAATAAAATACTGTATTTTGGTCTGGATTATTTAGTGTCGCGCGGAGAAATTTTAAATTAAAACTTTACATTAATAATTGTTTATATGTTTCATCATTGTTCAAAAAAACTACTTTTTTTTTTTTTTTACAATTCATAAAGCTATTCCACACGGGCTGATTTGCATGGTATCATGTGTAGATATAGCCAGAGATGAGCATCAAAAATAGCTAAATATTAAGAGTATTTGGTATTTCCAATTAATGTAGGCCTGTTTCATTCTTCTTCTTATTATTATTAGGCCTATTATTATTATTATTAGATGACTTTTATTCATAAATTGCATGAAAGTATTGCCTCGCATGATGCACTGTGAGGATAATAAAACAGGCTATTAGCTTACTCCTCATTGAAATTGTTTTTAAAAGATTTTTTAAACAGGTCTATTAATTATTATTAACACTACAGTCATCTATTAAAATTCAGATCAGCTTTATTTCATGATTTTCAAAAACAACCTGTTTCTTCTCATGTTTTTCACTATACGAGCCACAAGAGTAATATTAAGGGAATAATTTAAGACAGTTATATACCGTTATCAGCATATGTTAGAGTAGATTTGTTAGGATTAGGCAATTAGATGTGATTTCAGTGATTTCAAGGAGAGGGGTAATAATTTGGCAGGGGGTTGAAAATGGGCACAACACTGGCATAACTCTTGTGCAGTTTGCTTGACCCCTTCCCCATAATATCAATTGTTTATAGGCCACATATTAGGCAATTTTTTAGGTTTTTAATGTTTATTTATAGAGTTAAAAACAGGAAAATAATTTGGAAATCCTTGGGGGGGGGGGGCTATAGCCCCGCCCTTGCCCCCGCCCTAGCCCCGCCCTTGCCCCGCCCTAGCGCCGCCACTGCATGCAAGGAATTCTAAGCAAAATATAATTTTCCATACCACCAAAGGAATTCACAACTGTTTTTGGCACCGTCTCTCCTGAAATATGTATGTTGTTTAAACACCAAAAAAGATTAACTTATCAGCAATTTCCGCAACTCTCACCCAATCACTCTCCTAGGTATAATATGTAATAATAATAAAATATAATAATTATAGCAGATCCATAAGAGGATGTTGCTTTGAAACCAAATGTATTTGCATATTGGAATCAATTTGTGAGTGAAGAAGCCAGAGACATCTGTTCATGTATTCTGGCACCGCACTTATGTGTCTTTTTATTTTTTTTTTGGCAAAGTTTACTTGATTTTATTGTTGACAATGTTGACGAAAATGTTACTTTACAGTAGAAAGATGTTCTTTTAGGCATTATTGAAAACTCTAAATACAAACAGACCCACACTTTTGTTTTTATTGAATTTTTCATTTTAATGGCTAAATCTCATAAATGTAAATTTAAGGAAAATGTTTTATAGCATTTAAAATGAAGTGAATCTTTATATCGAGTCCATATTGCCCTCAAAGAAACAAAAAGCTATTTAAGTTTTGCAAACTTGTGCACTCTTTTTTATGTATTCCTATTATATTGTTTATATATCCCCCTAGCATTTAATAAAAAAATGTAATTGTATTGAATGTGTTGATTGTCTTCAATAAAAAAATAAATACTAATAACCATTTAACCTGGTAAAAAAACAAACAAAAATAAAAAAACATGTATTTAATGTTGTGTTATATATTCATCTGCAGCAACAATGTGAGCTTATAAATATCCCTTTGGCCATTACATTTGAGTGCATGATTATGCAAAAACAATCTGAGCATAGTTCTCTCATAAAGACCCACGGCTGGCAGATCTCTCTCTGATCCAGTAGAAGTTAAATTACATGAGATGCGGCTGTGATAAGATGATTGTCAGGTCAGTTTACTGTGACAGGGTGCAGGAAAATAAGCGACAGAGCGTCTCGAAACATTCCTTTTTACCCAAAGCTCTGCTGACGGAGACTACTGAATACTGCATTATTCTTCAAGCAGACGAAAGGAAAACTAACCTCAGTGTTACGCCCGTGTGCATCAGATCCGCTCACTTTTAATTCTACATTCAATTTGGAAAGTTTGGAGGTCATTCAAAATGAGTTTTCAGGTCAATTCTGCAGATTTAAAGCATGGTACAGAAATAAAAGAATCTGTGTCAACAGCAGAGGAAGAATTCAAGAACAGCAGAACTGGAGAAACAGACAGAAAACTCGTTCCCAAAGATAAGGAGGAATTCAAGAACATCAGGGTTAAAAAGTTAAGAAAAGTCTTTGAGGAGGAGAAACTTGTAAGGCCTTGTAAGTCGAGCACTTCAGTGTTGTTTCTGTGGTTATGTTCTTCTGTAATTCATTTAAAAACATCATTATCTTATCACATGGTGAAATAAACATGAAGAAAATCTGCATTTTATCTCACTTATCAAGTGAGAACCTCAGACTAAAGCATTTGAGAAGAAAAATCATCATTTAGTCTTAATGAGGAATACTTTATCTCTCTGTGAAGCTGATTCAGTGGTGTCTGCTGCTCCTCATGTTGTGTTTCTTTCACAGCTAGAGGCTCCTCATCAGGTTTCTACAGCAAAGAGGAGAAGGATGATTGTTTATTTCCTAGCCGCAAATGTATGCATTACACAACTATTTGAAGTTATTATAGACTTGTTATAGTCTTACACTAACTGACCCTTCATTTGAAAAACATTCCAGGTGGGTTTATGCCTTTTAACCCTGATCTTGAAGATAGAGGTGATGAAGAAGATAAGGACATTTCCAGGACTCAGTCGATGGATAATTTGGCTCTAATGCAGAAGCCTCAGCACCAGAGTCAGTGATGTATTTAGTTCAGTGCATTTCAGTACAATAATCCACATAAATACATTCATGCAGTGGGTTCACATGTAATATAATTCAAAGATGTATTCTCTTCTGATGTCAGCCTCTTAATGTAAAATGGTTCCTAAAAACAATATACAATGCATTTATTAAAAGAGCTTGATTATATGCATCTCCTGTTTCTGGTCATTCATATGTAAATATTGTACAACGCCTTTTCTTTATCTTACATTTATTAAATCACACATGCATGAATGTTTTTATTTTGTGAGGATTTCATTTGTTCTTTCAGTGATTTCATCCAGTTTACTTTAACATTATCAGCTCTAAACTAGAAAAGAGAGGACAGAAATAAATATACTCTAGCAAAGTACATATTACTGAATATTTTGTAGTGCCAATATTGTATGGATCATTATGTATATGTGTATTATTATTATTATTAAATAGGTTTGTTGACTTTTTGTAAACTGTATACAGACTGAATACATAACTGATGTCA
Organism: Barbus barbus; assembly: GCF_936440315.1. Taxonomy (NCBI): domain Eukaryota; kingdom Metazoa; phylum Chordata; class Actinopteri; order Cypriniformes; family Cyprinidae; genus Barbus; species Barbus barbus. The sequence goes on from NC_136726.1 coordinate 23,660,409, forward strand.
TCAAAAATAATTATAAATTGTCTCTGGGATAAATTACATCAAATTAAAGAAAAAAATATAGTTTCTAACACCATTCAATATTCATATTGTTTTATCTCATTTATAAACTGATTAAAATATGGTTTAGCATTAGTCCATACAAGAGTTATTTATTTATTTATGTAGAATTCAAGTTCAAACGTTTGTGACATAATGAAACGTATCGCATCTCAACAGTTCAGAAAACAGATGAGAGAGAGAAAGAGAAAACACCAAAGGCTCGAGGCTCTGATTTCAATAACAATAACAAGTTTAAAACAGACTTCGGTCCGTCATGCACTGAAGCCAAAACAAGTTCACTCCTGAAGAAAATGTTCTGTAGATGAACCTGCATGAATTGTTTTCCCGTTTCAGTCTTGCGTGTCAGAAGTGGTCAGACAGTTAAAGGTCATTAAAAATCTAGGAAGTATTGTTTTGGATAAATACTTCTTTACCTGTTCTTCACTGAATTCTTGAAGAACATATTTTCTTCTCAGCAGATGCAACGAGAGTCCAATAATCCACAGCACTCCAGTCCATCAGTGAACATCTGGAGAAGACAAAAGCTCAAACACATCCAGCATTAAGATGTTTATAACTCAAATATGAGTCCATAAACCATAACACTTCCTCCAGTGAAAAAGCTCATGTTGTCTCTCACATCAAAACAGAGCTGTAGCAATAGGGCAGCTTACAGGTGTTTATCAGGTATGGGTTATAGAGAGGGCTATATTGTTCCAATAAGGCAGCATCCTTTTAATAATTTTCAAGAATATGATATAGGCTACACTCAATATGTTATTATTACATACTGTACTACAATACTGAAGTGCCAATATATCTGCCACTATTTGCATAAAGGAAGGCCTATAAATAGCATCTAAATACTATTTACACTTATTGCAAAGAAAATGTTATTTTTACAGTTTAAATAGTGTCTAATTAGTGTAAATAGCCATTACCAATAATAAAGATTAATTTAAGATGCAAAAGCACAAACTATGAGGAAAAAATAAATGTCACATTTGTTTAGAGCATTTTCTATACATGTATATAACTACACCTCAAGCTATTATACTATGTCCTGAGCGTATGTACTCTGTTTGTGAATAATAAGTACATACTTCTGAGTATGTAACAGAGTAGTAGGTAAGCTTAAATTGGAACATACTACTTCATAGCTCCGTCTTTAACGGACACTCTTTTGCTTAGTTACATGCATTCTGTCACTGTTTAAACTGCCCTGTCAATCATCTTGTCACCGTTAACATCATCCACATTTCATTTCATTTCATTTCCTACCTATTGAAGAGAAATGAAGAGGCACGTGAGACACTTTTTTTGAGACACGTGGGGATGACCGAATGGCTCAGCGAGGTGTTGAAGATGTCTGTTAGGACATCCGTCAGCTGTGCAGCACAGTCTCTCAGAACACGTCCAGGTATGTTGTCAGGGCCCGCAGCCTTTCGTGGGTTAATCCGGGACAGGGTCTTCCTTACGTCGGCTGGAGAGAGACAGAGTACCTGGTCGTTTGGAGATGTGAGTAGTTTCTGTGCAGGTGTGTCGTTCTGTATCTCAAATAGTGAGTATAAGTGGTTGAGTGCATCTGGTAAGGATGTGTCATCATCACAGGCCTGTGGCGGGGGCTTGTAGTCAGTGATGGTCTGAATGGCTTGCCACAGGGTCCGAGTGTCTTTACTGTCTGTGAAGTTGTTCTTGATTTTTTTTTATGTTTTGCCTTCTTGATGCCATGAGACAGATTGGCTCTTGCTGTTTTGAGGGCTGCTTTGTCTCCTGATCTGAATGCTTCACGAACCTCTGCTGTCATCCATGGCTTCTGGTTTGCACGTGTGGTGATGGTCTTGGTGACTGTCACATCATCAGTGCACTTTTTGTTGTAAGCAGTCACAGTTTCAGTGTACTCCTGCAGGTCTGTGTGGTTGTTGTAGGTGGCTGCCTCTTTAAACATGTTCCAGTCTGTGTCCTGGAAGCAGTCCTGCAGTGCTGAGGTGGCATTGTCTGGCCATACTGTGATCTGCTTCTGAACCGGTTTGAAAAATAAAAGTTTCTCTTCTAGCTGATTCTCATGACTCTGAATGTTAGATCATCTCTGATGAATTGAGGAACAGACTATTAATTTTTTTCTTTTGTGGGTCATATGTACATAAATGCAGATGTGACTTTTGTGGCCATGGGAAGATTTGGGAGAATTCCCGGTGAGCAGCACAGATATATTAGTACTCAGGGCTTAATCTGAACAAACCCGGTCTGATTTTAGTTTAGTTTTTATTTTGTGAACAGTTTTCTAGTTTATAGTTTTTAGGTAACACTTCATTGACGCAAACCATTTAGCGACACAAAATTAAAGCATGCTGAGATTGATTTTTTTATTTTTGATTATTTTATTTAGTTGCTGTTGGTTTCGTTTAGTTTTAGCTTTTCTTTTATTTTGAATTTTTTTTCATTATTATTTCTTTCTTTCTTGCCTAAATGCCTATATTTTCGTCAAATATGCCTACAGTTCTTAATACAACATATTTGACCATTTTAAAATGAAGGCTATACAACATTTCTTACATTTAAACTCATTTAACAAGCATTTTAGAAGTAAAAATAAAACATTTCATAGTCGCAAAAAGACAGATGTGGCTCGTTTAGGTGACTTGGTTTGCTTTGCATAAAATAAAATGGTTTACTGTTTTATAGATTAAATGAAACAAACCTATATTTGACCACAGAAGTCAGTGAGCGGCGCTGAGAACTGCTCTCACCTGAAGAGAATATATATCTGCTCGCACTCACTCTGGGTTACACAAAAACTACCCAAACACTAAAACATGTTGCAATAAAATAACCGTGATTTTTATAGTTTAAGCACACTATAAGAAAAGGCATTACTATGAAGAAAAGTTCATTTCGGTTTAGAATAACTTAGGGGTGATAACTTGTTGATATGTGTGCAATATTTCCAAACGAATGCCCAAAAAATTTAAAGATTAAATATCTGTCTTTTTGCCGCCCTGACTGTGCTGCGGGCCTATATGCACGCGCCGGCCCTGCTCCTACAGCTTCAGAAGGTTATGAAGGTCCGGTGAGGAAATGCTCAGCCTGCGGTGTTTGAGTCTCAGCAGCAGATGTCAGTGTTGGTCTTTCACTCAAATATGATTCAGTTCATTCCTCAGGCTTCACAACTGAAGGAGATGCTGGATGTTTTCTGTGGTAGTTTCTGTAGTTTTCTGAGGTTTTACATTTTAAAAGGTGTCAGAAAAGATAAAAGCATCTGAAGCTGATTTTAGCAGCGGATCTCTCTGTTTGCTGGCGCTGTGGAGGTTATTCCATGTGTTTGTGTTCATGCAGAATGATTTGATTCGTTACTCAACAGATCTTTGTCTTTTAAATGAACCTGCTAATTAATAACGAGGATGATTTCATGATGCGCTTCACTGATGAGGGTTACTCTAGTGTGTTGCCTAACACAAATCTCATAAATAAAGCTGATACATCATCATTAGTGACCTCTATTCTGGAGGTCATAGGTCAGTGTGTGAACTTAAAGCTAGAATTGTCCAAAACGGTGTTTGACACTGAATGCTTACTTCACAGAAGCACTTTGAGTGAGGCTGAGTTTAAAGTTAAGGTCACACTCATGGTCTCCAGTGGGAGAATCTGTCATTTTAATGTGTGTGTTTTGGCTTTCTCTCAGGCAACTCTTTCTCTTGAAGAACACATTTCCTCTTTATAATCTTTAATGGCATTCTGTGTTGTTTTGACTTATTGGCATACATTATGAAAACCATTGAGTTTGTCCGTCCTCTCTCTGACCCTAGGCTTGAAGAATACTCAAGTACATGAATCAGATGTTTATACATATAATAATGTTCAGTGATCAGTCATTCACAAGAACAGCAGAAACCTGAATGTTTGTTAGATCTTGCCATGATAATAGTCATCAGTTCTGTTATGGATAAATAAATACATAAAGTTCAATGATCACATATTGAAATGGATAAATAAAACAAATAAATAATGAAGGATTAATTAATAAACAGTGTGCGAGTAAATAAATAAATTTTATTGAATCTTTCTTCCTCTTATATTGGGGGTGTGGTGGGGAGATATAGACATCGGTCAGCTGCTAGGCTCATCTGGTGAGCTGTTAGTGTGTCTTTCACCGCATCTATCCAGTGTAGTCTTGGTCTTCCTCTAGCTCTCCTTCCAGAGTATCTGGTGTTGTAAGCTCGGAGTGCTAGCTGGTTGGGTGACATCAGTTTAGGACTGTTGTTGTTCCTACCATGTCTCTGATCTCTTCATTTCTGACCCTGTCTCGTCTCGTCTTAACTGCTCTCCTCAAACATTTCATCTCACAGGTGGTCAGTTTTCTCTTGTAGACATTTGTTAGGGGCCGTGTCTGGCACTGGTAGGTGAGAGTGGGTATAAGATGGTGTTGATGAGTTTTGTCTTTGTAGATGTTGGGGTGTTTAAGGAGCGGGGCAAGCTGACAGGTGATTGCGTTAGCTTTCTGGCATCGGGTTTCTATTTCCCGGTCTAGCTTGCCATCTTCAGTGAAGATGCTGCCGAGGTATTTGAATTCCCTGACCTGTTTCAACGGGGTTCTGCAGATGTTGATGTCCAGTTTGTCAGGATTTCTGCTGGCAATCATGACCTCAGTTTTGCTGACGCTGATTTTCATATACTTCTCACAGCTTGCATTGAGCTGGTCTATGTGCTCTTTTAGCTGTGATTTGTTAATTACTTGGTCATCAGCAAACAGAAGTTTGTTGAATGCCTCGTAGTCTAGATTGGCCTCCTTTGATCCGGTCCATGTAGATGGTAAAGAGCAGGGGGGAGAGCACACAGCCCTGCTGACACCAGATGTTACCGGGAACCAGTCCGATGCTCCACTGGTGGTGTGAACTGCTCTTCTGCTGTTTGCGTAGAAGGCCCGGATGTTATCCAGCAGTTTCCCTTGTCGTACTGCTCAAGGGCCTGCCACAACTCGTCTCTGTTCACTCTATCAAATGTTTCTCCTAGTCTACGAATACTAGATAGAGATCGCGATTGTATTCTATAGTCTTCTCGGAGATTTGTCTGAGTGCAGAGATTGCATCCGTGCATCCTCTTTCCTTCCTGAAGCCAAACTGAGAGTCACTGATTAGATGTTCTGCTTTTCCTCTAGCGCGTTGTTCTAGGATTTTGGCTTACATTTTTCCTACGTGGCTGAGTAGTGAGATGCCACGGTAAGTGCTGTAGTCTTTCTTGCTACCTTTCTTTTTCCATATTGGCACCACTATTGCGTTTTGCCAGTCTTCTGGTACTCTCCTTTCTTCCCAGGCTTTCTGAAAGATGGCGGTGAGCCACTTAATGCCATTTTCACCGCAGGCAAGGATGGCTTCGGTTGTAATACCGTCATCTCCTGCTGCTTCTGCTTTTGGGCTTGTTGTAACTGCCCTTCTTACTTGGCTCTCCAGGATGGTAGGCTCAGCATGGTCTGGGTGGCTGGGAGTCAATTGTGAATTGTTAATTTTATTAAATTAAGTTTTAAATTATGAAATTACCAAGTAAAATCAATCCATAAATAATAACTTGCATTAACAAGCAAAATATATTAATAAAATACAAAAAAATATATTTTTTATATAAAATAACTAAATATGTGAAGTGAATAAATTAATTTGATAAAAATAAGTAATGAAGTGAATAAATAAATAGAATTAATAAACAACTAAGTAATAAAATACAAAAATAAGTAATAAATTAAATTGTGAAATCACTAAGTAAAATCAATCCATAAACAATAACTTGCATAAATAAGCAAAATATATGAATAAAAAAGAAATAATACTATATATATATAAATATACAGTATATATATATGAAAACAGTTGATATAAAGTAAATAACATGTAACAAAATAAAAATAAATAATATGTGACAAATTATAAAGTGAAGTGAATAAATGCATTTAATACAAAATTAAGCAAAATAAATTAATAAAAACAAAAACTAGGAAATTAATAAATGTAATAATAAATAAGTGTAGTAAAATTATGAAGTGAATAAATGCATTTAATAAACTTAATGAAATTAAGTAAAATAAATAATGAAGTGAATAAAGTGATAAAAAATTAAATAAATTCAGTGAATAAATAAATAGATTTAATAAAAAAGTAAGAATTATAATAAAAATAAGTGAATCAATAAATCTAATGAAAACTTCAATAATTACCAACAGGCTTGTATTAGAGGCGGAGGACTGAGTTTGTAGGATCACGAGCGTCTTGTGTTTCTGTTTCTGTGTGTTTTGACAGTCATTAAACTGAAGCTGTCATGAATAATTAATCGTACATGTTTCAAACACGCAGCGGCTCCTGGAGGATTCACACACGCTCATCTTACATGTCTGCTGATGGGTTTATTGGGTCGTAACGGGCTCGATTAGCCCCTCGTTTATGTGCCGTCCAGCAGTTTTAGCAGCACAGATCTGAAGAATGAGCAATATTAGAGCTGCCTCAGCTTTCAGAAGCTTTAATTGTGCTTCGAAGTTAACAAAACATGATGCAAAGAATAGAAATGTCCTCTAAAACAGCAGAAACATCAACACGGGTTTGGAGGACAGACGTGCCATTTTTTTTTTTAATCAATTTTTCTGGTAGTCCACTGTATGAAGAATTTTTGGGTGTAATATGTCACAGTTTACTTTATTTTGCTCTCCTCACTTACAGAAATCAACTATAGTGTCCTGCACCCACTAGTAAAAAAAAAAAGAAAAAGCTTTTTGGTTTGACTGAACTTCTTTAATGAACAATTTCTTTGTTTTCCGATCAGATCTGATGCTCTCTGTCTTCTCGGTTGAAAAACGCCCGTTTTGTCTTCATGGGACCAGAGAGCATTATTTTCCCATCTAATGGAGGCCCAGCAGTGATGTTTTCTGCTGTTATTGTGCTTTTATCATGAAGCCGGCGTGTCATTAGGCCTCTCTTTACGACCACGGCCTCGTCAGAGCCATAAACTACAGCAGCATCAGCAAAGTTTGGTCATTAAGAGACATTTAAAGGTAATTATTTATTGATAGCTCTTATGATTTACTCTCCGGGTGAGTTTTTATGTGCTGCGAGATTGGAGCCGTGGCTTTACGGCCGTTTAAAGACCGCAGCGCTCGGGAGATTAGCATGTTAGCATCTGCTCTCAGCGCCGCCAGAGATAAAGCATGAGCTGTGGAAAGAGCTTTTAGTGCAAAAGCTTCATCTTTAGCTGACTTTGACTTTGTGGTGTTTTTAAAGGAACAGTTCGGCCAAAAAAGAAATTAGTTTGACCATCCAAGAGAATGAATGGAAGTGAATGGGTGCCGTCAGAATGAGAGTCTGATAATAACATCACAATAATCCACAGCACTCCAGTCCATCAGTTAACATCTGGAGAAGACTAAAGATGAAACACATCCAGCATTAAGATGTTTTTCACTTAAACCATTCCTTACGGCTAAAATACAAGTCCATAATAATAACGTTTCCTTCAGTGAAATAAATTAATTAAAAAGTACATAAATTTGATAAAAATTAAATAGTGAAGTAGTAAAATCAATCAATAAATAATGAAGTTAATAAATAAATAAAATTAATCAATAATTAAGTATAATAAAAATAAAATAGCTAAATGAGTAATTTAAATAAGTGAATAAATAAATTTAGCTATTATTTGATTTTAAATAAAATAAACAACGAAATTAATAATTAAACACTGATGTGAGTGAATAAATAAATAGCCTAATAATGATTTGCCTCCATACTTGTGTTTTAATTTATTAATTTATACCCTTTATTTTTATTTAATTATTCATTTCATTTATTTTTTAATCAAATGTATTTGTTTATTTATTCACTTCATTATTGAATTTATTCATTTCATTATTGATTTTCAATATCTCAATATAATGATTTTAAGTCATTAAGTCTATAATGTATTTTAGTTTCTAGCTGGCCAGAACCAATTACTGGTTATTGAGCTTAAATATCAGTTTGTTTGGTAGAATATCTTATGTTGTATTTGCTAAATGCATAAATGTAGACTACATGTGATCTTGGTGTATTTCAAGTTATAAAAAATATTCTCTAGATAAACAATTAAATGCTTTGTATTTTAGAGATTTTATTAAACAACTCATAAAGTCTCTTTAAAATATGCCACATTGTCTTCTTTAGCAGCAGCGGTCATAAACTAGCATCTCTGTGTGCAGCGCTCTCATATAAAGCTGCTATTTAAGAGTCAGTAATTAGATTGCTGTATCAAATTAATTGCAGCCATTAAGGCAGGATTCCATGCAAAGTGAGGCTTTATTGTGCGTTTGACACGTGTGCGTTTGACTCCAGTGTTTTATGAAACACATAACGCACATTTATTAGTTCTCTGAGGCGAGACAGAGGCTGATAGAGCTTGCTTTAGTGCTCGTCTCATGTGATCTTTGTTCTTGGAGCATATTTTTGCTGAAACATTGTAGTTGTTCGTCTTCATTTGTTGTAAATTGTTTAAATGTTGCTATTTGTTTTAGAATCTTCAGAGAACATTCAGAAGTAACAATGTTAGCAAGATAATACAATGGAATGTTCTCTTAATGTTCACATAAACTAGAAATAAATGTTTTAAAACATGGATGAGCGTTTAGTGAACATTCAGAAATAATGTTTAATAACTTCATGGGAATGTTATTAAACATATTTGTCAGCTGGGATCACTTTGAAAGCCTTATTTAGCTTTAAAATAAAGTTTCATTCTCAAAACATTCTAATATCAGAAAACACGTCTGATATTGATTATGATTTTAAGAGATTACTGATACTGATTATTTATGTTTATACTACTTACTGAGTATAAGCACGTTTATTTCTGTACGATACGCATCATTTCAAAGCAGCTTCACAGTAATAAACAGAAAAATAACTGTTAATGATGTGAAGTTCATCAGTCATAATCCAGATCAGTTCAAGTTTTGTTTTCATCTGATTGTGCATGAAATCTAACATATTAAGTATTTAAACCCCAAGTAAACAAGCCAAAGGCTAATATCACTAGATGTTATTAAATGAGAACATAAGTAAATGTCAAGGGAGTCCATAGAGTTTGCATAAAAGTTTTCAAACTATAATTTTAAAATACATATGCTTCATGAGGTTAAAGAGTGAAGACAACCTGCTTGTTCACTGGAATAATGGTGTGCAATTCTTCAAATACCCGCTAATATGATAAACAATGATATCCAAATAAGAAAGAATGCTTAAACATTGGATTATTGGTGAAACTAGTTGATAGAAGAAAGCAATAACACTGTTTTTATGACAGATGCATTATGTGACGTGTTTCAGAAACACACGATCTCCAGTGCGTTATTGATTTTATAAGTTGCCAACAACAGCAATATGACAAAATACCCAATAACCAGGAGAATGAAGCATACAGAGACACCGCTCTGTCCTTATCAAGGTTAACAAAGCAATCAAATCAATCTCTCCGCGATCCGGCCATAAAAGCAAAGATCCCATTTAGTGGCGTGTGATTTGTCAGTACAGTACAGATCAGAGCCCGGCCGGCCGGGTCAGGCTTTCTGAAGGAGTCCCGTCATCCATCAGCAGTCAATCACACAGAGATATATTAGTCTAATAGCAATTCAGCTTCAGTTCTGCAATCAATACAGATTCAACTCTATATTAATATATTTCATTTAACATCAGCTATATTATTTCATTTTTTAATTGCATTCTTACATGGTTTTCATATATATATATATATGTATATGTATATATAATATTAATATTAGTGCTGTCAAACGATTAATCACATCCAAAATACAAGTTTTTGTGTTCATAATATATGTTTATGTATATATAAATACACACACATGCATGCATATATTTAAGAATTTTTTTTATGTTTATATATTAAATATATTTATATATATATAATATAAATTATATGAATATAAAATGTATGCATATAAATACATGTAAATATTTTCAATATACTGTATGTTTGTGTATTTATATATACATAATAAATACACACAGTAAACACATATATTATGAACACAAAAACCTTTATTTTGGATGCGATTAATCGTGATCAATCATTTGACAGCACTAATATATATATATATTATTTAATATTATTTATATTTATTTCCCACTGAAAGGCATATGAAACAGCATTTATCTTACAATATCAACAAAAAAATCAATATAATTTTTATTTTTATATTTGTATTATGTTATATTTATTATACTGTAAATTTAAACCATATATATATATAAATATTTATTTATTTGTTTTTATTTTTTCTGTGCTTAACAATTTATAACTATTATAACAGAGCAACAAAAATGTATCTTTTATTTGCTACTATTTTTATATTATTATTATTAATAGTCTCTTTTACAGACCGTTAGTTATCAAATTGAGCTTTAATTAACTAAGAGATCATGAAAAGTTCATTCCCTTAAATTCCTGATGTCCGGTGGATAATGATGTTTACTCTGTGAGTGATTTTGCTATTTTTAAATAATATATATATATATATTACATTTTATACAAAACTTCAAATAATATTGAAATATTTAATAATATTTGACTATTTTTCTGGTTAGTGCACACGTACAGTGATGGAGTATATGGAACTGAATGATATGTTAAAATGCTGCAGTTTATATGCAAACGTTATGCCCTCCACAATGCTTCTTTGTCCAGATAAATTGAGATCTCATTTTTAATACCAGTTCATCTCATCTGTGATCATATTTTCAGAAGCTGTGGCTGACCAATCACATTAGAGCATTTAGCAGAAGCTCCGCCCACTAATCTAATACAGTGATAATGAAGCTCAACACTTCATCTAAAGTCTTACGCACGAATCGATCACATATTTTGTAAGATTTGTTTAGATTTTATATTGTTTGCTCGAGTAATTTTCCTCCAGCAAAAGCCTTTCATGCCTTGAAAGTAAAACAGAAGTCAAAACGTCGCTCACTGCTTCTTCCTCAACATTCATAAATTCATACGTTCAGACATTGTGTCTCCATCACAAACATAATCATAACATCCTCAGAAACACTCAGAGGTCAGCAGAGGTCATCTGTGTGTCTCACACTGCAGTTTAAACTCCTGAAGTCACGAGAGAACGGCTTTGTGTTTCTGACGGTGTAATTAAACGGCGAGCAGACCGAGTCTCATTACCCATCTGGTTACTGACGCACATTTATCCAGGAGAGATGGAGTTTATGCGCTGGTTAACAGAGATTTTAATGAGTAATCCTGTCTAATGCCAAATCATTTACACTGCGGTGCACAGAGGACAGAGACGAGCTGGAGAATAATAGTGTTTCCCTGAGACTCATTTCACTGAATCATCAGAATTATTCTCTTCATACTGATAATGATACACAACATCAACTGATCTGCACAACCTCTTTGACTTTGATGCTATTCTGAGTCGATGTTCTTAACGGTATACAATTATATTCAATTATTGAGTTTTATTTTATGCCAAAAATCATTAGGATATAAGATCATGTTCCATGAAGATATTTAGTAAATTTCCTACCGTAAATATATCAAAACTTAATTTTTGATTAGTAATATGCATTGCTAAGAACTTCATTTGAACAACTTTAAAGGAGATTTTCTCAATATTTAGATTTTTTTGCTCCCTCAGATTCCAGATTTTCTAATAGTTGTATCTCAGACAAATATTGTCCTATCATAACAAACCATACATCAATGGAGAGATTATTTATTCAGCTTCAGATGATGATCATGTATAAATCTCAATTTCGCAAAATTTACCCTTATGACTTTGTGGTCCAGGGTCACAAATGATGGTTGAAATAAAATAAATGTTCTGTATATGGACGGATGGATAGACATGATAGTTGGATAGACAGATGACAGATAGATAGATAGATAGATAGATAGATAGATAGATAGATAGATAGATAGATAGATAGATAGATAGATAGATAGATAGATAGATAGATAGATAGATGATTGATTGATTGATTATAGATAGATAGATAGATATTTTTGATTGTACTATAATCACTGTGTGTGTGTATATATATACTCACCTAAAGGATTATTAGGAACACCTGTTCAATTTCTCATTAATGCAATTATCTAATCAACCAATCACATGGCATTTGCTTCAATGCATTTAGGGGTGTGGTCCTGGTCAAGACAATCTCCTGAACTCCAAACTGAATGTCAGAATGGGAAAGAAAGGTGATTTAAGCAATTTTGAGCGTGGCATGGTTGTTGGTGCCAGACGGGCCGGTCTGAGTATTTCACAATCTGCTCAGTTACTGGGATTTTCACGCACAACCATTTCTAGGGTTTACAAAGAATGGTGTGAAAAGGGAAAAACATCCAGTATGAGGCAGTCCTGTGGGCGAAAATGCCTTGTTGATGCTAGAGGTCAGAGGAGAATGGGCCGACTGATTCAAGCTGATAGAAGAGCAACTTTGACTGAAATAACCACTCGTTACAACCGAGGTATGCAGCAAAGCATTTGTGAAGCCACAACACGCACAACCTTGAGGCGGATGGGCTACAACAGCAGAAGACCCCACCGGGTACCACTCATCTCCACTACAAATAGGAAAAAGAGGCTACAATTTGCACGAGCTCACCAAAATTGGACGGTTGAAGACTGGAAAAATGTTGCCTGGTCTGATGAGTCTCGATTTCTGTTGAGACATTCAGATGGTAGAGTCAGAATTTGGCGTAAACAGAATGAGAACATGGATCCATCATGCCTTGTTACCACTGTGCAGGCTGGTGGTGGTGGTGTAATGGTGTGGGGGATGTTTTCTTGGCACACTTTAGGCCCCTTAGTGCCAATTGGGCATCGTTTAAATGCCACGGCCTACCTGAGCATTGTTTCTGACCATGTCCATCCCTTTATGACCACCATGTACCCATCCTCTGATGGCTACTTCCAGCAGGATAATGCACCATGTCACAAAGCTCGAATCATTTCAAATTGGTTTCTTGAACATGACAATGAGTTCACTGTACTAAAATGGCCCCCACAGTCACCAGATCTCAACCCAATAGAGCATCTTTGGGATGTGGTGGAACGGGAGCTTCGTGCCCTGGATGTGCATCCCACAAATCTCCATCAACTGCAAGATGCTATCCTATCAATATGGGCCAACATTTCTAAAGAATGCTTTCAGCACCTTGTTGAATCAATGCCACGTAGAATTAAGGCAGTTCTGAAGGCGAAAGGGGGTCAAACACAGTATTAGTATGGTGTTCCTAATAATCCTTTAGGTGAGTGTATATAGACAGACAGACAGACAGGCACATTACATAAATTGATCAATATATCTAAATAAAAATAGGCTATAGATATACTGTATATGATCCAAAATAACTAGTAACTAACTACTTGAGCAGTTTATTTTTATCTGATACTTTTTTACTCTTACTCAAGTAACTATTCAGACTATTACTTTTACTTGAGTTAATATGTCTAGAAGTACTTTTAAATGTTATGGGATTAATAAGAGAATGTATTTAACACAATTATCCCCTTCAATTTAATTTTATAATTACATTTATGCATTTAGCAGACGCTTTTATCCAAAGCGACTTACATTGAATTGAAGTTACAGTTTCTACATTTTATCAGCTCTTGCTTTCCCTGGGAATCGAACCCATGACCTTGGCGTTGCTAGCACCATGCTCTACTATTTGAGCTACAGGAAAGCCCATTTGAGCTAATTTTATAATTATTATGTAAAATACATCTAAAACAGTGTGTCCAATCATTCATCATTCATATGCTATAAAATGGATAAAAATGTTTTTAATGATAAAAAAGAGCTTGTTTTATCAAAAGCAACACTTAATAATATTTCATATCAAAACAAGGTTGTTTTTCAGTGACACATGCTTCATAAGGTTTAAACATTGTGTCCCCACTCTTTGTCAACACCGTCAGACATTCATTAACATGTAATAAAGTCAGGCAATATCAGGGGCAGCTGTCACTCGAAACGATCCTCCTCTGCAGACTACATCACTGTCAGACAGACTCTGGCCAGTTTCATAGTTTTAGAATATTTTAAATCCTAATGTTAATATTTCCTGGTCACAACCATGATATGTCAACACCACCTTCCAATTTCTGAGGAAATTATTTGAAATATTTAGTTAATTTTATTCTCCTGAAGCAGGTTCCATTAGCATCAACAGAAAAAATAAAATAAAATGCATGAACTACTTGAACTCCATTTGTTTTGTGACAGAAATGCCAAATGTGTCAACACCGTCAGATTTTGTGTTCCAATAATATATCAAAATACTTAAATGTGACTCTTGAATAAACGTTTTATAAACAATAACATACTCACCGTTTGTTGTGTTTGCTTTAATACAGTAATTTATTGATTCGATGTTTTTTATTGTTAAAAAGACGACAAATTCAGGTTTTCATCACCACCGTTAGTCCTGTCACCTCTGTCAGAGGAATATATGAATAATGAACATTATGATATTTTATATTTGTTGAGGAATTGTTGGTCACATGTGAAAGTGTGAATGTGAATCAGTCTGCTAACATGACAATGTGTTTTGAAATGTTAAAACATCTTGAATGCTGTTAAAGATGAAATTATATTACACAGTCCAAGGTAAAAAGCACATTTTGTTACAAAAAGAGAAAATTTGGGAGGTTGTTTCAAATCATAGCTCAGTAGCTTAGTACATATAAGATACATAAATATAGTTTCATTTGTCTGAGTACAAGGTTTTATTTTTTTTCAATTCTGTTTTGTCCCACTTCTCAAGAATGACTGCTTTGATCATGTAAATGTTCTTTGCTTTCTTTCTGTAAAATAAAAGTGTTATGATAAGTTGCCTAACTTAAAATGTTTTTAATTCACATTAACTTTCAATATAAAATTCATAGTCATATTAAAAATATGTTTATGGCAGACACCCATATTTGTTACTTGTAGAAAAAATTAATATTTGTTACTTGTAACAAATATATGCATTTGGGAATGTTTTGAATAAAAAGGAAAAAATAAATAAAAAGTGCCCCCCCCACTCAAAACTAATGAGTGCATGATGCCCCTGTCGGCGAGTCTCACAGGCTGAGAGCTGCGGTGTTAGAAATATTATTGACTTGCATGTGTTCATGTGCTCTTCTGCATCAGGAGACTCGAGCTTCAGGACTTCTGCACAGGTGAGCACTTTTGCTGCAGAAAAATTCATTTCACATCCATTTCTGTTTGTTTTGGTCACGCTGGAAACTTCCACTGGAATCATAAATAACAAGGGCCCCGTCACAGACCAAATATCTGCTTAAGTTATGAGTTTTATTGCGAAGGTTGCCAAGCGACCAGCCGCTCCTTCAGACGGACGTGGGAGGAAAGAGAGATGGATAGAAGCTCATAAGATGTGGATTTAATTGCTTTAGGTTGTCATGGCAGGACAGTAAGATTGGACGGGTTCCTCATGATTTCATGCATATGTTTGATATGAGAGGAGGTTATGAGGGTTACGGTGGCTTAAAGTTCACCTCAACACATCTGCTCAATGAGTTTCTTGATATGCTTGATGATTATTTGTTCAGAAGAGCAGATAAAAACAAAGAAAGAAGCTACGACTTTATGCCCCATCATCATCATCATAGTATTTAAGTCTCTTGGTTATAAAGCTGTGCTGTTTGTAATACTGGCTGCTGATTGGCTGTTCAGGCGCCAGTTCACGGTTAGGCCCCGCCCCCTCATAAATAATGCACGAAGTGTTTACAAACAAACATTGTGTTGAAATGCTGCTGGAATCCCGGAAACAAAAATATGAAAAACATAAATGATTTGTTCAAAGATAATTGTCTTTCTACTTCCCAATATAATGTGTTACTTGCGTTTTCTTTGCAATTATTTGTGTAATTTACTAACATTTGAAATTGTGAAATTGACAGCGTGTTCATTTTCATTGCTCTCAGATGTGCAAGTTCAGAAATGCCTTTATCTCACTCAGCGCATGACAACTCAGCAGTTATTCCACATTATGCTTCCTGCTTTATGAATAAAATATAGCAAGAAGTGTAAATGTACCATAAAGAAGCATTAAGATCATCTTCAGACCTGCAGGGGAAACTAAATAGACATCAAACAGACAAAGAAACAAAATAAAAATGCATAAAATAAAACAAAATAGAAACAGAAGAAAAACTAAATTAGATCAAATCAAAATAAATTAGACACAGAAACAAAATTAAATTAGATAAAAATAATATATAAACTACAGAAACTAAATAAAATTGAAAGAAAAAAGTATCTGTGATGTTCTGTTGTGTTTCTTGCCTGTTTGTGCTGAATGTGAAGTTTACTGCGAGTCTTTTTTCTGTTTCCTTCACAGCAGGAAGTGCATCCTGAGTGAATGCAGTTAATCTAAACATGTTCCCCTGGTTTCAGAAACAAGGCTTAAGACTAGTCCTAGACTAAAATGTAAGTCTGAGCTGCTTCAACTGAAACACACTTGCACTGATTGATCTTAAACCATATCAGTGCCATTGTTTTGTCTTTAGATGCACCCCAGTAATGTTTTTTTCTGAGGCACATTTATACAAATACTTAAATGTCCTAATTGAACAATAGCCTAATCCTGGTTTAGTCTAAGCCAGGGCTGTCCAAACTCGGTCCTGGAGGCCGGTGTCCTGCAGAGTTTAGCTCCAGCTTGCCTCAACACAGCTGCTGGAAGTTTCTAGTATAAGAGCTTGATGAGCTGCTTCAGGTGTGTTTGATTAGGGTTGGAGCTGAACTCTGCAGGACACCGGCCCTCCAGCCCTGGTCTAAGCCCTGTCTGTGAAACCAGGCCTGAATGCTTAATGATACTGTACAGATGATGCAGGACTTTGACTGATGTCTGATGGGTTTACAGTCATTTATGTGGATTAATCGTGAAGGAGTCGAGGACAAACGCAGGGCTGGTCAGTCAAATACTTGTTTTCTTCTGTTTTCTGTTGCTCTGGGGCTATATATATGTTTTATTTGTGAAGGATCTTTAGTTGACGTTTTGAGATCAGAGTAATAGTTTAATATCATTGATATAAAGTTTTTGCTCATATTTTGAGTTATATTTTATTTTTAATATTTTCTGTTTTGATTTTAATTTCAGTTAAAGTTTTAGGAATTTTGTTGTGTTTGTCATTTTTATGATGTTATTTTTAAAAATGTGTCTATAATTCTAGTTTTAGTTATTTTAGTTCTTAAATTAAACAAAAATTAGAAATCTTGCCTTTGCAACTAGCTAAATTAAAATAAATGTAATGCTTTTTTAATATTTCATTTTATTTAAGTTAATATTTATTTTATTTGAAGTAATATATTTTTTTTACAATAATAACCCTGTTTTGTATATAAGAAGTGAAGGGACCTGATTGTGATTTTTCATGTGTTTTTGCAATAATAATAATAATCATTTTATTAGCAATAATAATAATAATAATAATAATACAAACTTATTTATTTACTTGTCTTACATTTTCTATTTTATTGTTTATTTCACTGTTTAAGTAGTAACTTAATACAGCAGTTGTAACAGCAGTGATGGTTTACTTGAGTTTGACTGTGTTCAGACCCTGTTGGGATGCGTTTGTTTTCATTGCGATCCTCTGACAGATGAGATCAGATGCTGAGATCTCATTGTCTTCCTGAAGCAGGAAATCACAATCACATCACCTGCAGATCTGAGCTCATGCCACTGATAACATCACTGCTCTTCTCGTGTTGTTGAACTAATTGAAGTTAATCAGAGGATGTGGCTGCATGTGACAAACGGCCCGAGTGACTTTAGTTCATTTAGAACTCCTCCGCATCTTCTAATTAGCAATTAGCGGACGGGACTCTGTGTGAATTCTGTGTGACAGCTCATTAGCGGCGCTTCATTACTGTTTGCATGGACTGTGATTCATATTTCTGAAACTGAAGCCTGTGAATCAGAGTAAACATGTTTAGTTGTGTTTACTGAGTCATTTTTGTCGGATACATTTACTGGAGAAGCAACGTGACATAAGATAAAAAGTATTTTTACTCTCTTATAATATTATACTATAATCTACTCCATTCTACTGTTCAACAAGCATATACTTTTCTACTCTGTTCAGCTCTAATATACTCAATTCTTCTATATTCTACCCTTTTATACTCCAATCTGCTCTGTTCCTCTCTTTTATGTACCTTTCTACTCTATTCATCTTTAATACACTATATATTCTGCTCTGATATACTCCATTCGGCTCTATTCTTCACTTTTATACCTTTCTACTCTATTCAACTCTAATATACTCCATTCTACTCTGATCTTCTTTTTAAGCTACTCTGTTCCGTTTTACTACATTCTACACTATTTTACAATTTTATTTTTATTATTTTCTGTTCTTCTCTTTCATTCTACATTCTACTTTGTTCAACTCTAGTATACTCCATTCTAATAAATTCTACACTTTTGATCCTAAGTGTATTCTTCTCTGAACTCTAGTATATTCCATATTACTGCATTCTACACTCTTCTACATTTGTATACTCCATTCTACTCTATTCAGTTCTAACATGATACATAAATTCTACTGTTCTATACTTTTATTCTTCAATCTACTTTATTCTTCTGTTCTTCTCTTTTATACTCTTTTCAACTCTAATCTACTGAATTGTACTCTAATTTATTTTTATACTCCTCTGTTCTACTCTTTCATGCTAAGAAATACTCCATTTTAATACGTTCCACTCTTCTTTTTTTTACCCTGTATACTCCATTCATCTCATTCAACTATACTATTCTCCATCCTACTCTAGTCATCTCTAATATTCTCCATTTTACTACATTCTGATTTAAGTATGTTGAGGTGTTTGTACTAGAAAACAAGTAAAACATTTTCACGATGTAACTTCATTGTGAATATCATGCTTTGTTCTGAAAGATTGTGCTGATATAATTATGTCTTTATTACAAAACACTCAGACTATAAGGCATTATTAATGTAAATTACCGTTAAAAGTTCAACTCATCTGGTTTTATCTGCATAAAATATATTATTACTGATGATGTGAGGCGGTCTGTCTTCATATCCAGCTTTTCGTTTAGTGTAATGGTGTGTTATGACATCTTTATGGTTTATTAAATCATGCAGTAATCAACATCTCAGCAGGTTTTCAGGTCAGTGGTTTTATAGTTGATCTGGTCTAATTGTGATGATCTGTTTTCACTGGTGTTTTACAGCAGATGAGACTCAGTGAGGAGCTTGTTGAACAGCAGAAATGACAGATTCATCTGCTTCAGTGTGAGCTTGTCATATTGATTCCCGAGCTGATAAATCCAGTGTCTGACCTCTGCCAGCACATGATGCTCTTATCGGCCCATCGCTCCTGTGCCAGTCCAGACAGAGGAACAATGTGCTCGGCTCTCGTCTTATCGCGCTCCGGCCGTCAGCGGACAGCACCCGGTATCTGGAGCTGATGAACGGCTCTGGCCTCGTGTCGTGGAGATAAACCCACAGCTTGGCTTGGGCTCCTGAAGAGCTCCTGCAGGATTAGGTATCGATCTTAACAATTCTGAGATTGAGTTATTATTTTCCCCAATGTCATTACATCAGGATGATGGAAGCAGCCGCACTTGCAGGAGATTGTGATTCCCAGCGGAGCGCCTCTTTAAAAATTCAAGAAAAGAGCTAGTGAGAGTTCAGGTTTAATCACAGCGGAGAACAGATCTAAAAAATTAAGCTTTCATAAAAGGCTTTTTACACTGATGCTTTAGAAGAACCATGTTTGGTTCCCCAATGACCAATTCTTAAAATAACCTTTTTTCTTCGTTTTAAAGGCGTCATATGACGTTGCTAAAAAGAACATTATTTTGTGTATTTGGTTTAATGCAATGTGTTTGTGATTTAAGGTTCAAAAAACACATTATTTTCCACATACTGTACATTATTGTTGCTCCTCTATGCTCCGCCGTTC
The DNA here is from genome assembly GCF_936440315.1 of Barbus barbus. Taxonomy (NCBI): domain Eukaryota; kingdom Metazoa; phylum Chordata; class Actinopteri; order Cypriniformes; family Cyprinidae; genus Barbus; species Barbus barbus. The sequence goes on from NC_136726.1 coordinate 23,680,436, forward strand.
TGAAACACATTGATTTTTACAAAGCTCATCGTTCTGAGAAGCGAGGTGTGCTCTGATTGGTCAACTGTCTAGTGCGTTGTGATTGGCCGAATACCTCAAGCGTGTGACGGAAATGTTATGCTCCTCACCGTATTGTAATGCCGTGTCCTGGCGTGACGAGACAACAATAAAACCCATTATAAACAAGGCATTTGTTGCATCCAGATGGGAATATAATGACTTATACTGTCTTTTTACGCATTGCATTGTATCGCGTCTCATAAACATTACCATGTCTGCATTTGTGATCGGAGAAACAACAAGCACTACTCTACACTGCTCAAAACTTGTGTTTGAATCGTCAGTAGCAGAAACTACTTACAGGCTGTGAGTCAGAAGTAAAGTTGGAATTGCTCCAATTTATAGAAACAGTCTTTGAGCAGCCAGCATTGTAGGCTACTCTCCCAGGTTCAGGAAATAATACTCCATAAAATGCGCTGCACACACTCTAATATTTGGGTTGAACTGTTCTGGAACAGTGTTCTAAACACAACTTAACCACTGATTTCTAGTTGTGTCCTCTTTTGGAAGCCCAAACAAAGTATTTTCTCTTTCACAACGAAACACAGCGTCTCCACAACATGACGCCGGCGGCAGAAACAATACTACAGCCAGAATAATAGCTACGCCTTCTTTCTTTGCGTATACATTTGGGCGGTGTTATGCAAATCTTCCCACACCGTGATGTAGACATGTCATTGCAATGAGGCGTTTTAGGAGGCGTAGACGAGTCTTAACTTTGATAAAGGATATCTCTTTGGTTTTGAGACTTTAGTCTTTGCAACTTCAGAGATCTTATCTATACACAATCAGCTTGTAACACTCCAAAGAGAAAGAAAAACTTGAAAATCGCATCATATGACCTCTTTAATATCCTTTTCTGCTACAAAGAACCTTGGAAAGATTCCATAGATGTTAAAGGTTCTTCATGGAGCCATCAACGCTGATAAAGTAAAGAACCTTCGCAGAAACTCTGTGGAAATCCAGCACAGATTTGAACCACGCATTCAAACTTACCACATCTGAATTGGTCACATGACACACCAATTTAAGGCCTAATTGAAGGCCATAGGCCTAACTCCAGGGAAAGGCTAAAATGTGCCTAATGTAATCTATTAACACGCACATCATAGCCCCATTTTTAGGCAAGCACATATGGTACCCACTGAATAAAAATAAAACAAGCTAAATGTGACTTTATCTTACAATTCTTACTCTTTCTCACTACAATTGCGAGTTTATATCTCATAGCTAATTCTGACTTTTATATGAACTCACAATTGCAACGTATAAAGTGCAATTCTGAGGAAAAATGGTCTATTTTTTTACAATTGCGAGTTTCTAACTCCCAATTCTGACTATATAACTCACAATTGCAAGAACAAAAGGCAGAAATTAAGTTTATATCACAAAATTCTGAGAAAGTCAGCCAGACTGTGAGATGTAAACTTGCAATTACGAGAAGAAAAGTCAGAGTTGTGAAAGTCCAATGACCTGTTTTTATTTTTTTATTCAAAAGGCTTCCATAAGTACCAGATATGGGTGTCATGTCACAAAATATTTTTAATACAAATTTTTACATAACGTGATCATAATTCAATAAAAACATTGTAAGTGCACTTTGTTGTTTACGATGAGAGAATTGAGGAGAGTTTAGAGTTCATTCAGCACACACGTGCTCAACACAATGCGGTGCTTCAGCGGTGACTCATCTGAACGCCTCTGATTGGCCATCGCATTCATAAGCTCAACAGAATCGTGTGTGATTGGATATAAAGTAAAGTCGTGACGTATTGTCAAGTATGGTGACCCATACTCGAAATTGGTGCTCTGCGTTTAACCCATCCAAGTGCACACACACAGCAGTGAGTAGTGAACAAATGCACACACACACACACACACACACACACACACACACACACCGTGAACACACACACCCGGAGCAGTGGGCATTTATGCTGCGGCGCCCGGGGAGCAGTTGGGGGTTTGGTGCCTTGCTCAAGGGCACCTCAGTCGTGGTATTGAGGGTGGAGAGAGCGCTGGACATTCACTCCCCCCACCTACAATCCCTGCCGGCCGGGGACTCGAACCCACAACCTTTTGATTACGAGTCCGACTCTCTAACCATTAGGCCACGACTTCCCCACTTTATTCCCCACTGCATTATATGGAAGACTTCTTCTTCCATATAATGCAGAACACTGTAAAAACGCATAATTTGATGCTGCAATTGACACTTTTCATTATATTTTCACTTTGTGACATCCTTAATAGATTTAGTTTAATTGTACAGGGGCATATTTGTCCAATTTGGTGGCATTTTTGCCCCAAGTGCCCGTTAATTTCCGACCCGTGGCCAGGGGAAGGCTTGTCCAGCCTATATTGATGGCCTAATTATTAACAACCAGATAACTCTGAATGATCATTCTGTTAATGTAACTGGAAGAATATGTGTCCCTGCAGCACAAAAGCAGTCATGAGTAACACAGGTATATTTGTAGCAATAGACAACAATACATTGTATGGATCACAATTATACATTTCTCTTTTATGACAAAAATCAAGTAAAGATCATGTTCCATGAAGCTATTTTGTAAATTTCCTACTGTAAATATATCAAAACTTCATTTTTGATTAGTAATATGCATTGCTAAGAACTTCATTTGAACAACTTTAAAGGAGATTTTCTCAATATTTAGATTTTTTTGCTCCCTCAGATTCCAGATTTTCAAATAGTTGCATCTCAGACAAATATTTTCCGATCATAACAAACCATACATCAGTTTCAGAAAATTGACCCTTATGACTGGTTTTGTGGTCCAGGGTCACATTTGTTTATAACCAGCATTGCCAGAACGCTGAGGCAGGGAATATTGTTGAGCTTCTGTAGAAGTAATCATTGGTCCAAATATTCAAGTGTTTTAAGCAGATGCACAACACAACAGTCAATGAATTATTAGGTCAGTAGATCAGTTGTTTGGTGTTTCTCAGCTCATTGATTTTCATGTGTTGAGTCTTTTGGGCTCTACAGAGTGAACACACATCATGTTGATCTGCCCATCTAGCATAATATTAAAGGCCGTGACTCCCGTCATGATGATGTGATGTGATGTGTGTGTGATACTCGCATATCAGGCTTCATTTAAGTATCTGTCCTTATGCCCTCATGCTAAGATGTGTCGGTGTGAGATATAAAGCGTGAGTGTTGAAGCTGTCAGTCACACACTCCTGCTTGTTTAGGGACGGCGTTTCAATGCGCTGCAGAGATAATTCAGTGTTTGCTCATTGATTTACTGTTAGCTGTGATTATAGTGACATTTAATGATTTAAGACGCATTGATTTTACTCCTTATCAGCTGTAATCAGAGACACAAATTCAATGACAGGACTGAAGGGATTTAATGAAAACATATTACAACAATATTGTCATGGTTTATTGTCTGTGCAATTCAAGATTCATGTGTAATATTTTTTAATTAATGCTTCTGTTTGCTAAGTAAATGATTACTATTGCTTACAGTTAGTGTTGGTGATACAAACCTCTAACATTTGCTTCTGGTTTCTAAGAATCTTGTCTTTAACTATGTGTATATATATATATATATATATATATATATATATATATATATATATATACACGCACACAGGTGCATCTCAAAAAATTTGAATATCGTGAAAAAGTAAAATGTTTTCTTGTAACTTTTTTTTTAAAAAATGTTATATATTCTAGATGTATTACATGTAAAGTAAAACATTTAAAAAGTTTTTTGTTTTAATTTTAATGATTAGAGCTTACAGCTCATGAAAGTAAAATCAGTATCTCAAAATATTAGAATATTTATATTTGAGTTTCAATTAATGACCATCCCTACAGTATAAATTCTGGATATCTCTTGTTCTTTGAAACCACAATAATGGAGAAGACTGCTGACTTGGCAATGATCCAGAAGATGAACATTGACGCCCTCCACAAAGAGAGTAAGTCACAGAGGGTCATTACTGAAAGCTGTGGCTGTTTACAGAGTGCTGTATCAAAGCATATTAAATGCAAAGTTGACTGGAAGGAAGAATTTGGGTAGGAAAAGGTGCACAAGCAACAGGGATGACCACAAGCTTGAGAATACTGTCAAGCAAAGCTGATTCAAACACTTGTGAGAGCTTCAGAAGGAGTGGACTGAAGCTGGAGTCAGTGCATCAAGAGTCTCCACGCTCAGACGTCTTCAGGAAAAGAGCTACCAAGCCACTTCTGAACCAGAGACAACATCAGAAGCGTCTTACCTGGGCTGTGGAGAAAAAGAACTGGACTGTTGCTCAGTGCTCCAAAGTCCTCTTTTCAGATGAAAGTAAATTTTGCGTTTAATTTGGAAATCAAGGTCCCAGAGTCTGGAGGAAGAGAGGAGAGGCACAGAATCCATGTTGCTTGAAGTCCAGTGTGAAGTTTCCACAGTCAGTGATGATTTGGGCTGCATGTCATCTGCTGGTGTTGGTCCACTGTGTTTTCTGAAGTCCACAGTCAATGCAGCCATCTACCAGGAGATTTTAGAGCACTTCATGCTTCCTTCTGCTGACAAGCTTTATGGAGATGCTGACTTCCTTTTCCAGCAGGGCTTTAGCACCTGCCCACAGTACATAACCACTTCCAAGTGCATTGCTGACCATGATATTACTGTCCTTGACTGGCTGCCAACTCGCCTGACCTGAACCCCATATGGAATCTATGGGATATTCTCAAGAGAAAGATGAGAAACAGTCAATCCAACAATCCAGACGAGGCTCAATAGTGCCTCAGCAGAGCCACAGACTGATCGCTTCCATGCCATTCCTCACTGATGCTGGAGTTTGTTCATTTTGTGTATTGAGTGCATAAATGAACATACTTTTAAACATACCTTTACATAACTTGAACTTTTCTGTTTTGCAAATCCTTTTTTTGATTGATCTTAGGAAATATTCTAATATTTTGAGATACTGATTTTTGACTTTCATGAGTTGTGAGCTCTAATCATCAAAATTAAAACAAAAAAAAACTTTTGAAATGGTTTACTTTACATGTAATGAATCTAAAAGTTTCACTTTTTGAAATAAGTTACAAGAAAAAATGAACTTTTTCATGATATCCAAATTTTTTGGGATGCACCTGTATAACTGAGCATTGGGATATAAACTTGCAGTTGCAAGAAAAGATGAAAAGTTTTGTTTTTGTTTGTCAGAAACAAGAAGCCGGAATCTAGTTTTTGGGTTTTCATTCAGTCATTTTAGTGTTTATTTATTTATTTATTTATTAAATAAAAAGTTTAAATATTGCAATTCAGACAATTCTGACTTTTTGGTCTCCAAATTGTTAAATATAAACTGAATTATAGAATAAAAGCATGAATTGTGTGATAAAATATTGCAATTTCAAGAAAAAGTTGCAACTTTTTATTCTGTCAGAAAAAAAGCCATAATTATGAACTGTAAACTCAGAATTTTAATTTTTTATTTGTATTTAGTATTTCTGAGTTTTTTCTTTTCCTTTTCAGAATCATGTGGGGGGGTGGGGAAGCCTGAATTATAAGATTTCAAAAAGAAAATCATTATTTTGCAGTGTTTGCTGATGCCAGCAGTTTTCCGCACTAGTTTGCATAAATACAGCAGCAAATGCAACAGTAAGAAAACATCTATGACATTCTCTTCCTTTGCATTTTGAGAGATGAGACTTTTGCTTTTGTAAATGCTATTATTGTTAGTAAGAGCCACAGGAAGCATACTGAATCTCATTTATATGAGCAGTGTGTGAGGCTGCTGTTCAGTTCAACTTCACTAGAAGTATTTGCGAATAAATTCATGCAACTCTCTGAAGGAGGAACACACCGCCGCTTCTGCGCTGACCGTGGATAATTCACCAAGACAATTGGAAGAATGAAATATTGTGCATGCAGAGCTTTATCAAAGTAGAGTTTTGCATAAAACATTTCTGCTTTTGGCAGGTGCTTTTATCCAAAGTGAATTGATATAGGCCTTGCGTTTATATTCTATTAGTGTCTTCACGGAGAGAGCTGAACCCATGACTTTGCATTTACAAATTTCACACTTCATGCTGCATCACATCATTTAGTGAAGAAATATATTTGTTGTCAGTAAAAGTAATATTTAAAGCTGTGCATTTTGAATATGTAAATGTACAATAATTTCCTAAATGTTCCTTTGAATGACCATACTCTTACTGTTATTGCCATATGAATTGTAGTTTGTATTGTATACATTTACATTTATGCATTTAGCAGACGCTTTTATCCAAAGCGACTTACATTGCATTCAAGTTACAGATTTTTTTTTTTTTTTTTTTTTTTTTTTTTTTTAATCAGCTCTTGCTTTCCCTGGGAATCGAACCCATGATCTTGGCGTTGCTAGCGCCATGCTCTACTATTTGAGCTACAGGAAAGCATACAGTGTACAGTATGCAAATTAGCTTCATGGGATACTGTATCCCATAATGCAATGCATTTAACTTTACCATCTGGTTACAGTATGACGAATAAACAGAACTGATATTAATGTGATTTTTCTTTTAGTCAAGGGTCATTCCCTGTTGACTCAGCCCCATTATAAAAATTCTAAATTTTGATGAAATGAAGAAGGCCAAAATATGAAATGGCATGCATGTAAATTAACTGAGTAATCCACTATTGTGTTGAGGAGGGTCAAAATGACCATTTTCACCTGAGATTCAGAGCCAAATAGTAAAGGAGTAAAAACTACTTCAGAAAAATGGCAGCATCATGTTATTTTCACACGGAGATTGGTAGGTCTGTTAGTAAAATCTGTTGACTTTAGCAATCTTTGTTGTGTTTTATGCCAATGGGGACCGTTCAAAAATGGGGGAAAAAGCATATTTCACAGCTTTTTCCCCAAAGTTTGCATGCCTGTGACTCAAGAAGTATTAAAGATATCTTAATATCCTTTTAGAATATGGTTTTTAACAAATATTTATTTTGGTATCTTCATTTTTAAGACCCCAAAATTTCCATTCCCAGAGATATGGGCATCTCAGTGTGGCTCCATGTGCAAATTGTTGAATTCTTTCCCTGATTTTCAATGGTCGAAAACCATACGTGTCCCTGCAGCACAAAAGCAGTCATGAGTAACACAGGTATATCTGTAGCAATAGACAACAATACATTGTATGGATCAAATTATACATTTCTCTTTTATGACAAAAATCATTAGGATATTAAGATCATGTTCCATGAAGATATTTAGTAAGGTTCCTACTGTAAATATATGAAAACTTAATTTTTGATTAGTAATATGCATTGCTAAGAACTTCATTTGAACAACTTTAAAGGAGATTTTCTCAATATTTAGATTTTTTTGCTCCCTCAGATTCCAGATTTTCAAATAGTTGTATCTCAGCCAAATATTGTCCTATCATAACAAACCATACATCAATGGAGAGATTATTTATTCAGCTTCAGATCATGCATAAATCTCAGTTTCAAATTCATTCATTAATCTTATTACTAGGCTATTTAGTCTGTAGTGCACTGAAAACAGTCTAGCACAAGAAAAGTATGCATTTCAGAGTTTAGGCTATGAATCCTGATGTGTTTGTCACTTTTATCAGGTTTGGATCCTATGGTGCGTGTGTTTTATGAATGAGTCTGTACTCTGTGTGTGTTGTGTTGTGTATATGGCCGATGGCGGATGCGGTTTGGGATGCTGGAGGGCCGTTTGCTCTATGATGGATGGCAGATTCATTCTGAGCTCCAGCCTCTTTCTTTTGTCAGTGTGCATTACACAAATTAGCCCAGTGCATGTTTCTGCCACGAGTCACAGCCGTCCTGTTTAATCCAGCTAATAGCTCTCATTTGAGCAGCGTTTACACGTCAGAGCGGGCCGCTTGCGTTTGCCCCGAGAGAATCAGAAACACTGAGTGTGCATTCACAGAGCTGCAGGAATACATCAGGAGCGGCCGTGATGAATGAGTGTTTAACGCCTCTCCTGCTGGACGCTTGATTCTAATAAGAGTGCATCAGTCTCCAGCTGTCTGGAGTCCATCGGGCCACAGATTCAGACACAGATTCCTGTTAGTCTGTGTGTTTATGCTGGATCCCTCAACTCCGATGTGACGGGTCCAGAATGAACTAGTGAAATGTATTCATCTGTAGCTGAGATGCATATGCATGCATGCATAATTTACATAATCACATGATGTATGGTTTTCACGTAGGCACAGAAGCATATTTCACATGTAATATAGCAGGCGCTTAGATGCTCTTGATCAGGGGTTCCCAAACTGGGGTTTGAGTTAAGAAGCTAATAATTAATAAAATATATAATTTCATATAATAATATTATGATGCATTATAAATAAATGTCAAATTGAAATATATAAATTAATATAATTGAAATAGATGATAAGATAATAAATACCATGTTAAAATTTATTAATAATTTAATATAAAATAATTTTATGATATTTTTGTTTATTTTGTATATTTTATGTAAGAATGTTAAATTAAAATAAATATATAATAAAATGTATAAATATTATTATATATTTAGCTTTAATAATTTAATATCATATAATTGTTTAAAAAATAATTATATATAATATAAAATAGATTATAAGTCAAATTAAAATATAAATATTGTAATATACATTGTATTAAATGTAAAAAAAATAATTGAATAGAATTATTAATTTATTATTATTATTATTCACATTTTCCTCTTTTCTAGCTTGTTTCATACATAGTTGTCAAATAAACCTGTATTGTATATTACACACATTATTGGCACTTTGACAAAATGCTTTTGTTCCTCTATAATTTGCTTTGGATAAAAAGCATCTGCTAAATGCATACATGTTAATGTGCAGTTCAAAATAAAAAGCATTTAGCTAAACCATAGCTGATTTTATTGGTTTACCGGCATGTCATGTGACCAGAAAGCCCAGATGTGTCCAGCAGGTCACAGGGGTCAGGGGCTGCTTGATTTCATTTATAATGCTGCTCGCTGTTTCCCTTCCAGGCCTTAACTAGTGTTATCTGTCAGTCAGGGGTTAATAGGATTGCTAGTTGACATGGCTATTAACCAGCCTGGCCTTGATCTGACGGGACTATTAACAAACTCTGGTGAACAGGACTGATGCAGTGCTGCTGGATTTGCCAGATCTCTCAGGAAACGGGTTTGTTGTGTGAGTCTAGATACTGTAAGTGATTTCAATCAATGCAGACGAGCGTCTTCTCAGACGATCTGCTCCACAAGGGCTTTAGAGCGACAGAAGAAAGACATTCAGTTCAGTTCGAGGCTCAAAACAGAGAAAAAAGCTGACCTGATGATGACATACTATCAGCACATATTGATCATGTTATGTATTCATTAATCAAACTGAATATTCCCTGCAAATTAATAAATATGAAATATTTAAAGAACAAATTTGTCTTTCACATTTATTTTTAAAAATGCCTGTTTTTTAAGAAACATTATGATTCTGTATTGTAGCCTTACTTTTATAAGAAAATATTCTTATTACCATAAAAACAATTACTGTAATTTGTTATTGTAATAAATAGAATCACCACTGAGAATAATAAGCTAAATAAATCAAATGCATTATGGTCGTGAGAATTTGGAGGCAAAATAAATATTTTTGTATAAATGTCTTCAACATATTTATTAAGAAAATAAAACCTATGTTTTTAGGCTAATTATGGTTTTGCATTTTTAGCCTTGTTTTTATAAAGAAATATTCTTATTACCATAAAAAAAAATATTAAAGTAGTGTGTTACTCCAAGAGAATCACGTGGATAATTATTTAAATAAACAAAAATGCATTATAATAATGCAAATCTGAGGATAAATCTAGAATAATAAATAAATGAAGTCAAAATAAAAACAAATATTTATGTATAAATGCCTTTAAAATATTTACTAGGATCATGAAGCACTTTTTTTTTTTTTTTTTTTTTTTTTTTTTTTTTGGACCACTGTGTATATAAATAAATATACATAATACATATTTATTTATAAATGTCTTTAACAAGTTTTTTTTTGTGTGTGTGTTTTAGCATATACATTTATAAGTCAAATATTCTTATTACCATAAAAGTAATAAAATCATTGTATTAAAGTTGATTTGTTACAGTAAGAAAGAGAATATGTACTGCATATACACACACACACACAGTATATATGCAAGCATTATATATATATATATATTATGCTTTGTTCAACATTATTTTTTTTAACTGCTTTAGTAGGAATGCAAATGCTTTTGTGAGAATCACTCAGTATGTACAAAATACAACTGAATTAAATAAATATGCAGTTATATGCTTTATAAATTAATGCAAGATGAATTAAACGCATTCAAAATTGAGATTTTTATTCGTCACATACACAATTATACAGAGTATAACCAGCAGTGAAATGTAAGATAACATTGGATTCTGGTCTTGTATCAGATGTTTTAAAGAGGTACATGGTTTTATATCAGTGTATGAGCGATGAAGGTCTTTGTTCAGCGTCTGTGCTGTTAAACTGAACTGAATCTCCTCATGAATTCATAACTGACTCTTCAGAAGCGCGTTTGATGAAGTACATGCAGTTAAGAGCTTCTCAACCTAAGGTCCTCAGACATTATGTGGAGTGGCGCTGACCTCTGTAAGTGCTGTGGAAACGAACACTCACATCCACTCAAACACCACAGTCATTACTGCGCAGAGTAATGGGAGCGTGAGAGGAACCCAAATCTCACGCAGTCCACAACACTGGCACAATTAAAGGGACCGTTCACCAAAAATGGAAATGTGCTGAAAACGTGCTCGCCCTCAGGTCATCCAAGATTAGGATGAGTTTGTTTGGAGAAATGTGTGATTGAATCAGTGTCTCACCAATGGATGCTCTGCAGTGAATGGGTGCCGTCAGAATGAGAGTCCAAACAGCTGATAAAAACATCACTATAATCCACACCACTCCAGTCCATCACTTAACATCTGGAGAAGACAAAAGCTGAAACAAATCCAGCATTAAGATATTTTTTAACTTTAACCATAAAGTGCATAATCCATAATAACGCTTCCTCCAGTGAAAAAGTGCATCTCCTGTTGTCTCTCGCATCAAAATCCAGCCACAGATTAGTTTAGAGCTGTTTTGATCTGTGCAGATTTCTCTCCTGATTCAGACCAGAACACTTTTTCACTGGAGGAAGAGTTATTATGGATTATAGACTCTATGGTATTTCAGTTAAAAACATCTTAATGCTGGATTTCAGCTTTTGTCTTCTCCTGATGTTAACTGATGGACTGGAGTGGTGTGGATTATAGTGATGTTTTTATCAGCTGTTTGGACTCTCATTCTGACGGCACCCATTCACACCCATTGATGAGACAGTGATGCAATTTCTCCAAACTGATGAAGAAACAAATTCATAATCTCAGATGAACTGAGCGTGAACACATTAAATTTTTGGGTGAACTAATCCTTAAAAATGATCATATTGAAATGAGCTTTTGCTTAAAACAAGAACAGATATCGGTCAATGGGATCAGAAGGGAAAACTTGTTTATTTGTCTGACCCCATTGGCAGATACTTGTTCTTAAACATAAACTCACTTGATTTTGATACATTTTTTTTTATAGAAAACAATCTTATGTCATTTTGCTTTTCAGTAAATCTATGCTGATTTAAGAATTTTTAGATATTTGTGCAGGAAAACACAACAGAAATACTTGGGAATAAATTATTTTTTATTGCAGTGTAAATATGTGATTAGTGAATGCATGAAGTTGAAGAAGTGTTTTGATATGTTGCTGTAAAGACCGTATAGATATTGATATGTAATAAGATGTAAAGCAGATGTGTGGCGTCAGCAGGACTGTTTCTCTGATGAACTCAAATGCGTGGCGTGTGATGGATGACGCTCCTGTGCACTGATCGATGTTAACGTCTCCACACGGACTCATTTAACTTTGCTTTTAGTCATTGGCTTAGTCAATCATCTTCCTGGAAGATACTCTGACATTTAGAGGCTGTTTCTATTGTCCGGTGTTGCGGCTTGAATTAACTGACCCCAAACAATCCATCGGCACACAATAAACTCCTGGAAAGGTTCCTGCGTGAGATTGATGTGAATCCAATACTGATGCATTGCTCTCTGGCACCACTTCAGATGTTAAATGAGCTAAGTTTGCAATTAAGAGCAGATTACCTCCAGGCCATGAGAGACGCACACTGAGGGCCGAGGACTCTCTCTCTCTCTCTGTCTGTCTGTCTGTGTCTGTCTGTCTGTCTCTCTCTCTCTGTCTGTCTGTCTGTGTCTGTCTGTCTGTCTCTCTCTCTCTGTCTCTGTCTGTCTGTCTCTGTCTCTCTCTCTCTGTCTCGTCTCATTCATCCGCTGATCTTCAGAGTGAAATGCCGCGATGCGAGGAAAGAAAAGGTCTGCACTCTTCATTAATGTTGCATGTGCCATTTCAGGCGTTTATGTCTCTTTCTCGTGTCACCTTGAGGGTTGGACTTAAATATCTACCAGCTATCGTTCCCTCAAAGATATGAACAAATGTTCCAGCTGTAACATTAATAGAGCTTTCTTCTGTCATCTGGTTTTTAATAACGCTATCAAAACGTTAAAAAACATTTATACATTATTCATACGTTTTTATTAGTGCTGTCAAACGATTAATCATGATTAATCGCATCTGAAATAAAAGTTTTTGTGTACATGTGTGTGCACTTTAGTGTATATATATTCATATAAATTATATCATATATAAATATATTTAATATATAAACATAACATTTTTCTTAAATATATATATGCATGTGTGTGTGTTTGATTTTATCCAAACAATGCTTTCACAGACATTTATCAGAATGCATATTACCTGAGAAACACGATGCATTACCAGCATTTACTGTAAATCATCATACTGTTAAACAGATGGTCTTCCTCAGTATTTCAGTCTTGTTTTCCTGTAAAAATATCTAAACATCCTTAAATCAAGACACATTTACTGGAGAAGCAAAATAACTGAAGATATAAAGTCTTGTTTTCTGCAAAATGCATCAAATTAAGTTTTTGCTGAAAACAAGAACAAATATCTGCAAATGGGCTTGGAAAAATAAGCCCTTGAAATAAGAAATAAGAAATAAGTTCTTGTTTTAAACATTATTTATTTATTTATCTATTTATAGACCGTATTTACCTACCTGCCATTTTACACCATATCAGCATCAAAGGCAATATTCATGACAAAATCAAAGATTAAAAATAGCAATTTGATGAATTGTATACAATAATTTAACCATATTATTTATTTACAAGCAAACAAAATAAAAATAGATATATAAATAAAAATAACAATTATATACAATGTTTCAGTTACATTTTTGATAAAAAAAATTCTGTTTTCCCAGAAAAAAAATAAGTTTCCAAGCATGTATTTTATGAATGAAAATGTGACCTAATATTATTTAAACCAGGATCATTTAATTATAAACTCATTTAATTGTTATAAATCAAAGCTGGATGAATGTGTAAATGTACATTAAAGCTGAAGTGTGGAGTTACTGTATGTTGCTGCAATTTGTTCTAAGAAAAAACAAGAAGTTATAATAAATTTAGCAAGCAGCCGTTGTGCTGTCTGACTGCAGGAGAACAATGTGAAATCACACCGACACACACACACTCGTCAGATGGGCTCGAGTGCATGCCACTGATTCCCTGCCAATTAACACAGAGATGAGGGAACGATGATTCCTGAGTGAGTCTGCAGCGTCACACAGCTCTTCATCAGTCACATTAAACTCTAATTAATCTCTGAGATACACCACCATCACCAGAGACGCTCTCAGAGACGACTGCTATTATGTGCTTCAGCTCACACTCGCAACATGATCTCTCACCCACACACACACACACTCTCTCTCTCTCTCTCTCTCTCTCTCTCTCTCTCTCTCTCTCTCTCACACACTCACTCTCTCTCACACACACACACACAGAAACACAACACCCACACACACTCACTCTCTCTCACACACACACACACAGAAACGCAACACACACACTCACTTTCTCTCACGCACACGCACACACACACACAGAAACACAACACCCACACACACTCACTCTCTCTCACACACACACACACACACACACACACACACACACACACAAACACCCACACACACACACACACACACACACAGAAACACAACACCCACACACACTCACTCTCTCACACACACACAGAAACGCAACACACACACTCACTTTCTCTCACGCACACGCACACACACACACAGAAACACAACACCCACACACACTCACTCTCTCACACACACACACACACACACAGAAACACAACACCCACACACTCACTCTCTCTCACACACACACACAGAAACGCAACACACACACACTCACTTTCTCTCACGCACACACACTCACACACACACTCACTCTCTCTCTCTCTCTCTCTCTCACACACACACACACAGAAACACAACACCCACACTCACTCACTCTCTCACACACACACACACACACACACACACACACAGAAACACAACACCCACACACACTCACTCTCTCTCACACACACACACACAGAAACGCAACACACACACTCACTTTCTCTCACGCACACACACACACACAGAAACACAACACCCACACACACTCACTCTCTCTCTCTCACACACACACACACACACACACAGAAACACAACACCCACACACTCACTCTCTCTCACACACACACACACAGAAACGCAACACACACACACACTCACTTTCTCTCACACACACACACACACACACAGAAACACAACACCCACACTCACTCACTCTCTCACACTCTCACACACACACACACACACACACACACAGAAACACAACACCCACACACACTCACTCTCTCTCACACACACAGAAACGCAACACACACACTCACTTTCTCTCACGCACACACACACACACACAGAAACACAACACCCACACACACTCACTCTCTCTCACACACACACACACACACACAGAAACACAACACCCACACACACTCACTCTCTCTCACACACACACACACAGAAACGCAACACACACACTCACTTTCTCTCACGCACACACACACACACAGAAACACAACACCCACACACACTCACTCTCTCTCACACACACACACACACACACACAGAAACACAACACCCACACACTCACTCTCTCTCACACACACACACAGAAACACAACACCCACACACACTCACTCTCTCTCTCACTCACACACACACACACAGAAACGCAACACACTCACTCACTCACTCACTCTCTCTCACTCACACACACTCACTTTCTCTCACTCACACACACACACTCACTCTCTCTCTCACTCACTCACACACACACACACACAGAAACGCAACACACACACACACTTACTTTCTCTCACGCGCACACACACACTTTAGTTTAGTTTTTATCTTTAGTTTTTCTGTTTTCATTTTAATATTGCAGTACAGTTTTTGCTTGTTTTGTAACTGTGCTTTTATTATATTTTATTTTATATATAAATATGTATAATTATAATTATTTATACATTATAATATTTTTCATTTATAAATAAATGTAATATTTTTCAAATTCTTCTTTTAGTTTTGTTACAGGTTTTTGATGATTATTTTCTACCAGCCGACAGATGAGAAGATAATGTAAGTGTTTTCTTCTCCTTTTTAAAAATTGAAACCTCTATTTGGTTTGTAGTCCTAATTACATAGTAAGTTTAATTTTAATTTATGCGATTTATGATTTTTTTTTTTTGTTGCATTTGTCAAGATTAATTTGTGGCTCATCAGATGCACCCATTGAGGACATAAACAATTAATTAAATATGATCATGCATTCTGCAGGAATCGAACCTGTGACCCTGGTGTTGTCAGCACCATACTCTATTATTTAAGCTACAGGAAAGCTTTACCTATTATTTCTACAGCAACAGACTGCAGTTTATGTACAGTATGCAGCACACTAGTGTTTCATTCTGAACATTTCCCTCCTGTTTTCTCTGTTCAACCTGTCATTGAAGCATGTGGAGTGAAACACACACACACACACACACACGGTGCTGAAGGCTGGAGTGTGTGGTGAGATGGGCTGATAGTAATTGATTGATGACGGGGCTGGAAGCTGATGACAGGTTAGTTGTGTGGCCCTTAGACCTGCTAGTTCAGTTCTTACATGTGTGAAATAACCAATTACATCTCTGAACCGTCACAGTGAATGACCAATGAACACCAGTGTGTGTGTGTGTGTGTGAGAGAGAGAGAGAGAGAGAGTGTGTGTGTGCGTGCGTGCGCGTGTGAGTGAGAGAGAGAGAGAGAGAGTGTGCGTGCGTGCGTGAGTGAGAGAGAGAGAGAGTGTGTGTGTGTGTGAGAGAGAGAAAGAGGGAGAGTGTGTGTGTGTGTGCGCGTGCGCGTGCGTGTCAGTGAGTTAAAACCGTGTGTGTGTGTGTGAGAGAGAAAGAGAGAGAGTGTGTGTGTGTGTGGGAGAGAAAGAGAGAGAGTGTGTGTGTGTGTGTGTGAGATAAAGCTGCTTATGAAAGCTGACTCAGGTTAAATATTCCACCCCACAATTTAATGTGTATTTAAAAACATAAAAATGGTCAAAATGAATAAGGAATGTATTGTAATATATTTTTGTGATAATGTTTATTCTTTAATATTATTTATATAATAAATCCAATTGTAAGTAGCTTTGGATAAAAGCATCTGCAAAATGAATAAATGTCAAATGTAAATGTATATGTATATTTTAAAAATACACAAAAATAAATTAAATATTTCAAAATTGTTTACATTTTTATTAGTAGTATTTTTATTAAATTAATATTTTTGCATATATCATAAATTAAAATACATAAATATATGTATATTTTAAAAATGCACAATTTTTGTAAAATATTTTAATATTAAATTTGTAATGTTGTTTTGTTAAAATATTTGTAATATTTATATTAATTTGACTAATTTAAATATATCAAGAAATTGGTTTAAGCAAAAGCTTTTTACAGAAGGGTTAACTATATTTTGGTCATAAAATAAAATAAAATGCTATCTATAATATGATAGTCATTTTTGAAATCGGTAATTATAAATGTGTACAATCCTGTTTGGATATATACGCACATCGTCGTCTTCCACGAGTCTTTATCACATTAATCTGTATATATAAAGAGGAGGTTCTGCTCTGGATTGACTCGTGTACGCTTGATTTATCCAGTAGCTCATGAAGCCTGTATCCTGAGCCTGGTTTGCAGGGATAAATGAATGTTAACAGGTGCATAGATTCTTCTGGAATCACGTTTATTCAGGCTATCCGTCTTTATAAGAGACTGAGAGAAATGATCTGATTATCAGATTTAATGCAGGACTGAGTCTAAATACAGACGCAGAAACCAGAAACCAGACACAGACTTTAATTCTAGATCAGATTATTCAATCCTGGGAGAATTTGATGAGAAATTAAAGAGTTTATATTGAGATTTCTGACTTTAGTTTGAGTCAAGTCAGATTTGAGTAAAAAAAGTTTAATATTTTATTAATTTTATTCAGTTTGTTCCACTGATGTTTTTTTCCAATTTTAATTTCCAATAATAATATTATGTATAAATAATATCATGTAAGATCTGTCATATAATAAGAATAGTCATTTTTATTATAAATATAATTAAATTGTTCAAATGGACAAAATGTTCATTAAATATGTAATAAATATTGTAATATTATATGAATATATATATATATATATATATTTATTATTATAAAAATATTTAATATTTTGTATGTTTATTTCAATGTGTAAAATGGCATTTGTTTGTCTTATTTCTCCATTTTATTTTGTGTTTTCATTTTAATTTTTTTTCATTTATTATTTTTCATTCATTCCGTCGTTAATTTATTAAGTGTTTTCTTCTCCCTTCTAAAATTATTTTGCAGTCCTAATTAAGTACAATTATATGGTGAGTTTCTTTTTAATATTTGTATTTTGTGAAAAGTTTACTCATTTGTCAGACTCATCAGATGCATCCTTCAGGACAAAACACATTAATTCAAGAGTCTTTATTGTCATTTATGATCACACATAACACAATGTTGTATGAGACTCTCAGCTTAAAACATCGTCAAGAGCAGAAAATAAGCAATTATAAACACAACTTTTAGATACAAATATAAAATAGAAATATAGACTCTAAACACCAAGTAAAACTGGACACTGGGATATACTGTATGTACACTATAGACACTATGAAATGAAAAATAATTGACAATAATAATAATAATAATAAATAATGACATATTTAATAAAAATTCAAAAATATCTAATAACTATTCTAAAATATTATAAACATAATATCGAGTAAAATAAATATTCAGTAGAGTCTGTTGATACTTTTCAATACTTGAGATAATACTGTTTTTATTAGTTTTATTCTCCAACCCCCTTATTTATTTTTATTTATTTATTTTTTTGCCCATCTCTTGTTTTTGATGATGAGCTTCCACAAGCTGACTGAACATCTCCCTTTTAAAGGTTAATACAGTATGTCTATTTATTTGACCTTCCTATCCATGCATGATGATATATTTGTGTTCAGGGTTGAGAGCGACTGTGGTAACGGATGTTGGAGATCTGACCGTCATCATTAGCGTGTCTCTCCTGGCGTTAGTTTGGTGTTTCTCCTCTGCTTTCAGAGGGCAAACCGCAGCGACGGACAGGAGCAGTGAACCCTGGGATTGAGCGTCAGAGGACCGGCGTCTCCTTCAGGAGACAGCGATTGAGAAATGAGACGGTCAACCCCTGCTTGATCCCTCAAACACAATTACAGCCCTGGTTTAGTATTTCAATTTCAATTTCAGTTTATTTACAGAGCACCACTAAACACAACTGCCGTTGACCAGTGTGCTGTACAAAGAAAGTAACCACAAACAGAATTAAAAACAAAAACAGCAAGACACGGGCAGACGCAAGTCACAAATAATAAGCCTGCTCAAATAAAAACGGTTTTAACCTGGATTTAAAAATTGATAGTGTAGGGGCGTTTCTGATTTCTGTAGGAAGACTATTCCAAAGTCTCAGAGCAGCTACTGCGAATGCTCGATCACCCCTAGACTTGAGTCTGGTTCTAGGAAGAGCCTTAAGTTGGCAGACCTAAGAGCTCCTGCAGGTTGATGGTCTATCAAAAGATCCGAGAGGTAAGAGGGTGCTAAATCATTTAATGACTTAAAAACCAGTAAGAGCACTTTAAAATTAATCCTGTAGCGCACAGGTAACCAATGTAATGACTGAAGGATTGGGGTAATATGCTCACACTTACAAGCTCCTGTCAGGACTTAATATCATTAAAAGAAAGAAAGGACTTAATTTTAACCAGGGTTCGCAACTGATAAAAACTTGACTTCACAATTTGATTGACTTGTCTATCAAGCTTAAGAGCACTGTCCATCGCCACACCCAAGTTTCTCACATATGGCTTTACATAAGGTGCCAGAACACCAAGATTTAGGTTTGGTGTACCGTGTGTATCTGAAGGGGTAAATACCACAATCTCTGTTTTGCTCTCATTAAGATTTAAAAAATGTAGAGACATCCATGCTTTAACATCCATGAGGCAGGCGGTCACCAGGTCTAATCCATTCTTTTGTTTCAAAGGGATATAAATTTGAGTGTCATCTGCGTAACACTGATAGCTTATACCATACTTCTCAAAGATAGATCCGAGAGGAAGCATATACAAGGAAAATAACATGGGAGCTAGAGTAGAGCCTTGAGGGACCCCACAGGTCAGAGGTACAGAGGACGAGTGAAACTTGCCAATATTTACTGAGAAACTTCTGTTCGTAAGATAAGACTGAAACCAATTTAAGGCTGAGCCTCTAATGCCCACTACCTGTTCTAAGCGGGACAGGAGAACATTGTGGTCTACAGTGTCAAAAGCAGCGCTCAAGTCTAAAAGTACCAGGGCTACGGAATCTCCAGAGTCAGTAGCTAAAAGAATATCATTGAACACTTTTAAAAGAGCCGTCTCAGTGGAATGAAGTTTCCTAAAGCCTGATTGGAATTCATCAAAAAATTTGTAATCTATCAAGAAACTTTGTAGTTGATGAAAAACCACTTTTTCTATAATTTTTGCTAAAAATGGAAGGTTAGAAATGGGTCTAAAATTAGATGCATCAGAGGTATCTAAATTAGGCCTCTTAAGTCTGGGTTGTACCGAGGCATGTTTTAAATAGTCAAGGCATTTATTGATCAGGTTTAAAAGTGTCGGACCCATAACACTGACCAATTGTTTAAATAACCTTGGGGGAACTATATCTAAGGGTGAACCAGTTGGTTTGAGTTGATTAACAATATCATTTAACATGGAGAGCGAAATAGGTGTAAACTGACTAAAGACACCTATATATTATAAATGATCTGCAGGATCGCCAGCAACTGGTTTAATGGTATGTCTGATCTTAGATACCTTATTAATAAAATACTGGCAGAACTGCTCGCACATAGCTGACTCTGTAGCATACACACAGACAACAGGGTTTATTACAGCATTAATGATATTAAAAAGAGTTCTAGGATTATTATGATTTTTATCTATGAGAGTTGAAAAATAGGCTGATTTAGCCACTCCCACCGCCTTCTGATACTTAATAAGTGAATCCTTTAACATTTCATACGAAATCTGTAATTTGTCCTTTTTCCATTTCCTCTCAGCACTTCTACAGGCCTGTCTCATAATCCGAGTAGTATTATTCAACCATGGCTCGGGAGTTAACTTGTGATGTTTAGTCCTCAGTGGAGCCACGGAATCCAAGATAGTAGTACAGACAGAATTAAAACTAAAAAGCAATTCATTCAGGACTAAGCTCAGATGAAGCGAGAGCAGTAGAATGGGAAATCTCCTCAAACAGTGAAGAAAAAAGAGGCCGAGGTAGCAGCAATAATCCTCCGTGTCCGATGGACTGATACCTGAGATTTCACAATATTCAATGACAATAATGTGTTGAATAAAATAGGAATGCAATCAGAAAAGCTGAGATCGCATAGCTCAATATCACACATAGAGCACCCATGAGACAAAATAAGATCGAGAGTGTGTCCGTGAATATGTGTAGGTCCTTTAACATGCTGTACCAAATCAAAGGCTTCTGTTAGGCTAATAATGTCTTTTGCAAATGAGTTTTGGGGGCAGCATATATGGATGTTAAAATCCCCAATAATTAACAACCTATCAAAATTGGGGATGATTCCCCCCAAGAAATCTGATTAAATCTGTTAAGAAGTCTTTATGTGGCTTGGGAGGCCTGTAGACCACAGCAACAGCTAAAGGAGTGTCCGAGTCCAGCACTAGCAACTGCAATTCAAAACTGTTCTATGTAGTTCTATGCAAGATCCGACATTGATAACAATCTTTAAAAATTGAGACCAGACCGCCACCCCTTCTCCCAGAGCGGGGGGAATTAAAACATTTACACTTGGGCGGTAATAGCTCAGAGAGAGGAGCTAGATCTCCATTGGGAAAACACGTTTCCGTGATAAATAGAAAATCCAGGGCTTGTGACGTAAAGAAGTCTTTAAGAATAAAAGTCATATTTACCGCAGACCTCGTGCTGACCACCGCCATCTTTATCTGCAGAAAGTCTTCAAGCAGCTGCGTTGTTCTGCGCAGCGGGCGTGATGATGCATGGATGCGTGGTGAGCGGTATAGAGGCCGTTGATCCTTCAAGCTCGGTAGAATGGGTACGTTCCAGGAGTAAACCCCCACTAATGAACGCCAGCTGATGGAGCGGTTGCCATCACCTTCCCTCGTAGGCAGATCCCGAAGAATGCTACACACATGGCTTGTCCGAAGCAGAAGTTTGAGTTGACGACCGCACCTCTCCGTTTACCCCGTCTTTTCCCGTGTTTTTTCACAGGAAGATGATACGATGACCGTTGCAGATAAGCCGGCAGGGATCCTAAGAAGGGAGGAGGTGAGTCCCGCGGTCCTTTCTGAATTTGATTAAGTAGCACTTCAGATGAGATTCGAAGATCTAAGAACGTTTGCCGGTCGTAGACAAAAAGAGGCGATACGACTTGTAAAAAGAGAAGCCAGAAACACGTAGACATAAACAAACTAAAAAACTCAGACGGCAGGCCACACACAACGGCGCCATCTTGGAATCACTTTGCACTTTGCTTGGTTATAGATGCTCAACCTGTGTAATGCTTCAGGAGCGCAGAGACCAATCGAGAAACCACAACTACCTGCATTCTTCTAGAAACACAAAGCAATGATGTTCAAGTCATTCAGAGCTCAATCTGAACAACACAAGAGATGACAAGCATTCATGGAGCAAATGTTGAATGAAGGGATCCTTTACAGGCCGGTAGATATATGAGAATAGATATACACTGCCGCTCAAAAGTTTGGGATCAGTAAGATGTTTAATGTTTTTTAAGAGAGCCTCTTCTGCTCATAAAGGCTGTATTTATTCTATCAAAAATACAGAAAAAACAGTAATATTGTGAAATCTTATTGCAATTTCTAATATTGGTTTCCTATTTTAATATACTTTAAAATATAATTTATTTCAGTGATCAAAGCTGTATTTTCAGTATCATTACTCCAGTCTTCAGTGTCACATGATCTTCAGAAATCATAATAATATACTGATTTATTATGAGTGTTGAGACTGTTGTGCTGCTTCATATTGTTTTTTTTGGAACCTGTGATACTTTTTTATTTGATTCTTTGATGAATACAAAGTTAAAAAGAGCAGCATTTTTCAAAATAGAAATCTTTTCTAACAATAGAAGTCTTTACTATCACTTTTTATTCATTTAACACATTCCTCCTGAATAAAAGTATGAATTACTTAAAAAGAAAACAATGTACTGACCCCAAACTTTTGAATTTCTTTTTTAAATAAATGCTGTTCTTTTTAACTTTTTATTAATCAGAGAATCCTAAAAAAAATATCACAGGTCCCCAAAAAATATGAAGCAAAACAACAGTTTGAGCACTCATAGTAAATCAGAATATTAGAATGATTTCTGAAGGGTCATGTGACACTGAAGACTAGAGTAATGATGCTGAAAATACAGCGCTGCGTCACAGGAAGTATATTAATAAATAATATTGCATATTAAATATATAATATGCAATAATATTTCACAAAATATTTTTTTTCTGTATTTATGATCAAATAGATACAGTCTTGATGAGCAGAACAACTTCTTTGATAAACATTAAAAATCTTTCTGATCCCAAACTTTTGAGCGGCAGTGTAGATTTATAGGACTAGATTTTTACTTTTTTTAGAATAGAAAAATAAATTAAGAAAATGTGCTCACCCTCAGGCCATCTGAGATCAGGATGAGTTTGTTTATTCATCAGATTTGGAGAAATGTAGCATCACTGTCTCATCAATGGGTGTGAATGGGTGCCGTCAGAATGGGAGTCCAAACAGCTGATTAAAAACATCACAATAATCCACACCACTCCAGTCCATCAGTTAATGTCTGGAGAAGACAAAAGCTGAACAAATCCAACATTAAGATGTTTTTAACTATAATACGAGTCCATAATCCATAATAACTCTTCCTCCAGTGAAAAGTGTTCTGGTCTGAATCAGGAGAGAAATCTGCACAGATCAAAACAGCTCTAAACTAATCTGTGGCTAGATTTTGATGTGAGAGACAACAGGAGATGCACTTTTTCACTGGAGGAAGCGTTATTATGGATTATGGACTCATTATAATTTTAACTATTTGAGTTAAAAACATCTTAATGATGAATTTGTTTCTTACAAACAGGCACCTTTTGACTTCACAAGACGTTCATAGAGGGTTGAACTCAAGTTGGACTTGTCACAAATCATGAAAATATGAAACGCGTCAATGGAGAATCATCTTCAAAACTGTGTCTTCTCACATAATAATGGATGATAAGATCATGAGGTCAGTGCAATTTACTCGCGATCCTGGAGCAGCAGATCAGATGTTGTTTAGTAATGGTGTTTGTCTCAAGCATCACTAGCGGTGATTTATTTGAATGGACCAAATGCTGTCAGAATAATGATGTGGGCGGATGATGAGTGAACTATAGAGCTGATTACATTCATCGAGATTCAGAAATGATGATGAAGTCGAGAGAGGAGGATGAGGATGAGTTCTTCATCATCTGCAGCTCAGATGAGATGAAATAGAGACATACTCCAGCTTTAATGTAAGCGGTGTCATTTTTGCAAAGTTTATGCTTGAAACGAAAGAAACAAGTTGACAATAGTAAAATAAAAAAAATTAATAAATAAAACAATTAATAAAATTGTTTAAATATCTTTAGTTTTAGCTGGAAAACCAGATTTAAATAAAACTATTTTGCAAGGTTAATATTAAGAAAATTTATAAGAAATTAATTTTGCAATGAATTTAAAATAAATT
The DNA here is from genome assembly GCF_936440315.1 of Barbus barbus. Taxonomy (NCBI): domain Eukaryota; kingdom Metazoa; phylum Chordata; class Actinopteri; order Cypriniformes; family Cyprinidae; genus Barbus; species Barbus barbus. The sequence continues at coordinate 23,704,934 of NC_136726.1, forward strand.
AATCTTGTATTTTTGCAAATTTAGTTTTAAAGATGAAAAAATTTTGCAAGACCGGTGGCATAAGAAAAAATATATACAATGAATTATACAATAGATTTCAAATTCGTGGCCTAATGGTTAGAGAGTCGGACTCGTAATCCAAAGGTTGTGGGTTCGAGTCTCGGGCCGGCAGGAATTGTAGGTGGGGGGAGTGAATGTCCAGCGCTCTCTCTCCACCCTCAATACCACGACTGAGGTGCCCTTGAGCAAGACACCGAACCCCCAACTGCTCCCCGGGCGCCGCAGCATAAATGCTGCCCACTGCTCCGGGTGTGTGTGTGTGTGTGTGTGTGTGTGTGTGTGTGTGTGTGTGTGTGTGTGTTCACTGCTGTGTGTGTGTGTGTGTGTGTGTGTGTGTGTGTGTGTGTGTTCACTGCTGTGTGTGTGTGTGTGTGTGTGTTCACTGCTCCGGGTGTGTGTTCACGGTGTGTGTGTGTTCACGGTGTGTGTGTGTGTTCACGGTGTGTGTGTGTTCACGGTGTGTGTGTGTTCACTGCTGTGTGTGTGTTCACTGCTGTGTGTTCACTGCTGTGTGTGTGTGTGTGTGTGTGTTCACTGCTGTGTGTGTGTGTGTGTGTGTGTGTTCACTGCTGTGTGTGTGTGTGTGTGTGTGTGTTCACTGCTGTGTGTGTGTGTTCACTGCTGTGTGTGTGTTCACTGCTGTGTGTGTGTTCACTGCTGTGTGTGTGTGTTCACTGCTGTGTGTGTGTGTTCACTGCTGTGTGTGTGTGTGTTCACTGCTGTGTGTGTGTGTGTGTTCACTGCTGTGTGTGTGTGTTCACTGCTGTGTGTGTGTGTGTGTGTGTGTGTGTTCACTGCTGTGTGTGTGTGTGCACGTTGGATGGGTTAAATGCAGAGCACGAATTACGAGTATGGGTCACTTGGCAGTATGTCACTTCACTTAAATAAATGCACCTTGTGTGTCTTTAGTTTTTAACTGGAAAACGAAAAAATAAAAAAAGGTTTATGCTTGAAACCAGAAAGAAACAATTTTCTAATAGCATATATACAAGTAATTTTGCAGTAAATTCATAAATGCATCTTATTTTAAGCATATTTAGTCTTTTTAACTATAAGTTAATTTTTGTTTGCAAGGTTTAGGCTTGAAACAAGTTGACGATGGCATCAGAAAAAAATAATAATTTATGTATCTTGAAAAAGTTTTTATTTTACCTGGAAAACCAGTTTAAAAAAAAAATAAATTTACAAGGTTTATGAATGAAATTAATTTTGCAATAAATTTCAAGTAAATGCATGTTGTTTGAAGCAATTCTAAACTGGAAAACATAGTTAAAATGCTCTTTGTGCAGTTTATGAACGCCTCATACTGTACCCGTGATATAATCACTGTAACGCATTGCTTTAATGATGTTTAATGTTTTAAGAGCATGAGATACAATAATAATGACTTTAAATATGACTTGGCTTGTCTCATCTGAACTGAATGCTGGGATAATATTTGAGTTTTAAGATGATCCTGCATGAACTCAGAGCTGAATTCTGGTAAATTGTGTGTGTGTGTGTGTGTGTGTGTGTGTGTGTGATATAACTGGCCTCTCTTATCTGTGGCAGAAGTGTTTCTCAGTGTGATGCTGGGCTGTAAACAGACCGTGTGTGATTTCCCATCAGCCCAGTGTCCGGCTGCAGAGGTGACCTCCGTATCGCCGCCGAGCGCTATATCTGGATGTTGACACATTTTATGAGCGATTAGCTGCGTTTGGCAGAGACCCCACCGCTACGAGCGTGACCTCTGACCCCGGCCGCTCCGCACTGGCAATTAACTGACAAAACCAGCAGCACTAAATCTAGAGCAGGCCAGAAACGGCTTCATGATCAATCTGTGTGTGTGTGTATGCTGTAGGTCAAGTAAAAAAGACCATTTCTCCAAAAATACACATTTATTGGAGTGTAAATGATTAATTTTTACAAAAGAGGAAAGGAAAAAAGGGAAAAAAGGAAGAGGAATAACCTCTGCTGTAATGAATTCAGAACAAATAAAGGAGTAACAAACCTAATAAAGGAGTCATCTATGAGAGGATATACAGTCCAACCAAAATGTATTCAGACATCTTCAACATTTCTCACATTATCACAGTTTGTAGCTTATTCATTTATATATATATATATATATATATATATATATTTTTTTTTTATATTTATTTTTTAGTTGACTGTTTTGCATGGTTTGTTCTTAAACAGTGTTTGTGTGTGTGAGAGAGAGAGAGAGACTGTGTGTGTGTGTGTGTGAGAGATATAAATAGTAGTACTTCAACTAAAACAGTTAGTTTCAACATTTCCTTTTTTTTTTTCATCTTTTTAAATTTTCATCTTTATATTTTATTTCAGTTTTATTTCAAGTACTGAAAATTTATTTGTATTGTTTTTTTGAAACACCGCTGCACTTTCCAGTGATAAACCATCTCATTTAAATATTCATGACTGAGCCTAGACCTGTGATTGGCTGTTGCTGAGACCGCTGGATGTTTATTGGCTGTCTCAGATCTTTGTTTAACCAGTGGTGAGGAAGTTCAGCGATCCTCATTTTTTTGATGTTTTGATATACATCAATTTTACACATGGCCTGTTAAGCTGGAGTTAAACTGGTTTAGTCTGATTAGCTGTAAAGTGCACAAATCTCAAACCCGTCCAGCCTAATTCGTTTTTAATGTTTAAACTTTTGTATTTGAGCAGGGCCATAATACAGTATATTCATCATGATCAGTGGCTCACAGGACGAAAACATTTGCATTCATGCATTTGGCAGATGCTTCTATCCAAAGCATTCAAGCTGCACATGTTATTAGTTCATGCATCGCTTGGGAATCGAACCCGTGACCTTGGCGTTGCACTCCAGCAATGCAGAAAGCATAAAATAAATGGGTCAAGTCAGTGTTTCTAGCGTGTCTTCATGTCTTTGTTCTGCAGATATGTGGATATGTGTGTGAACCGCGTCTGTAACGCTCTGTGAGAAGGGTTTGGGTTATATAGCGTTGAATCTCATCTGCTGGTCTGTGACCGTTTCTGTGAGAGCTCTTGGACTTTAACCTCATCTGAAATGAATTATAGTTTCTCCTGCTCTCATAAGCAAGGGCTGATGGGAATAAAGCAGCTCGACGCTGGGATCTGCTGAACGCTTTGAGCCAAAACTCTCCCACCAAGAACTCATTCATCAGTATCACTGTGTCACCGAAGAAAAGAGACAAAATGAAGGAGGACGCAAACGAATCACTGGTATTCATTCCCCAGCTTCATTTATTCATTAACCTTCAGACAGGACAATGAATTAAATCTGATTTGTAATCAACTTTGTATTCTGCTTTAAAATGTGCACAATTTTTTCGTATGTGCTGTAACATACATGCATATTTAAACATATAAAAAACAGCACTTAAGACAAACAATATACAATTGCGAAAGACTTGGCAAAAACAAATGGAGAAAAAAAAAGAGGACATTTTATGTAATATAGTGCCATTTTTTACTCTGTGTGTGTGTAGATGACGTTTTGTAATATTTTAATGTTGTCTCATGTTGACTCTGATCAGTATGGATGGATAAATGTCAAATAGTGAAATTAAACTCAGAGTAAACAGCCAATATCAGCTCATACGAATGCACAAACCTTTTCTGATGAATGCATGTGATTTCATCAAGACATATTTGAGGAAACTCACTGTCTCTCATAGATCTTAAAGTTTCTTTGTCGTGTCAAGAAGAAAGTCTGGCTGGATGATTTCCCCCCTCGGCCGTAAGCGCGGCTCTAAGCACGTCATTTGAGAAACAAATTTAGGTGTCAGGATTTTATGGAACAGCGTCCATGAACATACAGCATTTTATGAGTCAATCCTGTCGGCCTGGCTACAAAACAGCCTTGTAAAATTGTTTCACCCCGGAGGTCAGAAGAAACACACCTGCTGCTGAAACCAATCAGCAGAGACATCGAGCCCATGGTCACGCGCTTTCACTTTCTGAGTCTCCATGTCTGAAAATAACAGTGTTTCTGAGAGCCGTTCCTCATCAGAAACAGACCGGATCGTAGATTACTTTGGATAAAAGCATCCTCTAAATGCATGAATGTATATGTAAATGTAAATAGTTATTCTGCACAGGAAGATCGGTTATGGTGGTATTTGTTGTACTGAAGATTTAAATGTCAAAAACTGTATTACTGCATTATTAATGTTATTTAAGTTATTTTCACTATACTTCCCCAGTAGATTGATTACATTAAAAATTGCAAAAAAAAATTGTATTCTGAAATGTCATGTTTAAATACACAAACGAAGCATTAAATATGCATTCATTAATATGTGCATACATTTCCAGAAAATAAATATGAACACTGGATAATGCCAAGTTCAAAATTTTCTTTCATTTTGTTGACATATTAGAGTTAATCGTTTTTACAGAGGGGATTTTGGATTTCTCTTTTTATTGATCCATAAATCAGAAAATACTGTCAACAGCCAGACAAAAATTGATTTTCACCATGTTTTTAGGCATAAAATGTTGTATAAACCAGTGTGAATGATATATGAACAAACCCTTCAGTAAAAATCTTCAGAATATATAGAGAAATAAAACTCTAAGTATTGGTGTTGGTAAGTGCTGCTGAAGTGGAGGAACAAACTCATTTGGAGAAAACAGCCTTTAAAGATATAATTTAGACGCAATAGATGATGTGCAATAATAAAACCAGTGTGAATGATATATAAACAAACCCTTCAGTAAACATCTTCAGAATATAGAGAAGAATAAAACTCTAAGTATTGGTGTTTGTAAGTGCTGCTGAAGTGGAGGAACACACTTTTAAAGACATGGATTGGTACCGAATCTAAAGATGCAAATAGAAAAAAAATGCAGTGAAATAAACACTTAAATGTATATTTTGGATATGTTCTTTTCACTAGTCTGAAATGGCATGTTATGAAAAGTCAGATAACACAAAAGACATGAGGAGGATGGGAGTCATGAGCTGAAGTTCATCATTCATAGCACACATCTCAGTTTGAGCACTTAACCAGCATCCTTTATGAGTTTATAAAGAGACTGTGAATATGAACTGAACTCCTCATAGAGCTCCTTCACTTCAGCCTTTGACTTCATCTTCAAACCGACCCGCAGGATCTGAATTCTCACCATCTGAATCATTGACCTGAAGCATTTGAACATCAGCATGTTTCTTCAGCTTGCAGTTGAACCGAGCCTTTCAAGAGTTTCTCTGACAGACGTCCAGCCTTCTGATGAGTCTTTGTGAAGTTTCACCTCAGAGCTCAGTCAAATGACTTTCCTCTCATGCATGTTCACACTGGCACCAGTTTGATGAGGAAAAGCAGATTAACTTCATGTTCTTGTGAATGTTTTAATCTGTTTTTGTGTTTCTCTTCACAGAACTGAGGCTTTATTGCGACACTTCAACAGTCAGACGTTCTTCATGATCGCGTTTTAAATTCAGAGCTTCTCCAGAATTTGAACCAGAGGGACTTTTGAGTGTGAGTAGATTTGTGCAAAATACCCGTTCATAGGCCTAAATTGAGGTTTTATGTATTTGAGTTACATATAAAATTCCCATCCATTTAGATTAGTAGTTTTAACACAAACTAATAAATAATGTGATTCATATTTGTCAGTCATACTTTAAGGAAACAGGTCCGATTTCTGCACTCAAAAAATCACGGCCTAGTTTATTAACTGTTTGCATGATTTTATCTAAATAATCATATTTTAAAAATGCATTTATTCAAGTTGCATAGAATCAGCATAAATCTGTTCATAGCGAAAACAATCAAATTTATGCAGTTAAAAATGTATAAAAATGTGTTATAATATGGCTAGCTGTGGAACAAGCAATAATCAGTTAGTTAAAATGTATAAGACTGAAACAAACATGACACATTCAAACACGTTTCAAACACATTCAGTTTATTAATATTATTACAGAAATCTGACTTGTTTCATTTATGAATGACAAATATGCATTGCATCAAGTTTATTAGTGTATGTTAAAACGGTATAATCGGTGGGAATTTGATGTGCAATTAAAATAAATCTTAAATTAAACCTACATATATTTTAAATGTAGTCTAAGCACCGAACAGTGTCTGTTAGCAGCTAACCAGTGAAAAAAGACAACAGAATACAGATTTGAGGTAAAGATAAGTCAGGGGTGATTTTTTTTTCCTAATTGTTTTAAGAGATACAGTAAAATATCTATATTTCTCATAAATATGAGGAATGAACTGAAGACCAGTTTAGCTGTTCCCTAAATTAAACCACTCTAAAATCATCAAACCAGACCATCTTAGCCAATGTTTTAGCAAGTAAACATGTTTTCTCTGAATGGCCTGATTATACACTTTTAAATACTGGAAAGTGTGTAAGTTCACATGTAAATAAACAGCGAGCTCAGTGTGTTCTCTTCATTAGCATCTTCACATTCACATCTCATAGTATACTTTGTTGTTTTGTTTAGTCATGAATAATTCACGTTCTCTTACATGTGTCTCTGTGGGTGATGGAACATCTCACTTGAAATCATTAAACTGCAAATATTTTGAAACGATGAACTTTTGAGGAACTTCAGTGTCGGGAGCGACGCACGGCTCAGAGGGGTTTATTTATTCATGCTCTCCTTCACAGCCTCTGAATCTAAATCTCACAGTGTGTACAAGAAACTTTCCTAATATTGTATTAAACAGGGACAAAAGTCAGAAGTTCAACTGTAAAACAGCAACCAGACCAAGATCATGAGCCACAGAAAATACAATTCAGGCAGTTCTTCACTATAGGCTTCCTTTACTGTGTAAACCCTAAAGATGCCGTTGTTGTTTTTGTCTAATTCTGGAGTTTTTCAATGTTTATTTGTTTGGAAATTTAACAGTTTATTGAAGCTTTAGACAAAATATTTGCTTTTACAAATGTCTGCATATGTGTTTTTTTTATGTGTGCATGCCATATCTGATCCATCAGGCTTTTATGGCTCATATAGTCTGAGAATATGGAAGAAAAAATGCTCAGTTTTATTCAAACTGAGCAAAATATGCAGTTTGGTGCAGATGCTGAAATTTCTGTGATGAAATTCTGCTGCTTGTAATCTTGAGATCTTTATAACAGTAGAGCAGATACTGACATAAAATGATCTAAATATCAGTGATCACTCTATATCTCCAATGATGTTTCAGTAAAATGATATTAAAATGATCCAAACATATAATGCAATGCAATCTGATGCTGATTGAGAGATGAAGAAATAAACGCTCCTCAGAAGATGTGAGATGAAGATCATTCCTCCGCTGAGGAACAGAGAAAGTAAAGCTTCTGGAAACAAACGCTCCTCAATAGATCCTGATGATCAGATTTAAGACGCACTGATTTTTCTAGAAAATGATTAATGGAGAATCAAGTAAAGCCGAGCTGCTTCAGTCCAGTTAGTGTTCATCTGGAGATATGACTGCAGTTATTCTGATAAAAATCAGTCAAGGTTTGAGAACAAAAAAGCAAAGCTGGACATTTTTACAATTACACTAAACTTGACATGATAAAAAACTATAGGCTACACTATCAATGCAACAGAAGGCATGGAGGAGATTGAGTGTGAAACAGGTTTAACAGCATCATGTTGATCATTTAGAGCTTTAGAAATGTGCGTATCAAATATAGTTGATGATAGCTGTTCCAAACTTGCTGGTTTATGAACATTACTGCTGGTCAACCAGATAAGGACCAACTTAAGCTGGATTGGTCAGAAGGGCTGTTATCAAACTAAAGCTGCTCATAGTCTGACTATCTGTGTCCTGCAGCTGTAAGTGAATGTGTGGGATGTGAAAACGCTGACCATCCGACCCAAACAGCCCATTAGGAAGCACAAACCCCTCGGGCTGAGCGTGGAGAGGCAGGTCTGTTTCCTCCAGACGTTTAACAGCGGTTTAATTAAACCAGATAAACTGGATAACATTCCCTGTCTCTCTCAGTGGGTTTGTGGGTAATTTGTGTCGCTTGGTGAGACTCAGTCAGAGGTTGATTCATTGAGCACCGTTAGCTATTAGCAATTAGTGCCCACAGCAGTAAAGCCATCCGGTGTGTGTGTGTGTGTGTGTCACCCGTTGGTCTGATTCCGTGTCTGACGTGATGCTGAACAGCGGGTGATAATGTGTGTCTGGTTGCTCGAGTCTTTTTTGAGTGATTGATTGATTTACTTTAAATTTTCATCTCTGTTAAAGCCTGAAAACACACGTCTGTGTAACATCTCTGTTTGTTGGGATTGACGGCCATCATAAGACAAAACCAAACAGTCCCCCATCCTTTTCACAATCTACAACCACTTGTCCTAGAATTAATCTATGCATAACTATACAACATATAGCCAGGTAAAAACGAGACTGTATCAACAACATTCACCTTTCAATACAAACAAATAGTCAGTTAGAAACATGAGTTAGAATCACGTTCTAAATTCAAGCCCTTAGGGCAAAGAGTATTTAGTGTGTAAATATAGTAAGCTTCTCTTTTTAGTAAAATATTGTTGACATCACCTCATGTTCAATTCCAGTATGCCTAAGTGTGGAAAGGTTAAGCCTTTTAAATCAAAATGTACTGCTACCGGGGTTTTATGATCATTTGTGCGTATACTGCTTCGATATTCTGCATTCCTGTTTATGATCTTTTCACATTGTGTTCATCATGATAATCTACACAGATGAACACAACATATCAATGTATCTATCTATCTATTAGGGGACAGATGTCACGGTTCGATTCGATTTCAGTACAACAGATCTACTGTGCTCGGCTTCTGTTCATTTATTCTGAACAGAGAGTAGTACAGTAGTAATACTAAATATTAGACTACATTATATATAATCTGCAGTACATATACATACAAGGAATACATTCTTGAAATATATTTGATTTAGTTAACAAGGGGAAAAAACAGTGCGACACGTAACAGCCTATATATGAGTTTCAGTTCATTTTTGTGACAGGCTTAATTTGTTCTCAGAAAGGAAAACTCATGGCATTCGCTGTTCTTCTGCTGGCGGTTTTCAAACAGCGCTGTATTACTGCGGGTGCCCTTCTGGATTGAGCGTGAATTGCCTGTATTCATCGTAAGGCCTCATGCACCGAACCGAGATGCCCGTACCGTGATGGTTCAATACGAATATATGTATCATGCCACCCCTAGTATCCATCCATCCATCCGTCCGTCCGTTGCTACTCAAAACTAGCCCAATGTGTTTTGAGGTAGGACCCCGTTAAAAATCCCGTTCTGGGGGTAAAATACATGTTTTTGGCAGGGTTCCCCTGATAAATGAGCGTTTTAGGGGTTAAATATGATGTTATAGGGGTTGCTTCAACCCGCGGCAACAGTGATAAAGTAGCTCAATTCTGCAGGAAAACCGTGGACTTGGCAACACTGGGTGAGTCTGATCCATTATTAAAAACTGATTCTAACTTCATTCCTGAATGAATCAGTCGTTTTGAAAGAATCAATTGAAAAATGACTCAGCGACTCATTTATCAAGACGCCACGTAATGGTAATTTTAGTTTTTTTATTTTAGCTGAAATGTGTAATTAGACCTATATATTTTTCTATCATTTCATATGTATATTCCAGTTTTGATATTTAAAACATTATTCTCATAACATTATTTATGCAAGTGCAGTGTAATGCAAGTGCTAGAATATAGTAGGCTACAGAACTCATGTTTATTGTCTCTGGTAACAGAAGTGTCTTCAGACGATGGACGTCCTGCTGCTGTGTGAACGGAGCTCAATGTTGTGTCTCCTCTCACATCTATATTCAGACTCTGAAATTGCTTTTGTTCGCTGTTCTCCCGCTGTAAGCAGTGACACACATGATATCAGACGCGTTTGACGCTTGCGTCTCCTCTGAAGTGAAGATGGAGCTGTTGAACCCTGTGAACGTCTGATGTTTGTAGGTCACAGATCATCATCTGTGGCTGTTTTACAGATGTTTGCTGTTGTTGGTCTCATTAGGGTTCAGGTGTATTCTCTGTTCTCAAACACACATCAAGCAGGTGCGATTTAAACAAGCTCACCAGCACATTATTATTTTATCTGGTTTATGAGAACACGCATTCAGTCACAGAAAATATGATTTCAATTCACACATACCGTTTTAGAGTGTGGGCTTAGAATTAGGTTATAGAATTTGTCTGTATATAAAAACTCTATAGTATTCATGGAATGTCCCTATTTAGATACTGTAAGTAAACGTGTGTGTTTAAAGAAGTATACCAGGTTATGTTTAGTATATTTACTATTAGACAACATTTCTGACAATCATTTTGACTCGTACTTCAGTTTTTAGAATAAAGCTTGTTTACAGTAATACACTTTCAGTGGACGTCTATGAGGAAGGAGAAGAATTTAAAACAAATGTGAGGCTTGTATTAAAGCACTTGCATGAATTCTTGAGCTAAATATATTTATTATTTGATCTGTGAAGTGTCTAATTGATCATTCTGAGGTGGGACTAGTTTAATAGGTGGGTGGATTTGGTCACATCTTCTCACAGGAACATTACAGATTTGTCATCTGGTTGAACACAGACAGAGCAGAGATCCAAAATAAAAGTTTTTGTTTGCATAATACATGTATGTGCACTGTGTATATTTATTATGTATATATAAATACAAACACATGCATGTATATATTCATGAAAAATATGTTATGTTTATATGTTAAATATATTTATATATATAATACAAAATATGTGAATATAAATATATAGATGTAAATACATGTAAATATTTTTTTAATATTCACTGTGTATATATATATATATATAATATACACAGGACACATACATATATTATATAAACAAAAACTTTTATTTTGGATGCAATTAATCATGATTATTTGCTTGACAGCACTACTTATTATCTATGTATTTGTACTAGTTTGTGATGTTTGTATAGTTTTACTGTGTAACACATTTTAAGAAGCACATTTGAAAGTGGTTAATTATTTTGATTATTATGATTATTTCTGACCTTAAGGTGCCGTGTTGTATGATACTGTGTGGTTTTGTGCCTCATGTTTTGCCCTCAGGGTGTCTGAGTAAAATTAAAGCCGGCAAATCCGATTATTTTCTCCCAAAGGGAACCGACTGATCGTCAGCTGATGAGAGCTCGTTTACTTTAACACTCGTGTGTGTGTGTGTGTGTGTGTGTGAGATGGTGAGCTCCAGGGCCAATTACAGAACAATTACAGCTGGTTAATTCTGTAGTGTCTCTTCTCAGCGTGTCGTGTGTCTCGTCTGATTGCGAGAGCCACACAATCTCACCTGCTGTGATGGACATGATGACGTTCTTCTGCTCAGCGTTTGGACGTTTCATCAAGGCGAGACACTGCCGGCTAAATCATTGTTTGGTCAGTTTTGAGATTTTGTTCTGCTTTGCCTCCATATCATGTCTTCTTTCAGGTTAGTGTGAAGAAAACATACAGAATACACGTTTAAGTGACACTTTATCTATTTGTGTCTATAGATTTCAATTTCGATACATCTTTAAAAGTGTTTTCCTCCACTTCTGCAGGAATTGCACACTCTGAAACTTTGAGTTTCATTCCTAGCTATATTCTGAAAGTTTTTACTGAAGGGTTTGTTCATATGTCATTCACACTGGCTTATCTAATATTTTACTCCAGAAAACATGGTGAAAATGTACTTTATTGACAGTATTTTCTGATTTCTGGAGTGATAAAAAAGCACTCAGTAAAAACCTTTAAATCTAATATGTGTCAGCAAAACTAAAGAAAATGTTGAACCTGGCTTTAGTTTATCCAATGTTCAGATTAGTTTTTTTTGGGGAATTGTGTAAGTTAATGCATTTCTAATTAGATAATGCATCGTTTTCACATTTTTAACATTTCAGAAAACTTACAAGACAAAACATTATACTATTAATTATCTGGTGAAGTATGGTGATGCTGAGTTGTTAACCTTTAATACCCTATTATTATATACCTCCGTGTCTTCCCTAAAGTGATTTTTTCATATAAACATGTTTTATATGTGTTTGTCTATTTTCGTATTGATTCTGATTGGATTTTCACTGTAATACCATCGTTTTTGGACATTTACCATAGTTTTACAAAGGTTTTTCATGGTAATAGCATGTATTGTTGAACATGTACAATGGTTTTCAGGTTGATACCATGGTTTTGTTTTTCAAACAATACATGCCATAGTCTTAGACAATGGTTTTTCTAGTGTTTTTTTTTTTAATAGTAATACCCTGTATTTTTGGTATTGATGCTTGCTGTGTTTAACATAAAGCCAGTTTTTGGAAATATGCCTGTACTATGGTTTTACGATGATAATTCTGTGTATTTTTGCTCATGCTACTTACTGTTGTTTTATTTTTTTCACATAATTCCATAATTTTTGTACATGGTTACCAACTGGACATTACCGTGTTTGAGTTTGCTTGTACAGTTTAACCCTGTTTTACAAATAGTTTAGATTTATGATCAGCCACAAAACTAAAATGACCAGCTATTGCTTTTGGCTAAAAGTGCATTGATAATACTCATATTTCATAGGTTTTTTTCATGTATGTATGGTTGTGTGTGTGTGAAGTCCCTATGGGTTGGTTGGTGACCTACTTTGCTTTTTGCACATTATGTTGAAAAGCTTCTGATCAATTCCTCTGTGAGCTGCGTCTCCTCAATCAGTAATAACAGTTTAAGACTAAAAACCACTTAAAATCTCCACCACAAGACACACAATCTGACCAGCGCTGACTGTATGTGTGTGTGTGTGTGTGTGTGTGCGTGTGTGTGTGACATCAGTGTTACTGACACAAAAGAGCCTCATTGTTTGAGCACTGATGCGCACTGACTCCTCCCACTGTCGTAGCGCCGCCCCTCTCATGATTATTCATAGGCTGAGCGGCTGAAGGGGGCGTGTGTGTGTGAGAGCGAGCGGATCTCACACGCTGTCGGATGCTGGAGGCTGCGGTTGTGCATGCAGGTCTGTGCGGTGACACACGGATGAGAGGCGCTGTGTGTGTGAGAGCCGTTCTGGAGGGAGAGCGAGACGGCTGCCGTATCCCTGAGCACGAGGATGGGCTGCAATCTGTGTAGTTTACAGAAGAGAGAGGAGCATTACAAACTACTGTACGAGATCTCACAGGTGAGACACACCACTTACCTGAGATTCAGGAGGTTTGTGCTGCTGGTCCCAAAGTTTCTCATCCGTCACTACTGTGGTACTATGGTAATACCATGTTTACAATGCTACCATACTTATTTATTTGTATCATGGCAGTAGCATTGGTTTTTGGACATGTATCATGATTTTTCAATGTCTTTTTTATGACAATACTCTCTATTGTAGGTATTGATGCTTGCTGTGCTTTTCACATAATACCATAGTTTTACATGCTACTACTATGTATTTGTGGACATGTACCATGGTTTTACAGTGTTTTTTCATGGTAATACCATGCATTTTTCTTCACATAATACCATAGTTTTTTTGTTTGTTTACCATGACTGTATAATGGTTTTCATAGTAATATCATGTATTTGTGACATAATACCATAGTTTAACAATGGTTTTGCATGGTAATGCCATGTATTTTTCACATAATACCACATTTGTTAGACATTTACCATGGTTTTACAATGTTTTTTGTGGTAATACCGTTATATTAATAATATGTTATTTTGTGATGTTTTCTCATCCTGCATAATACCATATTTTTTGGACATGTACCATTTGTTTTATGATGGTTTTAATGATAGTCTTATGTATTTTTCATATAATACCATATTTTTTGGACATGTACCATGGTTTTACCTCGTTAGGATTTGGCACTCTGGATGTTTCACACTATAAAGGTGCAGTAATATCTTGGTGTTTTTGGATATGTACCGTACAGTAAATCTATGTATCTCTTTGACACAATGCCATAGTTATCAGACATGTACCATGGTAGTTTCACAGTATTATTTGTAGCACCATTTAAATACCATGGGAATCATTAAGCACCATTGGCGTTGAATATATCAGTAAAACTACTACGGTACCACCTATAGTTTTTGTAGAATTAGTTCTGTTATATGCAGTAAATAAGCATAAGTGTGAACAAATACACAAACATGGAGCATTTAATGTTCCTGAGGTTGATTTTTTTTGGAGATCTGATGTGCTTGTGGGGCCTTTATGTGATTTCACTGATTATAAAACGTCAAACAGTGAGTTTATAACACACAGCACATCCAAACACGATCAGTGCTGATTCCCACCGAGCTGAAGGTCTATAATGTTGAAGATGATCCAGTCTTGATCTTCTCTGCTGATTGATTCTCTGCTGCGTGTTTCATTAGCGCTTATGATGCTGAAGAGCTTTAATAGCCTCTGTATCTCGCACACACGCTCGTCATGTTCACGGTGGGCTCATTAGCACTCGTAGAAAACGATTCTGGGTCCTAATAAACGTGAAATGTTCCGCTGAGTGTATGACGGGAGATTCACTCAGTTAATTGCTGCCATTGTTCTGTAACGAGGAGTTTTGACGAATCATCTCCGGATGGATCGTTTTAATCAGAGCGATGAAGATCACGTGGGTCTGATGAGCTTCTGAAGGTCACGTTTCTGATTGAAGCATCACCAAAACCACTACATTAACAGAATTAGGCGATTAATAACATAGAAATAGTCCATGATTTGACGTTCTGTTGGAAACCCAACCAATTATGTGTTGTCTCAGAGAACTTCTGTGATCAAGTTCAAGTTTATTTGTATAGCGCTTTATAACGATACAAATCGTTGCAAGCTCTACAGGAAATTAAGTTTCCACAATATATTTATATATTGCAGAACCTTAATATATTTAACTTATGGCAGAATTTGTTAATTCTGTGTGTTGTCTGAGCGTTGGCATCCTCTGAGGTCCTCTGAGGGGTTGGCATCATCTCTTCTCAGGTGTTCGGTCATCTCAGATCATTTAAGGGTTGGATCCAGACTGAAGCTTCTGTCATTCCTAGTTACCACTGGATGTTAATCAACAGAGAAACAAATAGAGACATAATTAGCGTAGCTGCTGTTCCATCTAAGCAACAATGATTTGTTCAACCCAAGCTAAAGAATAATAATAATGTACATTTGATCAGATATAACTGCAGTACAAGATTATAAGATGCATTATGTGAATGCTTGGCTAAAGAGATGTGTCTTTAATCTAGATTTAAACAGAGAGAGTGTGTCTGAACCCCGAACGTTATCAGGAAGGCTATTCCAGAGTTTGGGAGCCAAATGTGAGAAAGCTCTACCTCCTTTAGTGGACTTTGCTATCCTAGGTACTACCAAAAGTCCAGAGTTTTGTGACCTTAGGGAGCGGGTTGGATTGTAGCGTGGTAGAAGACGAGTTAGATACGCAGGAGCTAAACCATTTAGGGCCTTATAAGCAAGTAATAATATTGTGTAAATGATACAGAACTGAATAGGTAGCCAGTGCAGAGACTGTAAAATTGGGGTAATATGATCATATTTTCTTGACCTGGTAAGAACTCTAGCCGCTGCATTTTGGACTATCTGTAGCTTGTTTATTGAAGATGCAGGACAACCAGCTAGCAGTGCATTACAATAGTCCAGTCTAGAGGTCATGAATGCATGAACTAGCTTTTCTGCATCAGAAACAGGTAACATGTTTCGAAGCTTGGCAATGTTCCTGAGATGGAAGAATGCTGTTTTTGTAACATGGGAAATATGATTTTCAAAGGACAAGTTGCTGTCTAATATAACACCCAGATTTTTGACTTTAGAGTAACAGTGCATCCGTCTAGTTGCAAATTGTAATCCAAGAGATTCTGTGTACTGTTTTTTGGTCCAATAAGTAATATCTCTGTCTTATCTGAATTTAATAGGAGGAGATTATTGGTCATCCAATCTTTTACATTTTTTACACAATCTATTATCTTAGATAGTTGAGAAGTTTCATCTGGTCTTGTTGAGATGTATAGTTGAGTATCATCAGCATAACAATGAAAACTAATCCCGTATTTTCTAATAATATTACTAAGGGGCAACATGTATATTGGAAATAGCAGAGGACCTAGGACAGATCCTTGTGGTACTCCATACTTTACTGGTGATAATTGAGATGACTCTCCATTTAAATGAACAAAGTGGTAGCGATCGGACAGGTAGGATCTAAACCATCTTAAAGCCTGCCCTTGAATACCTGTATAGTTTTGTAATCGATCTATGAGTATATCATGGTCTATAGTGTCGAACGCAGCACTAAGATCAAGTAATACTAGCAATGAGATGCAGCCTTGATCTGAAGCAAGAAGCAAGTCATTTGTAATTTTAACAAGTGCAGTTTCTGTTTCTTTTGCAAGTAGGAGCACAATTGAGCAGACACAACTTTTTCTAAAATTGTAGACATAAACGGAAGATTTGAAATGGGTCTGTAATTTGCCAGTTCATTAGAATCTAGTTGTGGTTTCTTAATAAGAGGCTTAATAACCGCCAGCTTGAATGGTTTTGGGACGTGACCTAAAGATAACGATGAGTTAATAATATTGAGAAGCGGTTCTTCTGCTACAGGTAACAACTCTTTCAGTAGTTTAGTGGGTACAGGATCTAATAAACATGTTGTTGGTTTAGATGCACTGATAAGTTTATTTAGCTCTTCCTGTCCTATAGTTGTAAAGCACTGCAGTTTTTCTTTGGGTGCGATGAATGAAGCTGAAATATCAACATTAACTAATAGATCTGAGAGGAAATCTGCTAATTCTTTTAGGAAATCTGTACATGGCCCTGGCGGTCTATACACAGTAGCCAGAGCAAGAGATAGGAGAGATTTCTTTTGCATATCTAACAGTGTAACATTAAGCAGAAGTATTTCGAATGCGTTAAACCTCCTGTATCCTGTTTTCTGAGTAACATTGAGAATATCACTATATATTGTTGCCACACCGCCGCCACGACCAGTCTGACGGGGCTCATGTTTATAACAGTAGCTTGGTGGAGTAGACTCATTTAGACCAAAATATTCATTTGATTTAAGACAGGTTTCAGTCAGGCAGAGTACATCAAAATTATTATCTGTGATCATTTCATTTACAATAACTGCTTTGGGTGCGAGTGATCTAATGTTTAGGAGCCCAAGCTTTAAAAATTGTTTTTGTTCATTTATTTAGCGTTTTTCTGGTTTAATCATGATCAGATTTTTTCTAGATCCTGCATTAAATTTATATTTTGACCTCGCTATTCGGGGAACAGACACAGTCTGTATAGATTGGACAACGCAAGTACTTCTATCTTTTAAGTGGGTAGAACAAAAGTCATCATAGCAGTTATTTGAGAATTGGCTTACTAGTCAGATGGAGCGTAGCGTCCTGCAGATGTTGTCCGACAGGAGTTCCGCTCCGACTCTGCTGGGGTGCAAGCCAAAAGCCTAGGATGCTTCCAGTAAAGATTCCAATTATTAACAAAGAGCAGTTTCTGTTCTTTACACCATGACTATAACCATTAATTTAAAGCAAAAAGTCTACTGAACCTTTCGTGTCCTCGTCGATACGTGGGAAGCGGTCCTGAAATAATGATCGTCATCGCGGGCGATGTGCTGCGTACCGTCTCGATCAGGCTCCTGAAGTCCCTCTTTAGTGTCTCCGTCTGCCGCAGCTTGGTGTCGTTAACCCCCGCGTGCAGCACGACAGCACCGATGCTCTCGTCGCCCTTCAGGATCGCGGGTATCTGCGCAGAAACAGCAGAACACGAGCACCGGGGAAACAGTGAGTGTGCACTTTACCTTCAGCTAACGTAGCACGGACGTGCCGGACGGTGGAGTCTCCGATGATCACAGCGTCGCGTTCCGTCTCGCGGAGGGGAGTGAAGCGGTTCCGGGTGGAGATCTCGAAGACCGGAGGGGGAGAGGTCGTCACCCGGGGCCTGGCTCGTGTCTTCCGCTGATGGTGCACCCAGGGTCCGTGGCGTCCCGGCGCTGGAGTGAAGGACATCTGGGAAGATCGCGTCCTGGGTGCACAGGGTCTGTGCAGAGAAACACACGGAGTAGAGGTGGTGGGAGTGTTAGCAGCGTGCTGTATACTTACTGACTTGTGAGCGTCAGCCCGGGATGTTTCCAGCACGGCTCTTCGGTCTCTCTGCTGGGCCTGTTTCTCCACCAGGTCGCGGATCTGCTTCTCCATGGCCTCCAGCTCCAGCTGCACCGAATGCAGCTTGAATGTGTCCTCACCTGCACTCAAAGGTAGACACAAATCCGCCATTTAAGCAAGTAACAGTGAAACAATGGTAATGTGTGTGAATAGAGTATTAGCAATGTAAGCGAGATTAGCGATGCTAACGGGCTATAAGCTAATAGCAGACTCGAGAAATCAAAATAAAACTAGTGATAACAAGGCGCTCTAATTGGTTTTGTTTTAGAATGCTACAGGGGATATATTCACACGTTATAGAAACGAAAATGATAGTGTATAAAATAGTTTTTAAGATAGAAAATAGACGATAAAGAATCAACTTGATGGAGCTCAAACTCAAAACACGCAGTCACAAATCAACGCATGCGTGTTTAACAACATTAATCGCAGCATGCTTGCACATATTTCTTGTGGTTTCTGGTGTTGATTCTGCTTCTGCTGTGGTTTTATTTGCTTTATTTTGGGTTATTTTTCAATATCTTATGGGTTTTTTCGTTGTATTGTGTCCTCTGGTGTTTAAGCTTCTGCTTCTGAAGGTGGACAGCAGATGAGATCCTCAGATCTGGTGTTTAGTGTTGTGAATCTTCTCTTTGGAGCTGTAGCCTTCAGTAACACAAGCTCTCGTCTCCCGTGAAAGGACACCATCGTGCAAGTGAATGTTTGGCGTTTGAGAGCGTGAGATGGTGTAAACGAGGTGTTCACACACCCACAGATGAAAGTGTGTCAGTGTGTCGCTCATCTCTCCTTCACTCCTTTCATCTCAGAGACTCTGAACAGTTTGCAGGATTTCATTCAGACTTTATAGAGGTCTGTCCAGGTTTCTGTAGTTTTTCATGACTTTTGCTGCTGTTCCTTTAAGGCTTAATGATGTGTAGCTCCTGCAGCAGCTGAACATCTGCCATTGAGATAAATGGGAATGCTAACCGATAGAGACGCCAGGTATTATATTGACCTCCTTGATTTTCTTTTTTTTTTACTTCATAAACCACATATTGCAATGCAATTGATTCATGTAATGCTACCTTACAAATTGTCTGAAACAAGGTGTCTTAAAAGGAAGCGTAATCTTCTGTATGTGTACACATATGTATCCATATACTATTTTCACATAAAATCACCATATTTTTACAGTGTTTTCCCATCATAATACCCGTTTTTCACATAATATCATAGTTCTTGGACAAATACCATGTTTTTACAGTGTTTTCACATCACAATACCATGTTTTTGTTACATCATAATATAGTTGTTGAACAAAAACCATGTTTTTTGTAACATAATATCATAGTTTTTGGACATGTACCATGGTAGTTTCACAGTATTCTTTGGAGTACCATTTAAATACCATGGTACATATATATGGTGATCATTTAGCACCACTGGCATTGAATATATCAAAGTACCACAGGTACCACCATAGTAGTTCTTTTAGTATGAGTTCTGTTGTACTAATACAATACGGTGAACACATTAGCATAAGTGTGAGCAAATACACAGAGTATACAAAATAAAAGAAATAATGTATATATAGATAGATAATGAAGTAAGTTCAGGGATATTGTTCTGTGTGTTTGTTGTGGTGTGTTATAAGTGCTCTCTGGCGTTCTCTGGCCTAATTAGTCTTTCTACAGATGCGTGTGGAACACATCGCTGCACAGGAAGTGACATTTCCATCCGCGCTGGTGTTTATGTGTGTACGCTGGGCTCTTTAATTGTCTGCTGATGGTCTATAAGCCCTGTAATGCTGTGCTGGTCTCCAGAGACTTGAGGTTGAAGAGGAGTTCAGTGTATTCTGCTGTGCATGTGATGAAGAGCGCCACCTACAGACTGGTTCAAGCGCTTGGACTGAGCTGGTTTTCACATATTCATGATTGAGATGTTTCTATCAGTTAAGCTCCAGGAATCTTGGGATATTGTAGGGATGTTTTCTTTTGTGCCACCAACAACGTAATCAAATGCTTGCTTTCCTGAAGTATTTTCTTAGTTTCTCTCAAAGGAATGTTTATGTCCGGTTAAGTGACTCATTTGCTTGTTAATTTTTTGTATTTGTGGTTCATGCAGATTTAGTAGATATGTTGATTCATGTGAGTCATGGATTTGTATACTGTACTACCATTCAAAAGGGGTTGGTAAGATTTTAATGATTTTTTAAGGGTTTTACGCTCACCAAGGCTGCAGAAATACCGTAAAACAGTGCAATATTATTACAATTCAAAACAGCTGTTTTCTCTGTGAATATGTGTTAAAGTGTAATTTATTTCTGTGATCTGCAGCTGTATTTTCAGCATCATTACTCCAGTCTTCAGTGTCACATGATCTTCAGAAATCATAATAATATACTGATTTACTGCTCAACAAACATTTCTGATTATTATCAATGTTGAAAACAGTTGTGCTGCACAATATTTTTCTGGAAACCGTGATACATTTTTTTCACAGGATTCACAGATGAATAGAAACTTCAAAAGAACAGCATTTATTTGAAATAATTAATTTAGAATCTTGTAAATCCAGTGTTCATCAGGTGTGGAATAAACAGCGACGTTTGGAGCTCTACAGTGACTTCATACAATGTGTGTGTTTCTGAACGTATGAACTGGACAGGTGCATTGATAAATGAGTTTCATCACTGCTGGGACAAGTGTGTGTGTGAGTGAGGAACGGCCTGAGGCCCCGGGGCCCCTGTGACCCCCTCCTCACCGGACTGTATGCTGCAAATGTCCCAATCCATCTCTCTGTCCGGACGCCTCTCGCTGACTGATGGTCCTCAAACCTCACAGCTGGAACCAGGAACAAAAGACGAGAAAAATGAGCCGTTTGATTGATCTGGTGTCCACAGCCGAGAGATTACCTGCAGAAACACACAGAGAGAGAGAAAGAGAGAGAGGTTCCCCACTTCTCTGAATCCTGCTGGATGGAGGAATTCTGGCTCCTGATTGTTTCTCTGAGTCTCTTTCCTTCGAATTGTAAGGGAGAGTTGGGAAACCTGTTTGGAAACAGACGTTGTTGTGAGAGATGTAGAACTGTACATTTTAAAAGAGGGAATAAGTTTAATTCCTCATTCTCAATCTTTTTCCAGTGGGACTGTGTTTAAATATCCTGGTTTTCCATGAGCATCTGGCTCTGTGATGCGGAAAACACAGAATGGAATTTCTGTACAACGTGGAATTTGAAAAAATTTTGGATGAATATGTAACGCTGTGGACTAGCGTTTGTGAATATAAAAGCACAAAGACTGCTATTTAGTCACTTAACCAGCATTTCACCTTTTCATTTGAGAAAACTATCAAATACACACAGAAACTCAACACGCCAAAATAAAAGTTTGGTTTAACTTGAAGAAATTGTGACAAATGTATTACTATTGTAGAGTAAAATGTACTTCTCAAACTTAACTTGAAACATTATTTAAGGAATATCACACACTTTTCCTCCATGTTTTAATTTAAACATTAAATCTCTGTGGTGCAGTGCTCTGTTAGCTAATAAATGAAAGAAACAATTTAAATTTAATTACATTTTAAAATATTAATTAAATTGTTAAAGTTTTGTGCATTCATTTGATTACTGCTTTTTTTGTGCTAACTAATATTTTATCATAAAACACTAATTTAAACAGACAGCACAGAATTTCTGAAAAAACACAATTATTGTTAAAATTTTAATATATTCTTAAGTTATTAAAGCTTTATGAATTCACTTGAACAGACAGAATCCAGTCATAAAAAACTCACATTTAAAGTATAATGTGAAATGTCCTGGGATTTTGGACATTTTGGATGTATAAATCAAAACTAGTGCAGTACAGGGACTCAAACTGCAATATGGACTAGTGTCTATAAATATTAAAATGTTAAATATTAAGTTGTAATATTGTAAATGTGAGTATAAAAATTTTCATTACAAAAATTAAATCAGACCAAATAGAATTTATTGAGAAAAAAAAATAGAACACATTTCATAAGACACTTTTGTCCAAATAAAAGATTAATTGTAAAAGTTTTATGAATGAAATTTATTAGACATCTTTTTGATTATTAAAGTGTTAAAATATAATCCTGAAAAATTAAAAACTGAAACAGAATTTATGAAAAAATAAAGCAGGATTCATAGTGCTGTATGCAGGCGTTTGCTCTGATGTAAATCCAGGGACGTGAGTGAATGTGTTGGGTTCAGCGGGAATGAGCCTCTGGCTGCTGACTCCGAGCAGGAATATGAAAAGGAATATTTACAGATCCCTGAGACTGAAGAATCACGGCAGCGTTACATAATCACACATCTATTAATAATGCATGTGTGAGTGAGTGCTGGCTGAAATGACGCATCACAAATACACATCAATCTGTTGTTCACAGAGTTTCAGCTTCTGCATCAATCCAGCTAATATTTTGACTCTTGGGGCCAGTTTTACTAACAGCTTGCGTCAGCACAAACCATCTTTTGGCGTTAAAATAGTACTGTCAGGTTTTACTAAAGACGCGCAGTGAAGAATTCGTGCTGAAAA
Source organism: Barbus barbus (assembly GCF_936440315.1). NCBI lineage: Eukaryota > Metazoa > Chordata > Actinopteri > Cypriniformes > Cyprinidae > Barbus > Barbus barbus. Next base: position 23,727,673 of record NC_136726.1, read on the forward strand.
GGTGTGGACAGTTATTTTTTGCACCTGACCTTATTGAATATGCATTTGTAGGAGTTTCCCTTTCAGATGCAAAATTTATGGGAGGAGAGCATTCAAATGAATCATGCAACGAGATTCATTAACGTTTGCACTCGTCAAATTACTGGCATTTGCGCCATTATTCAACGCCCAAAAAAAGCATGTCTTAAAGGGGTCATCGGATGCAAAATTCACTTTTCAAGTTGTTTGAACATAAATGTGTGTTGGAAGTGTGTGTACACATCCATCCTATAATGATAAAAATCCAGCCAGTGTTTTTTTTTAAATCCCCTTTCTCCAATCAGGCTGTTCTGAGATTCCTGTCAGAATGATGTAGGTCTGTGCAGGCCCCTCCCACGATAGTTGATTGACAGGACCGTCTTACCTTAGCCCCGCCCCCCGAGTGAGCTGAGAGCTGTCCGCCATTGTGTCTGCCTCCGGTGCAGGGGAAGACAAGAATGTCTCAGATTGAGAGATTGAGGTGTTTTGTTGTTGTATGTAATAATGAACATAGCAGTCGTCATTTACTCCTGATAATTGAGCCGCTGAAGACACAGAAGATTAACGTTACTTTTGCTTTGAAGTGATAGCTATGATTCCCGATCTGCCTAAATGTGTCTATGTTCATCTACAGAAGAAGTGAGTATAAGGGTTTTTTAATGAATCTTTGCAAATCGCCTTTCCTAATAATGTGCTAGTTAGCCAGTTTCACGTCTAAAGTAAACAGTACTGCTCATCACCCCACGGAAGAGAGGGGCGGGGTCAACAGAGGGGCAGGGTCAGCAGAGCTCATTAGCATTTAAAGCGACATGGACTAAAACGGCTTGCAGAAAACAGAGCTGATTTTGACAGGGTAAAGGTGTTGTTTTACACTACCATTGAGAAATTTTAACCAAAGTATGTTATAGACTTTTCATTAAGACCCTAAAGAATGCCCATGGAAAATGATGACCCTTTAAACTATGTTTTGCTTGAAATGCCTGCAATTATTGTTGCTAGAGGAGGCACCGCAGAGAACAGAGAGAAGGGTTTGATAATTGATAATTATCAGAAATGTTTCTTGAGCAGTAAATCAGTATATTAGAATGATTTCTGAAGATCATGTGACACTGAAGACTGGAGTAATGATGCTGAAAATACAGCTGCACATCACTGAAATAAACTACAGTTTAACACATATTCACATAGAAAACAGCTGTTTTAAACCAATAATATTTCACAATTTCTACTGTATTTTTTGTATCAAATAAATGCAGCCTTGGTGAGCAGAAGAGACTTATTTTAAACACCAAAAAAATATTACTGACCCCAAACCAGATTTAATTTAAACTGTTTAGTTTTTCCAGCATATTTATTCATTTCATAAAATATTGAAACAGATGTTATGCATCCGACAGGACTGTTAAGTTGACTCTGTATATGTATGTATGCTATGTATAATTTATCTAACATTTTTGACGGCCAAACAGACATCGTCAACAACTCAAAATGACCACAAGTGAGATCATGTGTTGGTCTGACCAGTATATTGGTCCATCATCACCACCTAAAACCATTTAAATGTGTGAAATCACTGTAATACGCAGTAACAAGTGACTTACACTGATTTCAGATGCTCATCCGATCAGGATTTGGAGGCATAATGCTGATGTTTTATAAACTGCTAGTGTGCTCAGCTGTGTGTGTGTGGTTTGGTCATTAGCGCTGTTACTCTTCAGTTTGAGGTCAGACGAGTCAGAGACTGCTGATTTCTCTGCAGTGTCGTTAAATGAAACGTAGAGCCTCATTGAACATGTGATTTTATTGCATCGTCTCTCTCCAAATCAACCCTTAATGCAGTTGACAGCGGGAATCACGGGCGTAAATCAAGAGACGTGATGAAATGTTTGGTTTCAGTGTGTTTGTGTGTGAACAGCTCTTCTCTTGTGTTGTGAACAGAAACACACATGCACACACACACACACACACACACACACGGGCGTCTGTCGCTGGCAGTCGTCTGACCCGCTCTGTCCCGGACAGAAGGAGAACGCGTTAATTGACTTCATCATTGAGATTGAGACAGAACGAGAGAAACTGGAGCAGTTGATGGATGTATCAAGCTGAAACGAGTGCTTTCAGAGCATTGATCTGTTTAAACTGACCAATACCAGGATTAAAACAAAAATATTATGGTAATTAAAATAAAATAAGAATTAACTGAATTAAAAAACTATTTTATTTTACTTTCAATTTTTTTTGTTTAAATTGAAATACTACAATAAACTAAAACATAATATAAAAAATAAAATATTGAAATAATATAAAAAATAACTGAAATAAAATAAAATATAACATGAAATACAATAGTTTTTAAAATATTTTTTTTTATTAGTTGCCAAGGCAATATTTCACATTTTCATTTACTTTACAGTAAGTTAAAGTACTACAATAACTAAAACTGTTCAAAAAATCTAACTTAAAATTGATTTGAACTGAAATAAACCAAAATATAAAATACGAAATTAAATGTAACGTAAATGTATTTTATTTTCGTTAGGTGCCTAGGCAACATTGCTAACTTTCATTAAGTTCAATATTTTTTAAAAATGAAGCGGGATGTTTCTCGTTTTTCTCGAGCGTTTCTCGTGGAAGTTTCTCGGGACGTGTTTCTCTGGTGTGTTTCTCAGTTTTTTTTCTTGGATGTGTTTCTTGAGCGTGTTTCTCGAGTGAGTTTCTGGTGCGTTTTTTTCGAGCGTGTTTCTCTGGTATTTTTCTTGGGTGTGTTTCTCGTGTGTTTTTCTCGAGCATCTTTCTTGGGCATGTTTCTCGAGCGGCTTTCTCTGGTATTTTTCTCGAGCGTCTTCCTCTGGCATTTTTCTCGAGCGTCTTCCTCTGGCATGTTTCTCGAGCGTCTTTCTCTTTCATTTTTCTTGAGCGTCTTTCTCTTTCATTTTTCTCGAGCGTCTTTCTCTTTCATTTTTCTTGAGCGTCTTTCTCTGGTATTTTTCTCGAGCGTCTTTCTCTTTCATTTTTCTTGAGCGTCTTTCTCTGTTATTTTTCTTGAGCGTCTTTCTCTGGTATTTTTCTTGAGCGTCTTTCTCTGGTATTTTTCTTGAGCGTCTTTCTCTTTCATTTTTCTTGAGCGTCTTTCTCTTTCATTTTTCTCGAGCGTCTTCCTCTGGCATGTTTCTCGAGCGTCTTTCTCTTTCATTTTTCTTGAGCGTCTTTCTCTTTCATTTTTCTTGAGCGTCTTTCTCTGGTATTTTTCTCGAGCGTCTTTCTCTGGTATTTTTCTCGAGCGTCTTTCTCTTTCATTTTTCTCGAGCGTCTTTCTCTGGTATTTTTCTCGAGCGTCTTTCTCTTTCATTTTTCTTGAGCGTCTTTCTCTGTTATTTTTCTCGAGCGTCTTTCTCTTTCATTTTTCTTGAGCGTCTTTCTCTTTCATTTTTCTTGAGCGTCTTTCTCTTTCATTTTTCTTGAGCGTCTTTCTCTTTCATTTTTCTTGAGCGTCTTTCTCTTTCATTTTTCTTGAGCGTCTTTCTCTGGTATTTTTCTCGAGCGTCTTTCTCTGGTATTTTTCTCGAGCGTCTTTCTCTTTCATTTTTCTCGAGCGTCTTTCTCTGGTATTTTTCTCGAGCGTCTTTCTCTGGTATTTTTCTCGAGCGTCTTTCTCTTTCATTTTTCTTGAGCGTCTTTCTCTGGTATTTTTCTTGAGCGTCTTTCTCTGGTATTTTTCTCGAGCGTCTTTCTCTGGTATTTTTCTCGAGCGTCTTCCTCTGGCATTTTTCTCGAGCGTCTTCCTCTGGCATTTTTCTCGAGCGTCTTTCTCTGGTATTTTTCTCGAGCGTCTTCCTCTGGCATTTTTCTCGAGCGTCTTTCTCTGGTATTTTTCTCGAGCGTCTTTCTCTGGTATTTTTCTCGAGCGTCTTTCTCTGGTATTTTTCTCGAGCGTCTTTCTCTGGTATTTTTCTCGAGCGTCTTCCTCTGGCATTTTTCTCGAGCGTCTTTCTCTTTCATTTTTCTTGAGCGTCTTTCTCTGGTATTTTTCTCGAGCGTCTTTCTCTGGTATTTTTCTCGAGCGTCTTTCTCTGGTATTTTTCTCGAGCGTCTTTCTCTGGTATTTTTCTCGAGCGTCTTCCTCTGGCATTTTTCTCGAGCGTCTTTCTCTTTCATTTTTCTCGAGCGTCTTTCTCTGGTATTTTTCTCGAGCGTCTTTCTCTGGTATTTTTCTTGAGCGTCTTTCTCTGGTATTTTTCTTGAGCGTCTTTCTCTGGTTTTTTTGTCTTGAGCGTCTTTCTCTGGTATTTTTCTCGAGCGTCTTTCTCTGGTATTTTTCTCGAGCGTCTTTCTCTGGTATTTTTCTCGAGCGTCTTTCTCTGGTATTTTTCTCGAGCGTCTTTCTCTGGTATTTTTCTTGAGCGTCTTTCTCTGGTATTTTTCTCGAGCGTCTTTCTCCGGTATTTTTCTCGAGCGTCTTTCTCCGGTATTTTTCTCGAGCGTCTTTCTCCGGTATTTTTCTCGAGCGTCTTTCTCTGGTATTTTTCTTGAGCGTCTTTCTCTGGTATTTTTCTCGAGCGTCTTTCTCTGGTATTTTTCTCGAGCGTCTTTCTCTGGTATTTTTCTCGAGCGTCTTTCTCTTTCATTTTTCTCGAGCGTCTTTCTCTGGTATTTTTCTCGAGCGTCTTTCTCTGGTATTTTTCTCGAGCGTCTTTCTCTTTCATTTTTCTCGAGCGTCTTTCTCTGGTATTTTTCTTGAGCGTCTTTCTCTGGTTTTTTGTCTTGAGCGTCTTTCTCTGGTATTTTTCTCGAGCGTCTTTCTCTGGTATTTTTCTCGAGCGTCTTTCTCTGGTATTTTTCTCGAGCGTCTTTCTCTGGTATTTTTCTCGAGCGTCTTTCTCTGGTATTTTTCTCGAGCGTCTTTCTCTGGTATTTTTCTTGAGCGTCTTTCTCTGGTTTTTTTGTCTTGAGCGTCTTTCTCTGGTATTTTTCTCGAGCGTCTTTCTCTGGTATTTTTCTCGAGCGTCTTTCTCTGGTATTTTTCTCGAGCGTCTTTCTTGGGCGTGTTTCTCGAGCGTCTTTCTCTTTCATTTTTCTTGAGCGTCTTTCTCTGGTATTTTTCTTGAGTGTCTTTCTCTGGTTTTTTTGTCTTGAGCGTCTTTCTCTGGTATTTTTCTCGAGCGTCTTTCTCTGGTATTTTTCTCGAGCGTCTTTCTCTTTCATTTTTCTTGAGCGTCTTTCTCTGGTATTTTTCTTGAGCGTCTTTCTCTGGTTTTTTTGTCTTGAGCGTCTTTCTCTGGTATTTTTCTCGAGCGTCTTTCTCTTTCATTTTTCTTGAGCGTCTTTCTCTGATATTTTTCTTGAGCGTCTTTCTCTGGTTTTTTTGTCTTGAGCGTCTTTCTCTGGTATTTTTCTCGAGCGTCTTTCTCTGGTATTTTTCTCGAGCGTCTTTCTCTTTCATTTTTCTTGAGCGTCTTTCTCTGGTATTTTTCTCGAGCGTCTTTCTCTTTCATTTTTCTTGAGCGTCTTTCTCTGGTATTTTTCTTGAGCGTCTTTCTCTGGTTTTTTTGTCTTGAGCGTCTTTCTCTGGTATTTTTCTCAAGCGTCTTTCTCTGGTATTTTTCTCGAGCGTCTTTCTCTTTCATTTTTCTTGAGCGTCTTTCTCTGGTATTTTTCTTGAGCGTCTTTCTCTGGTTTTTTTGTCTTGAGCGTCTTTCTCTGGTATTTTTCTCGAGCGTCTTTCTCTGGTATTTTTCTCGAGCGTCTTTCTCTTTCATTTTTCTTGAGCGTCTTTCTCTGGTATTTTTCTCGAGCGTCTTTCTCTTTCATTTTTCTTGAGCGTCTTTCTCTGGTATTTTTCTTGAGCGTCTTTCTCTGGTTTTTTTGTCTTGAGCGTCTTTCTCTGGTATTTTTCTCGAGCGTCTTTCTCTGGTATTTTTCTCGAGCGTCTTTCTCTTTCATTTTTCTGGAGCGTCTTTCTCTGGTATTTTTCTTGAGCGTCTTTCTCTGGTTTTTTTGTCTTGAGCGTCTTTCTCTGGTATTTTTCTCGAGCGTCTTTCTCTGGTATTTTTCTCGAGCGTCTTTCTCTGGTATTTTTCTTGAGCGTCTTTCTCTGGTATTTTTCTCGAGCGTCTTTCTTGGGCGTGTTTCTCGAGCTAATTTCTGGTGCGTTTTTCTCGAGCGTCTTTCTCTGGTATTTTTCTTGGGCGTGTTTCTCAAGTGTTTTTCTCGAGCATCTTTCTCTGGTATTTTTCTCGAGCGTCTTTCTCTGGTATTTTTATCGGGCGTGTTTCTCAAGCGTTTTTCTCGTGTGTTTTTCTCGAGCATCTTTCTTGGGCGTGTTTCTCGAGCGTCTTTCTCTGGTATTTTTCTTGGGCGTGTTTCTCGTGTGTTTTTCTCTGGTATTTTTCTTGGGCGTGTTTCTCGTGTGTTTTTCTCGAGCGACTTTCTCCGGCGTGTTTGTTTGACGGTGCATCTCTTCCTCAATTGTTGGTTGTGTTTGTGTTTCTCTGGGATTCTCCTTGTGTGTTAATAAGCAGGTGGTCTGTGCTCTTGTGGCAGATTTTTGTGCTTCAATATCTGCTCTGACATTTCCACAAATGCTCGTACTATCAGAACAGAGCAGCTTTATCACCTGTGAGCGATGCAGGGATACAGGACTCAGAGTGGCATGAGAGCATCGTCCGGGTCACAGCAGACCCTCTGCGGCCACCCTGATAAGATGTCGGGTGACAGAGGGCATGATGGGACACGTCTGGCTGAAGAGCATGATAAAGAGGAAGGACAAAAGCAGACCTGAATCCATTTACATCTCCACATGAGGAGAGAATCCAACTCCAGTACATGAATGACAAAAATGTGGTGTAGAGACAGATTTCACTCAGAAATTGCTAGAAAATAATTACAAAGTAATTACAAAGAAACAGCATTGAATTAAATATGAACTCTTGAAGTAGAAAGACTGAAATGGTGTTTTCTTGTGTAGTGTGCTCACTAATAATCTGTTTTATTTACAACTTTACAATATTTTTTTACAGTGTAGAAATTTGATTAGGATAGTATTTTTGTAAACATGTTTCTGTCTGAATAATGTTTTTGGTCATGATGGATATATGTTATGTCATAAAGCAGAAAAATTTATTATAAATAATATAATAATATAAATGAAATAAACTATATATATATATATATATATACACACACACACACACACACG
>NC_136726.1:23742385-23749885 GCF_936440315.1 Barbus barbus
CTTAATTTCCTCCAGCTGAGTTTTGTTTATCATCTTCAGAGGAGAAACACAAGATGTGTTCTGTGTTTGTGAAGATGAATCATAAAGATGTTTACTTCTGTCTGTATATGTTTATGCTTATAATACCTGATCTGTGTGTGTTACTCTGATATATAAACACTCTGTAAGGCATCTATAGATATAATAGTCTTCAGACATCTTAATTCTCATGTCCTTAAATTTAAAAGGTAGCTATATATTTTCATGTATAAATACCCAATTTAGACTCATTTAAATATACACTCACCTAAAGGATTATTAGGAACACCTGTTCAATTTCTCATTAATGCAATTATCTAATCAACCAATCACATGGCAGTTGCTTCAATGCATTTAGGGGTGTGGTCCTGGTCAAGACAATCTCCTGAACTCCAAACTGAATGTCAGAATGGGAAAGAAAGGTGATTTAAGCAATCTTGAGCGTGGCATGGTTGTTGGTGCCAGACGGGCCGGTCTGAGTATTTCACAATCTGCTCAGTTACTGGGATTTTCACACACAACCATTTCTAGGGTTTACAAAGAATGTTGTGAAAAGGGAAAAACATCCAGTATGCGGCAGTCCTGTGGGCGAAAATGCCTTGTTGATGCTAGAGGTCAGAGGAGAATGGGCCGACTGATTCAAGCTGATAGAAGAGCAACTTTGACTGAAATAACCACTCGTTACAACCGAGGTATGCAGCAAAGCATTTGTGAAGCCACAACACGCACAACCTTGAGGTGGATGGGCTACAACAGCAGAAGACCCCACCGGGTACCACTCATCTCCACTACAAATAGGAAAAAGAGGCTACAATTTGCACGAGCTCACCAAAATTGGACGGTTGAAGACTGGAAAAATGTTGCCTGGTCTGATGAGTCTCGATTTCTGTTGAGACATTCAGATGGTAGAGTCAGAATTTGGCGTAAACAGAATGAGAACATGGATCCATCATGCCTTGTTACCACTGTGCAGGCTGGTGGTGGTGGTGTAATGGTGTGGGGGATGTTTTCTTGGCACACTTTAGGCCCCTTAGTGCCAATTGGGCATCGTTTAAATGCCACGGCCTACCTGAGCATTGTTTCTGACCATGTCCATCCCTTTATTTATTTTTATAATTTTTTCCTCTTTTTTTCTTTTTGACTCTATTTTAAGCTTTTCCACTTGGTTGTGGCCCCTGAGGCTCCCAGGACCCCAGACTGAAACCCCAGTTATATATAACAGTGTTTCAGGGCAGATTTAACACTGAAGTAGATTGCCAGGTCTGCTGGCGTGTTTGTCTGTGTTTCTCTCTCTGTTCGCTGGTTTAATCCGTGAGGAGGAGAGTGTTATGAAGATACAGCGCTGTCTCTGTCACAGAAGTTCAGTCAGACGCTGAATTAAACACAGATGAAGATGGAGAGAGACGGAGGACGTGTTTAAAGGTTTGTTTGGGCTTCAGGCTGGTTTCTCTCACCTCAGGGCTTCACAGCCGCATACAGCAGGTGATTATGGGAATCATAATCTGTTATTAGTGGTGTTTAAGTCAAGCATCAGGTAATGCCCAGATGAACACCTGTCGAGTGAGTTAGCAGGTAAACGCTGCTCAGGTTCTTCAGGAGAGTTTGGTTAGTAAAGCGTGACGGTGTCCAGAAGTGATTTTCCCATTCATTTCTCCCATAGGCGTTTATAAACAGCCTTCACTGAAGAGTTATAATGCGTGAACCAAACCAACCAGCAGCTAAATGAATCACAACATGACAAACTTTGATTTAAAAATGAGAAAATTGAGCAAACAGGAACAAGACTGTAGATGCACCCCAATTCATACTTATTTCATTTTGTAGTGTATTATTTATTTAATTATTTTATTCAGATTTATTTATTTGTAATTTCATTATTCCTTTATTTCAATCTGTTTTATCATTTACTTCAATTTAATTAATTAATTTACTTATTTTAATAGAATTATGTACTCATTTTTAGTTGTTTGTTTGTTTGTTTATTTATTTATAATTTAATTATTTCTTTATTTTAATCAGTTTTATTGCTTACTTATTCATTTCAATCTAATTTATTATTATTTATTAAATAAGTTGCTTAATTTAATATAATTGTAGTAGTTATTTATTTATAATTTCATTATTTTAAAGTTTTGTTGTTTACTTTTAATTGTTCAATTTTTTATTTTAAAATTAATAATTTATTTACTTATTTTAACAGAATTGTGTATTAATTTTAAGATGTTTTTATTTATTTCTTGACTTTATACTTTTAATCTGTTGTATGCACTATTCTCTGACACTCAGTAGTATTAATAGTGTGATTTAATACTACAAAAACATAGAATGCACATAGAAAATATGCTTCAAACACCCACATGATGCACTTAATTTACCAGAAAGAAAAAAAATCTGTTCCTGAAGAAAATAATGTAATGTGAGCTGATGGCTTCAACATAAGCAGAAACCCTTGCTTAATAGCCTTATAGCTCACAGCAGCTCTGTCTTTAACGGTTGATGCATTATTGTTATAAATCAATTCCTTTATGGAGAAAATGAATGTAGTTTTTACTTCTGTAACTGAGTGTTGCTCTTTATATCTAACAGCTGAATACTGCAGTCTGTAGTGGACTTTGCTACAATTGTTGTTGTCATGTGACCTCATCACTTTGCATGTGATTATAAATTTATTTAGTTATTTATTTATTGTCAAGTTGTTTGGAATTTGCAGGCATAATGTGTTCAAAATATCTATTACAGAAGAAAATAACAGCACTGGTCGTAAATGCATTATAACGGGTTATTAAAGGCTATAATGCATTATAATGTATTAACTGGTTACAATTATTCATGAGACTGTACAGTGCAGTGTAAGGTGCATATGAGGCATAATTAATGCATTATAACTACTTTTATAATGCATTATTCATAAAGGCATGACGTAAAGTGTTACCCTGTTTTTTTGTTTAGTAACATAGTTGACGACTTTTGCAGATATAAATATTTTCTTAATTTAAAACTAATTCAGTTTAAATTCAGTGCAAAAAATTAAAATAATGTACATTTTAGAAATAAATTGAATATAGAAAATGTTGACTTCTTAATGTAAGCGATATTACAGGCAATTTCAAGCATTCAAAAAAAAACATATATTTGTGTGAGATTAAGATATTCTTTCCCTTAATGGATAAAATAATTTTTCTGAAGAAAATTGTTAGAAAAAAATATATATTAAAATTATATTATATTATATCACACACACACACGTTTTAATAATAATAAATAATAATATATATTTATAATATAATTTAATAATAATATGTATGTATATATTATTATTACTATTATTACTTTATATTTAATATGAACTATAATTATACAGCCTAGAAGACCACTGGCTTGTATCAGATGTGTGTGAGATGAAGATGTGTGAAGGACTGCTGTGTTGTCTGTGTTTCTCTGAGCTGAGATCAGTTGTGTATCTGCTCTGATGATGAAGGCTCAGGTTCAGCAGGTGTTGACCTCTGACCTTCTCCACCTGTGCTGCATTAGCTCTGAAGCACCGTCAGCGCTGCTCTGAAAAGTCTGTGGATGCTAGCGGCCCGCGGTGCAGCAGTAATTCATATTCTCTTCCTCCATCGGGATTAATCGCTCCATCTGGCTCTCAATACGGCGGAAACTCCTCCATCCTCCTCTTTGTCCTCCTCGCATGCTTCTTTCATTGAGAGAATCTCCACTAACGCCTCAGATCTCTCCGTGGCAGAGATCGTTTATCTACCCACGATCCTTTGTGTTCCCGCCTCTGCTCCAGCATTCAGACCTGCAGCTGAAGCCAAGTGTCCAGAAGCGACTGGCAAACAGAGACAGTGCTGAGAGACAGGTGACTTCAGTGTCAATGAAATACTCTCACAATTTCAATTAATATGTGTTTTATTCTAATTTAGTAATTAGTAATCATATTGTGTGTGTTTTTAAATATGCTTATAGATTTCTAGAATTTGTATTTTATGTAGCTTTAGTAATGTTGTTGTTTTTATCATTTAATTTTTTTTTAAATGTCTATTATTTTTAGTCATTTTTTATTTTATTTTTATGTTTGTATTTTCTGTTTTCATTTTAATAGTAGTTCAAGTTTTAGTAATTTGTTGTTTTTGTAAATTTTATCAATTTCATTTTTTTTAAGTATTTAAAATCATTTTTAATATTTTAGTTTTTAAGGTTTAGTTTTTAAAGAAGCGTTTTCGTGGTGTTATAGTCCCTATAATAACCCTGATGAGAGTATAGTATTATAGTTCAGTTCCAGCTGATTGTTTAAGCTTAAGTGGATATATCTAACAGATAAACCAGGTTTGTTTTGCTTTTGGTCTTTTTGTTTCCTCACTTCACACACAGTACAGGTGATGAATGCCAGCGCTTCACAGGAAGGTCACGTCTGTGAACATATCTGCAGAGGTTTTACATTTCCTGCCACAGGAGTCACTTTCTGAACTCTCACCTTTACTGGAGCGGAAACAGTCCTTTATAGAGATCCAGACACGAAGGATTCCTCAAATCACCTGTCTGTCTGTGCAAAGTGATCAGGGTTATAGTCTAGTGCACGTCAGACGACTTGATTTCATCAGCTTGCTGTGTTTGCTGTGATGTTATTCCTGGTTAATGTCATCAGCAGTAGATACTCAGCTGGTGTTGGTCTGACTCTGAATGAGATTGTCTGGGGTGTTTCGTGATGATTGTTCTCTCGTCAGGCCGTTACTGAGCTAAACGAGTCTCTGCTCGTCTGAACAAACACGCTTCATTCTCATTCAGTCAGAAACCCTCGCTCTGATCGCTCCAGCAGTGAATCGTCATCAGCGTCTCGTCTTCACCGGGAGTTATAGCGTTAAAGAAACGCTTGTGTTTCCTCCATTATTCAGAAAACTGCTTTAGCAAGACTTTCTCTGAGATATATACGGCTTTCACAGGGATTTTGAAATATAGGTTGTACATTAAATTTTTTTTTGTGCTAAATTATTAGAGATTTTTACATTTTAAAGGTGAATTGTATCATTTCTGCAGTGCCAGATGGAAATGAAGCCTGTTTTCAGTCATGTTTCCTGAACTTTGTCATTGGTCACAAAAATACTACATTAAAATACAGAACCAATAATGTAATTGATTTGATTTAATTTGTATTCATTTTTATTTGACTTGATTTTATTTATTAATAGCATATTTTATATTTATCTAATGTATTTATTTTGTTTACTTTAATAATTTTAAATTTTATACATTACAATATTTAAAACTTGTAAGATAAATGTTTATCATGAAAACAAGTCACAATAAAAAAAATATTTATTTTTTATTTTAGTGTCATTCAGATTCTATAATAGTTTTTATTAATATATTAAATCAGTTTGAATTTTTGTGTTTTTGTTTTCATTTTTAATTGTAGTCATGTTTTAAGTTTTAGTATTTTTTTGTCATTTTTATTGTTTTTGTTTGTTTAAAAAATATGTCTACTGTTAATTTTTATTTCAGTTTTAGTTTTCAGTCATTTTAGTGCATCAAGCAATAAATGAAAATGAGAAATCATCAGCATCATAACTAAACTAAGTTCAGGTTTTTATTTTAAATACTTTTATCTCAATTAAAGTATATTGTATTTCAAGAAAGAAATATTTTATAATTTTTCATTTTTTACACTACAGTAATTAAAACTTGAAAGATAAATGTTTATTTGTCATACAAACAAGTCACAATAACAATTTTGTATTTTTTTTTTATTTTAGTGTCATTCAGAATCTATAATATTTTTTATTAATATATTGAATCAGTTTTAATTTTTGTTTTTTATTTTCATTTTGAATTGTAGCTAAGTTTTAAGTTTTAGTCATTTTGTTTTGTCATTTTATTATTTTTTTTGTATTTTTTTTTTTATATGTATAAAGTTTTAATTAATTTTATTTCAGTTTTAGTTTGAGTCATTTTAGTAAATTAATTAAAACTAAATAAATGATAAATCAATTTAATTGCTTTTATTTTTATAATTTTCTTTATTATTAGTTTTAATATGTCTATTTGTATTTATTTTATTTTATTTTTAGCTTTAATAGATCAGAGGAGGAGTGTTAAAAGGCCATTTTCAGTCATGTTTCCTGGACACGCCCCCTGTCTGTCATTGGTCAGTCAGGCAGATAACCCCGCCCACTCTCACTCCATTGGTTGATTCAGTGGTTGACATGAGCCGCTCAAACAGATCAGAATCAAAATATTTTGTTAGTGTCTTTTTATAACTCATTTCTTTTTATTTTAATCTTTTTATTTTAAAGTTTGAAATGATCCGATAAAAACATGCAGTCAAGCACTGTACACTAGAATATATAATCAGCGTGGAGCTCAAACTCTCTTCATCAAACAGTATTTCTTCACTCTGATGATCCAGACGCAGTGAGAATGAAGAGATCATGTTTGATTTACTCCAGATTGAGAACGAGGCTCTGAAGTGTTTCTCATGTATGTGTGTCATTAATATCCAATCAGTGTCCTGGGAGACTCGGTTCATTCATGAGCGTTTAATTACAGATTACTGATGAATAGACACGTGATGAAGTCTGTGAAATCTGACCTATTTCGTTTCTGTATGACTGTCAAATACAGATCGCTAGAAGTTTATTATTTGTTTATGCAAGTCTGTGTAATCCAAATGCATGGACATTTTATATGTGAAATAATATATTCAGTATCATAATCAGAAGGAGCTTTATTGCCAGGTTTGTTCACACATACGAGGAATTAGTTTTCGTGACAGAAGCTTCCACAGTGCAACGACAACAATATATATCAGTGCTGTCAAATTAGCCCGTTAAAGCAGGTGATTGAAATTTTCAGTTTAATGCGTTAAAAATATTTAAAACAATTAACGCAGGGGCAGGGCTAGGGTTGGCCACCCCACTCACGACTGCTCTTTTTCTTGACAAGAAGTGCATTTCTTTAGTCGTAGAACGTCTTTACGATCACATCAGACTGGAGTCGTTTCAGACCCGTGCTCCAGCTTCACTTCAGCACATTTAAGAACATGTCTCTGAACCGTCCTGGAGCAGCCTAGCACTGTCTCCCTCATCTAACACACTCCACTCAACTCGTCAGCTCATTAGCAGAGACTTCAAGACCTGAAATGGGTCAGAAAAGGTGATCAGAGTCGAGAGGAAATACGATGCGTGTCAGATCCACGTCATGTTCGGCAGCGGCAGCTCTTAAAGTAATAGCAGCCAAAACAGCCTAATAACCAGATGCTGTGATGTTCATCAAGAACAAAAGAAAACAGAGGAAATCAATCACTTTTACAGCTTCATCTGTATTTCATTTAGAATTTAATGTTTGATAACTTTATTAAATCTCTGTACATTTCTGCTGGGTTTCTGTGAAGATTGTTTTAAGTTCACTTAAATTAGAAGTTATTTTTTAAAGTCTAATAAATGTTCAAATTGAAAGCTCTTAATTATACTGTAATGTTGAATGGTT
>NC_136726.1:23754885-24024885 GCF_936440315.1 Barbus barbus
GTAAGGTACTTTTACATTAGTAAAATTAGTAAGGAATTGACAACGTCACTCAATATTTGTGTATCACTTTATTAGTTTAACGACACACTAATATCAAACACTATAGCAGTGAGTTGAGAGACATGGTTGAGTTCTTTTCTGAGACTTTAGTTTGCATGTGTTGAGTATCGTATTAGACTCATCAGGCTTTTATGGTTCATATAGTCTAATATAATAAGAATATGAAGGAAAAACAGCTGTTTTACTGAGACTCAAGAGACTCAGAGACTCAAACTGAGCAAATCATATGCAGTTTGCAGCAGATGCTGATATATGATGAAAGTCTGATGCTTGTAATGCATATCAGTGAGATCTTTATAACAGTACAGCTATGGAAGCTCGTTTCTGCCACAGAATAAAAGGATTCTTCAGACTCTTTTCATGAAATTCTGAGTTTTAATGTTGCAATTCTGTTTTTTGTTTCTGGTTCATATAAAATTAAAAAGGTAATTGCGACTTTTTTATCTTACATTTCTGACTCTTTTTTCACAATTATGAGAAAAAGTTCAAAAATGCAAGACATAAACTCAGAATTCTGACTTTCTCTGACAATTTTTCGTTTCCACAAAGGGTAAAAATAAAGAAATAAAGGTAATTGAGCCTTTTTCTTACATTTCTGATTTTTTCCAAGTTTAGCAAAAGTTTTTATCACACAGTGCTCAGAACTGTGAGAAACAGCCTGCTTTGTGTCTGAAATGTTTTTTTCCATATATAGCAGACTGCTTGCACAAATGCATATCAATCTGAGTTGTGGTCTGTGTATCTCTCAGATGATGTTAATGAGATCTGTGTTTGTTCTCTGGTCAGCTGTCACTCTCTGCACACGATGGATCAGGAGTACTTCGAGGGCAGCGAGTATCTCTCCAACATGGTGGCGGATGCCGAGAGGACCGATGACTTTGAGTACGAGGTGAGATTCCTCCATTAATAACGGCTGGTGTTCCCCGGGGCCATCCATATCAGAGCGGCCCTCTCGCCCGTAATAGTGTGAGTGTGTCCCGCGGGCATCTGCTGATGGAGTACTCACATAAACCCGAAGCGCTGCTCATGAGCCCAAATGAGTGAGGAGTTTATAAATAACACAGCATTAATTCACACGACACCTTTAAACTCCAGTTTGATCCCAGATACACTGAAGCAATAACAGCGTGAGGCTGATTCCAGCTGACAAAAATATGTGCTGACTCTGAGAACGCTTTGCCAACATTTTAAAACTGCTGAATAAGCACGAGTTCCATTGATGTATGGTTTGTTATGATAGGACAATATTTGTCTGAGATACAACTATTTGAAAATCTGGAATCTGAGGGAGCAAAAAAATCTAAATATTGAGAAAATCTCCTTTAAAGTTGTTCAAATGAAGTTCTTAGCAATGCATATTACTAATCAAAAATTAAGTTATGATATATTTACAGTAGGAAATTTACTAAATATCTTCATGGAACATGATCTTAATATCCTAATGATTTTTGTCATAAAAGAGAAATGTATAATTTTGAGTCATACAATGTATTGTTGGCTATTGCTACAGATATACCTGTGTTACTCATGACTGCTTTTGATTCTCCAGGGACACATATATGAATGTTCTTTGAATGTTGAAAATGTTTTTTGGTTCTGTGAATGTTAAAGGAGCATTCCATTTTAGAATTTTGCGAACATGCGAACGTTACATAAATATTCTCTGAACGTTCCGAAGCAACTTGTAACATTTAAAAAAAAGTTTCAGAGAAATAACTTTCACAAACTGTTGTATACATAATGTTTCTGTGGTAATGTTTCGAGAACATAATTTAAGACCAGAGAACAAAAATGTGTTTAAGAAATTTGATCATATTTTATCAAGTTATGAAAACGTTATTTCTGAATGTTCTCAGAATGTTCAAAACGTGCAGTGTTTTTTTTTTTTTTTTAATGTTTTAAAAACATTGTTCTTGGTTATGAGAGCATTAAGGGAACATTACATTAATCATTTTCCTGAAAATTCTGTAACAAGTAGCAACGTTTGAAAAATGTTAGATGAACGTCAGCTAAAATGTTTCAGAAGCCGTGTGATAAAAGCCACCAATGTTTAATCAATAGTTACACCGCAGAAAGAAGAGAGAAAGACAGAAAACACCGTATTATTAGTTTTTGAGTAGAAATATCAAGATACATATACTTCAGAAGAGAGTTACTCTGAACAATGCATTAAATGAGTGAGTTTTGTTTAAAACAAGAACAAATATCTGCCAATGTTAGTTTTCCGAGCCCACTGGCAGATGTGTGTTCTAGTTTTAAACATAAACTCATTTAATTTTGATGCATTTCTCCGAAAACAAGACTTGTATCTTCAGTCGTTTTGCTTCTCAAATAAATGTATGTTGATTTAAGAAAGTTCAGATATATTTGTATTGGAAAACAAGACAAAAATACCAACGAGCGGTTTTGATGACTGTCATGTTTATCAGCTTCTTTTGTCACTGATGGATGATGACAGATGATCTCATTCATCTTCTCTGGAGCGTCACAAGCATAGATGAGCTGTGGATGATATAAACTCACACTGAAGTGAGTCTGAATTCAGGCCAGAGGCATTGTGGGAAGGAGCAGGAGTGATTTAAGCAGGTTTGATTCTTTTGAATGCATGAATGCAATGGAAGTCTCTTTAGAAATAAAGTGTCCACCAAATGCACAAACATATGTAATCTGTGTCCCTGCAGCACAGAAGCAGTCATGAGTAACACAGGTATATTTGTAGCAATAGCCATCAATACATTGTATGGGTCAAAATTATACATTTCTCTTTTATGACAAAAATCATTAGGATATTAAGATCATGTTCCATGAAGATATTTAGTAAATTTCCTATCGTAAATATATAAAAACTTCATTTTTGATTAGTAATATGCATTGCTAAGGACTTCATTTGAACAACTTTAAAGGAGATTTTCTCAATATTTAGATTTTTTTGCTCCCTCAGATTCCAGATTTTCTAATAGTTGCATCTCAGACAAATATTGTCCTATCATAACAAACCATACATCAATGGAGAACGCATTTATTCATATTTAAAAAAATTGACCAGTTTTTATGACTGTTTTTGTGCTCCAGGGTCACATATAATATCTGAAGGTGTGTGTGCTCATCACAGGAGGTTTGTGTGTGTATGTGTGTTCTGTCTGTAGTCATTAATGCAGAGCAGATGTAATGTATTAGATCTTCACGCTTCAGTCTTGAGCTCTGATCTTATAGTGTGCATGATGTAATGCTTGAGGAAGTAAATGCAGCGCTGATGCACCGCCACTTAACACACGTCTGAGGTGCATTCACACACATGACTGATACTCTGTGTGTGGTCTGAGGCTCGTCTGGAGGAGTCTGC
Organism: Barbus barbus; assembly: GCF_936440315.1. NCBI lineage: Eukaryota > Metazoa > Chordata > Actinopteri > Cypriniformes > Cyprinidae > Barbus > Barbus barbus. Next base: position 23,758,289 of record NC_136726.1, read on the forward strand.
TGCTGCAGGTGTTTCTGCCGGACGCTCAGCGTGTTTCTGCTCTTCTCTTCTGGAGGGTTTTCTGTGAAGCGTGTAATTATTCAGCCGCTGGACGTCTGCGGATGAAATATGGATCCTCTGACTCCTGCCTGACCCCAAAAACATGTTATACAAGAAAATACTATTGCAGTCTTTCTGCTTTACAATTCCACATTGAATTCAGTGCGATATTTGATATTTGCTGTTTATGTATCATTATTTCTGAAAATCTGAGAGAAAATCTATTTATTTATTTTTGTTTAAAGTCCTACACCAAAATAAGTAGTTTACAGTAAATTAAACGCAAAACATTACACTAAAATAATTTTTTAATTTTAATTTAAATCTTGCACCAAAAAACCGCTGGACGTCTGCAGATGAAATATGGATCCTGTGACCCCTGCGTGATCCTGAGCGCTAGCCATGCGTGACTTCACCTGCGGGGACGCCCTGCGTCTCTCAAACACACTGTTGTGCTTGGTTTGCTGAACCTGAAGAGGCTGATTGAAAGGACTCTGATTGACTCTGTTTGAGTTATTGAGCTCGTGTTGTCAATGATTCTCCAGTTTTTCCTCACTGAAACACCGCATTAATTTTTCATCTGTATCACGGGATTCACAGAGACCCCCAGAGCGACTGAATAAATGAATACTCATTAACATTATTACAAACTTATTTACAAAATAAACATCAGTAAATGAACCGTTTCCTCAGAAGAGGCTTCGAAGCGCTGATCAGTGTTTGACGCGCTGGGAAACTCAGTTGGTTTCTACTTTTATTATTATGTTATATTATAGTATTTCTATTTGCAGGATGTTTCATCTTTCTATGCAACATTAACAAATATGATTTAACTCTTTATATTTTAATTGGCTCCTTTTAAGGTTGAAAGTTATATATATATATATATATTAGAATATAAAAATGGCCCCAAACTTTTTTAGTTAAAATTTATGCTTCTATCTAAAATATATAAAACATATATAAATACTATTGTAGTATGATTTAAAATGCTTCATAAAATACTATTTCAGTCTTTCTACTTTAAAATGTCGTTTATTGTGATACTTGGTTTATCTTTGTAATTATTTTTTATATTTACTAGCAATTTTAGTGAAAATCTTTTTATTTTTTAAAATTACACCAGAAAATAAAGTGTTTTAAAGTAAATCCTATACCAAAATATAATAATAAATAAATGCAAATAAATAAATAAAAAAACTAAAAAACTAAATCCAAAAACAATAAAAAATAAGTGTTTAAAGTAAATCTTATACCAAAAAAATGAATTGTTCTAAATTGTTTTAAAATTGCTAAATTCCTCATCAAAAAATTATACCAAAAATTAAAAAAAAAAAAAATCCTACTTTAAAAATAAAATAAATATAAAAATGTTTAAATTAAGTCCTACATCAATAAATAAATAAAACAAAATGAAAAAGTCCTGTAATAAATCCACTGCACAGCTTTTTTTGAGTGGATTCGTCCTCACTGATGCACCTTTAACATTAACGATATTAAAGCATCTTTAAACCAAACACAATCCATGCAAAACTCATTTTTAATTTAATTCAGTTTATTTGTATAGTGCTTTTCACGATACCAATCGTTGCAAAGCAGCTTTACAGAAAATGTTATGTTTCTACATTATATTTAGGAGTAAGTTATTAGTGGTGACTATGACAGAAATGTACAGTAAAAATCATGCAGTTAGTTACAAATTACACGTAAAACTAAATTCTGCTTAATCGCAACATATAATCATTGCAGTTAATAGAGTTCACTGTCTGTTTGATTATATGATAGCATCCTCTATTAATATCAAGAACATTTTTAGTATGTGTAATAAGAGCTCTTTACCCGTGATGAAGCCGCAGCTCTGAGTGTGTATCTGATAGAGATGCATCAGGTCTTGTGTTTCTGATAGAGATGCAGGGGGTCTCTTGTCTCTGCAGGAGGTTGAGCTGCGGCGACTGAGCAGTCAGGAGAAGCTGGGACTCACGCTGTGCTACAGGACAGACGAGGAGGAGGACCTTGCCATCTACATCAGTGAGGTGCTCCACAAACACCACTCACACGCTTCTGTGCACCGCCTGAATCATCACACACTGACTGCACACGAGCTCCAGGACCAAAGCAAACATGCACTCATCTCACCAGACGTTCGGTTTGATGCTCCTCTCCTGATATCAACGTTAAACCTGTTTGTTTCATAGTTTGTGTCCCATATAGGAATTAAAAATGATTGGTTATAAACCTTCATTAGAGAGACACAAACACTCAGATGTAGTTTTAATCACAAAGTCTTACATTTGATCATAAAACCCTTTAAAATGTCTTTGATAGTGAATTATGAATTCATTTACTGTGTAGGAGTCACCGGGGCTAGTTGTCACACTTCACTCGGGTGAATATTGAAGCCAATTTCTGTTGATTGACACAAACTTTGAAGTCTTCACTATAGGAAAATCAAGCTTTTGAATATTTATATTGGTATTGAGAACATTCAAACATTTTAACACACTTTGAGCTCTACCGCATGTTGTTACAGCATATGGGGTAAGTTGTCACAATGGGATGATCCTGCTTTCGTTAATTTAAAAAAGTACATGAAATACAATCTAAATGAACAAAATCTGATAGTTGCTGGGATATGGAGTGTGTGGCATCTAGCCCCATATACAGCTGTACAAACAAGACTGTTTAATGTTTTCTGAAAGAAGTCTCTTCTGCTCACCAAGGCTGCATTTATTTGCTTAAAAAATTGTAAAAATAGTGAAATATTATTGTAATGTAAAATAGCTGTTTTCTATGTGAATGTCTGTAATTTATTTCTGATCTGCAGCTGTATTTTCAGCATCATTACTCCAGTCTTCAGTGTCACATGATCTTCAGAAATCATAATAATATACTGATTTACTGCTCAACAAACATTTCTGATTATTATATTATTTTTCTGGAAAATATTGTGCAGCACAACTGTTTTCAGCATTGATAATAATCAGAAATGTTTCTCGAGCAGCATATTAGACTGATATACACACATGTAGAGAGTAATATCTGGTGTTTCAGTGAGTGTTTGTGTGTTCTGGGCTTCATTAGAAGTCGTCTCAGATTCATCGAGTGCGAGAGAATACAGATCCGTCAGCGTTACGGCTTATTAAAATCTCCAGAGCAGAGCGCGTGATATCAGTCATATTACAGCAAGAGAAGTGAACGATGAAACGCACTGTTCATTCAATACTTAGATGTTCACTATGACTACTCAACTCCGCTCTGATTGGACGGATCAGACAGTCATTGATTGGCTGTTAAAGGATGTATCTCTATAAAGCACAGCAGTCGCTTCTGGGAGCAAAAATCCCATTTATTTTCTCCAGGAGTCTTTAAAGAAGACCTAGAGGTTGTTAATCGATGGTATAAACGTCCATTAAGGCCATCTAGTTGCTTCTAAAGAATTGTGTTTAACAGCAGAATTCCTAGTGAAAAACTACATTATATATAGAATTCATATATATATATATATATATATATATATATAGCAGAAACATGTTTTCTGAATTACATATATATAGATATATATATTGTATATACAGTTGAGGTCAAAAGTTTACATCCCCCTTTCAGAATCTGCAAAATGTTAATTATTTTACCAAAAATAAGAGGGATCATACAAAATGCATGTTATTGTTTATTTAGTACTGACCTGAATAAGATATTTCACATAAAATATGTTTACATGTAGTCCACAAGAGAAAATAGTAGCTGAATTTATTTTAAAAAATGACCCCGTTCAAAAGTTTACATCCCCTTGATACTTAATACTGTGTTGTTAGCTGAACGATCCACAGCTGTGTTTTTTGTTTAGTGATAGTTGTTCATGAGTCTCTTGTTTGTCCTGAACAGTTAAACTGCCTGCTGTTCTTCAGAAAAATCCTTCAGCTCCTGCACATTCTTTGGTTTTCCAGCATTTTTGTGTATTTGAACCCTTTCAATGATTTTGAGATCCATCTTTCCACACTGAGGATAACTGAGGGACTCATATGCAAATATTACAGAAGGTTCAAACGCTCACTGATGCTCCAGAAGGAAAAAAAAAACATGCATTAAGAGCAATAAGAACTTTTAAATTTGAATATCAGGGTGAATTTAACTTATTTTGTCTTCTGGGAAACATGTAACTATCTTCTGAGCTTCGGAAGGGCAGTACTAAATGGAAAAAAAACAAGATATTTAGGCAAAGTAAAAAAAAAAAGTACACATCTCCATTCTGTTCAAAAGTTTTCACACCCCCCCCCCCCGGCTCTTAATGCATGTTTTTTCCTTCTGGAGCTTCAGAACTGTTCAAATCTGAAATCTGCTGCTTTGATTCTCAGATCGAGCCGAACAGCATTGCTGCACGAGACGGTCGAATCCGAGAAGGCGACCGTATTTTACAGGTAACTTCACCTTTCTCTCATTACCTCTGTGTTGCTATTGTCTGCGCCGAGCGGCTCATTGAGTTCAACAGCAGCACATTACACCGTCAGCTACAGGACCTGAGGGAGAGCAGGGGTCCTGTCAGGATCGTTACTCTGATGCCAGTGTATTTTTAGCTGTGGTCTGACGCTCAGGAACACATCCCGAGGTGTTTCTGAGACGCTCTCCACAGATTCTGTGCTTCCCAATAAAATCATCTGTGATCTCGCACGCCTCAGGATCTCATGTGCTGATTCTGCAGCAACTAATGAAACTCAAAAAAATACAGATGTTGCCACATGTTGCAAAAAAAGATTTTCTTCCTTAGTATTTTTGTCTTGTTTTCCTGAACAAATCTTAAAACACTCATAAATCAAGATACACTGGATATAAAATGACTGAAAAATGTATCAAAATTAAGTGCGTTTTTGCTTGAAACAAGAACAAATATCTGCCAATTGGCTCAGAAAAATAATGCAAATTCAAAGGTAAAACAAGATTATTATCTTTGACCCTACTGATATTTGTATTTGTTTTAAGCATAAAGTTAATTTTGATCATTTTTTATAGAACAAGGCTAAATAAATTAGGTTAATAAGTAAATGCATCTTGATTTAAAAATGTTTAGATATATTAACTCCTGTTAAGAGTTTACCATGCACTGCAAAAATTATTTTTTCTTCTTCTCTTGTTTTCCAATAAAAATATCTAAACATTCTTAAATCAGGACACATTAATGTCCACTAACAAATATATTTTTTCTTGTTTTCAGCAAAAACTCTATTTAATTTTTTTTTTTTTCTAGACTAATTATCTAATGTAATTTTTCCTCTCCAGTAAATATATTGTTTTATGAATGATATTTAGATATAATTAGATATTTGTCCTGGAAAACAAGACAAAAATACTGAGTATGATCGTAATTTCTGGCAGTGCAGTAATGTAACGCTGCGTCTCATTGGCTGATGTGTGTGATTGACAGATAAATGGGCGGGATGTTCAGGACAGACAGGAAGCAGTGGCCGTTTTCTCAAATGAAGAATGCAGGAATATCGTGCTGCTGGTTGCAAGGCCAGAAATACAGGTACACACACACTGAAAATGAAATTATTAGAACATGGTAAGGCACATTTTAATCTTTAAATAACGTTCTAATCACAACAAGAAAACTGGATATTTTAATGCTCTTGGAGTATGAAAATAAATGTTCAAATAATGTTATATTTTGAATGAAACTCAAGTTAGTAGAATGAGGTAAGAAATGTAATAACCACGACAGGAAAACTGGCCATTTTAATGTTTTAGAAACACTTCAAAACAACATTCCCACAATGTTTTTATGGCCTAAGACTGGCTATGTAGAGCAGCTGATCCAGTTACATCATGTGCAGTGCATCATGGGAGTGAACAGTCCCATGATGCATTTCACAAACCTCATAATGTAGTCACCATGAACTGTCATAATGGGCCAAAAGAGCTTGATCTTCTGCATGCATGCTCTTCAGGAGGAGCCGTGGCTGGATGACGAGCACAGCGAGTTCTTAGAGCAGCTGAAGATGGAGATGCTGGAGGAGCAGAGGAGAGAGGAGGAGGCGATGACGAGAGCGGCTCGAGAGGAAGATGAGAAGGTCAGAGAAATCTACCAGAAACAATCATCACCTACTTAAGCTGTAAACTTTGGTTTCTACTGAAATGTTCATGCTGGTAAAAATAAAAAAACTTATTTTAGCTAGCTGCCAAGGCAACGTTTCTCATTTTTGCGATTTCAAGTTTTTCTTTCTCTTTGGAGTGTTACAAGCTGTTTGTGCATAGATAAGATCCCTGAAGTTGCAAAGACTAAAGTCTCAAAACCAAAGAGATATTCTTTATAAAAGTTAAGAGTCGACCACGCCCTCCTAAAACACCTCATTCAAACACGCCCCACATGTCTACATCACGATGTGGGAAGATTTGAATAACACCACCCAAATGTATACGCAATGAAAGAAGGCGTAGCTATTATTCTGTTCATTAATATTCTGGCTGTAGTATTGTTTCTGCCGCCGGCGTCATGTCGCGAGGACGCTGTGTTTCATTGTGAAAGCGAAATTAGTTAGTTTGGGCTTCCAAAAGAGGACACAACTAGAAATCATTGGTTAAGTTGTGTTTAGAACACTGTTCCAGAACAGTTCAACACAAATATTAGAGTGTGTGCAGCGCATTTTACGGAGGATTATTTCCTGAACCTGGGAGAGTAGCCTACAATGCAGGCTGCACAAAGACTGTTTCTATAAAGTGGAGCAATTCCAACTTTACTTCTGACTCACAGCCTGTAAGTAGTTTCTGCTACTGACGATTCAAGCGTGAGTTTTGAGCAGAGTAGAGTAGTGCTTGTTGTTTCTCTGATCACAAATGCAGACATGGTAAAGTCATTATAATCGGTAATGATATCCCCACTGGATGTAACAGATGCCTCGTTTGTAATATGTTTCATTGTTTTAGTCTCGTCTCGCCGGGAAAGGCCATCACAATACGGTGAGGGGCATAACATTTCCGTCTCACACTTGAGGTATTCGGCCAATCACAACGCACTGTATAGCTGGCCAATCAGAGCACACCTTGCTTCTCAGAACGATGAGCTTTGTAAAAAGCAACGTGTTTCAGAACGGCGGAGCATAGAGGAGCAACTATAATTTGCCCCACTGGCAAATATTTAATATTGTTTGAAGTATAAACTTTACTTAATTTTGATTTTTCAAAAAAAACAACAACAACTCAAGCAAGAATGCTTATATATGTGACCCTGGAGCACAAAACCAGTCATAAGGGTCAATTTTTTTAAATTGAGATTTATACATCATCTGAATAAATAATCTTTCCATTGATGTATGGTTTGTTATGATAGGACAATATTTGGCTGAGATACAACTATTTGAAAATCTGGAATCTGAGGGAGCAAAAAAATCTAAATATTGAGAAAATCTCCTTTAAAGTTGTTCAAATGAAGTTCTTAGCAATGCATATTACTAATCAATAATCTCCCAAATGAACACGGAAACTCACTAATGAAGTCTCAGTTGACTCTGCTTTAGCTGGATTGATTCTCACTCAGAATCTCCCCGCAGGCCAGCGCAACTCAAGAGGAAAGCATCACAGCGTCCTGCTCCTACAGTCAGGAGAAGAGCATGGACCCAGAGCAGAGCGTCCTAGCTCAGATCCAGAAGCAGCTGTCACGCTGTCTGTCAGGCCGGAGCTCGGCGGACGGAGCGGAGAAGCTGCTGGAGCTGAAGTGTCAGATCCGTAACGGCAGCGAGTACGACCTGTTCTACGCACGCAGCAGCAGCATCCAGTGCAGCGGTGTGGAGCACGAGCTGCGGATGCTGAGCGAGGAGCTACGCAGCATCCAGATGGAGTGCCAGAGCATCATGAAGGTAGGTATGGTAGCGAAACCTAAAAGTTTGAGGCACTTGTGTAAAAAATCTGTAAAATGAGGATGCTGTCAGAAATAATGGCATAAATAGATTTTCTTTATCAGTTAACTTCTATGAACTAAATGAAATCAATATTTGTTGTTAGCATCCTTTGTGTTTAAAGCAGCTTTTGTCCTCGGTGCACTTGAGCAGAGTTTCTCAGGAGCTTTGCAGGAGGTTTCTTGAAGCGTCTTGAAGACACAGTTCTTCTGGATTTAGTCTCAGTTTGTTCTGTTTCTTCATGTCATTCCAGACAGACTGATGATGATCAGATCAGATCTCAAAAATCTCAAAATCTCAAAAATCATAAAAGAAAAAGGGATAATTTTGACCCATACAATGTATTTTTGGCTATTGCTACAAATATACCTGTGCTACTCATGACTGCTTTTGTGCTCCAGGGCCACAAATGAACTATAGTGTCCTGTACCCACTAGTAAAAAAATATCAGAAATGATATCTGGTGTCTGAATGATTTTTGGTTTGACTGTTTATAATAAAAAGTACCGATAAGAATACCGTTAAAGTACTAGTTCGATAAGCAGTATCGGTAAGAGTAATAAGTTACCGATAAGCAGTATCGTTAAGAGTACTAAGTTACCGGAGTAATAAGTTACCGATAAGCAGTATCGGTAAGAGTAATAAGTTACCGATAAGCAGTATCGGTAAGAGTAATAAGTTACCGATAAGCAGTATCGTTAAGAGTACTAAGTTACCGGAGTAATAAGTTACCGATAAGCAGTATCGGTAATAGTAATAAGTTACCGATAAACAGTATCGTAAGAGTAATACGTTACCGATAAACAGTATCGTTAAGAGTACTAAGTTACCGGAGTAATAAGTTACTGATAAGCAGTTTCGTAAGAGTAATAAGTTACCGATAAACAGTATCGTAAAAGTAATAGGTTACCGATAAACAGTATCGTTAAGAGTACTAAGTTACCGGAGTAATAAGTTACCAATAAGCCGTATCGGTAAGAGTAGTAGTACTGTTAAAACCTTAACGAGACCCATCCCTACATGCAGGCGCATCATCTGGGATCCCGCAAGCATCCAGAGAAGTCAGACAAGGACAGCTCGAGTGCTTATAACACGGCCGAGAGTTCGCGCAGCACGCCGCTCGCTGCAGACCGCTCTTCGGAGCACCGCAGGGTCAGCCTGACCAACCGCAGGAACCTGCTAGCGCTCCGGCGGGCCCCGAGCGGCAGCCCCGACCACAGCAACCCCTCCGAGTCTGAGCAGACGCCCGAGTGCCCACAGCGCCAGAGCTATATGCAGCTTATCCAGCAGCAGACGGCGCTGGAGTTCGTCAGCCGGCCTTCTGAACCCAAGATGGAGTGGAAGGTGAAGGTCCGGAGCGACGGAACCAGGTACCAGTATTTTTACTTTGCTACTGCACTTAACTACATTTTTCAAGTAACTGTACTTTATCGGAGTATTATTAGTAGGGATTAGGGCTGGGTATCGAGTTTGATACTTTTTAGGCACCGACCGAATTGCCTCGATACCACCGAGTATCGAAAAACGTCTTGTAGTTCGGTACCAAATTTTGATTCCTAAGGGGTTAATCTCATTAACGTCAGTGAGCCAATAAGCCTGCAGCACTAGGTGTGTTTGACTAGAAGCGGCGCGGTGCTGATTGATCAGTGTTTGACATCCGCGAGAGCGATTATAAAGCGTACGGAGCAGTCTGCTCTCTATATCGCGCAGTTTCGCTTACTTGACACAGACTGAAGCTCTCGTGACATTTCAGCGTCTGCCGTCTCACTAAATGAGGACATAAACACATGAACAACAGCTCTAGAACTGCTCTGAGAGTCACTTCATGAGCATTTTACCGTTTGATTTGAGTAAAACGTGCGTCATATCATATACACACAGAACTGTAAAGGTATTCCCGGAAACCCGTCAAAATAAAAGTTCGGATTAACTTGGAAGACACTGCGGCAGAAATATATTAATATTGTTCAGCAGAGTGTACTGCTACTACTATACTACTATTAAAATTAATAAAACTCTTATTTTTTAATTAATGATCACACAACATTTCTTTCATTTTAATTTTAATAGTAAAATTTTGTTTGCCAAAATAAATAAAGTTTTATTTTCAATAATTTAAAAGAAAAATTAAATGAATGTTTTATGCCTTAATTTGAAAACCAGATACAGAACACAGAATTTCTGAGGAAAAAGAAAACATTTCATAAGGCTGTTTTAAGAATAAATTTGAATAAACTAAGTAGTTTTTATGCATTCAAATAATTAGACATACTACAACATAGAATTGAATAACAATAAAACATATTGTGAAAGAAAATAAAACACCCACTTATGAAAGTGGATAAAGATAAGTCTTTAACAACCTAGAATAAATGAATAGAAATGATGATTCTGTCTGAGCTATGCGTTTTAAAACGAGCACGCACTAGTGTAAACTGAAAACTATTTGAGCTTTATTAACATAATTTGTACTGATTTATTGTGTTGGCTATATTTTGTTCCTTTGTGCAGCGGCTCAGGAGATGAGTCTTTGAGTTTGTTTACATGTCAACAAGCTGAAAAAAATAAAACCAAAGTTTTTTGAGATAATGTAATCTTGTTAAAACTGTTTTCATAAAATTGGTATCGAAAAAAGTATCGTTCAGGAACCGGTATCGAACTCAAGGTATCGGTATCGAACATTTTTGAACGATACCCAGCCCTAATAGGGATGCACTGAAATGAAAATTCTTGGCCGAAACCAAACAAAATGAAAAACTGGGCAAAAGGCCGAATACCTTTTTTTCCTCATGTATTTTGCTAATTTTTTCACCATTGCATCATTTAAATAGCCAAATTAAATGTGCTTTTTACAGTTTTTTCTTTGTACCGAAAAATGACGTGATCAAATAACAACAATTTATTTTGTCTTTACACTTATTCAGTCAAACACCGAAAGAGCTTTTTTTTTGCTATTTTAGACTGAATAATTTCAGTTGCCGAGCATTCGGTGCATTCCTAATTTTTGGAGAAACTTTTAATTCACTACATTCCAAAGTGTAATAGTGTACTTTTTACTTCACTACATTTCTTAAAAATGTCATTCCTCGTTACTTTTAACTGGAGGAATCGTTTTAAATGGTTATAAAATGACATTAACAATAACACTGAAGTTTTTACATATACTGTTCTATTGCAATAATTTCACATTAAATCGTTAAATTAATGGACAAACATCATTCACCCAAAATTGAAAATTAGCCTGTGATTTACTCACCCCTGAGGCATCCTAGGTGTATATGACTTTCTTCTTTCAGACGAATCCAATCGGAGTTATATTAAAAAATTGTCCTGGCTCCTTGAAGCGTTATCATTGCAGTGGGTGGGTGTGTCTGTACAACAGTCCAAAACATGTCAAATAAAGCATACGCATCCATAATAAAACGTGCCTCACACGGCTCCGGGGGGTGAATAAAGGCCTCCTGTAGCGAATCCATGCGTTTTTATAAGAAACATATCCATATTTCAAATGTAATAAACACTTTTCTCTCACTTCCGCTATCTGTCGTACGCGCGCCTGAGATATTCTAGTCTTGCGAGTTTGTTTACAAGAGCAAAGGAAGCAAAGAAAAACCAGTCTCATCTTGAATATCAAAAATCCTCTGATATTTTGCTTTACAAATCCTCGTTTTGTGCTTCTAATTCATGACCGGTGTTTTGTTTGTTCTCTCTCCGCGTTCGTCACTAATCACGCAACGCCGACGTCCTACATCATCTGCCAGAACGGCTTCCGCGTATCACAGTCAGCGGAAGTGAGAGAGAAGTGTTTATTACATTTGAAATATGGATAGTTTTCTTACAAAAACGCATGGATTCGCTACAGGAGGCCTTTATTCACCCCCCGAAGCCATGTGAGCCACGTTTTATCATGAATGCGCGCACTTTATTTAATGTCTTTTGGACTGTTGAACAGAAACACCCACCCACTGCAATGATAACGCTTGGAAGAGCCAGGAACATGTTTAATATAACTCCGACTGGATTCGTCTGAAAGAAGAAAGTCATACACACCAAGGATGTCTCGAGGGTGAGTAAAACACAGGCTAATTTTCATTTTTGGGTGAACTAACCTTTTAATACTTTTACTGGTGTAGTATTCTGTACTTTTACTCAATATTTGTGGCAGGTACATCACCAAGCGGCCCGTCCGGGACAGACTCCTCCGGGAGCGAGCGCTCAAGATCAAGGAGGAGCGCAGCGGCGGCATGACGACTGATGACGATGCCATGAGCGAGATGAAGATGGGACGCTACTGGAGCAAGGAGCAGCGCAAGCAGCACCTCCTGCGGGCCAAGGAGCAGCGGCGGCGGCGCGAGTTCATGCAGCGGAGCCGGCTGGAGAGCCTGCGGGAGAATCCGCTCAGCAGCGGAGAGGGACGCTCGGAGCCCAGCATCATCGAGCTCAGCCACCGCAAGATGATGAAGAAGAGGAACAAGAAGATCCTGGACAACTGGATGACCATTCAGGAGCTGATGACGCACGGGGAGAAAGCGCCCGAGGGATCCGCAGTCCATAACGCCTTCCTCTCCGTCACTACTGTATAGATTCACACGCCACTTCTCAAACTTTACCCCATGCGGTACGATTCACTTTTGCCTCGTTCAATGCGGCGATTTTTATGAGAATAGACCAGAATATTTTTCACTTTGTTAATGTTTTCTAAGCAATTCAACAAGATTCACTGCATTTTTTATGCTTTTTTTGTAACCGGAATATTTTAACTAAGGTACCTAAAGGAATATTTCACTCAAACATTACAGTTCTGTAATAATTCACTTTCAAGGTCTAAACCTGTATGACTTTCTACAGAGTCTCTAAGAGGACATGGTGATGGAAAAATATGACATGGGATAAAAAATAATTTCAATGTTTTTGAGAGTGCTAGCAATAGTTTGACATTCCCCCAAGAAACTTGTAAAAATTGTTAATTTGAACTTTGCATTTGCTCGTTTGCACACCAAGGTTTTGATTTGCATGTAAAATTTTTCAAAACTTAGAATTTTTACTGTGTTCACTCTTTAAATCACTGTTGTGCTTTCGCTCGTAAATTTTTTTTTCTAAATTTTAATTCATACTTGCGTTCGCTCATTTCATTATTAAAGTTTTACCTTCGTCCAAGGTTTTTTATTTTTATTTTGAATTTGTACTTTACATTTACTCTTTTAATCACTAAAGTTTTGCTTTTGCCCAAGAAGATATTTTCAAAATTTAGAATTTTTACTGTTTTTAATCACTAAGTTTTGCTTTCACTTGTGAAAATTTTTCAAAAACATTTTCACCCAATAATTTATTTTACAAAATTTTGAATATGTACTTTGAATTCTCTTTGCTTTCATCTAAATTTTTCAAAATTTTAAATTTGAACTTTACTTTTACTGTTTGCTCACCGAAAAAAAAAAAAAAAAAAAATCATTTATACTTTGGGTTCACTCATTTAATCACTAAAGTTTTACTTTAGTCCAATATTTTTTTTTTTTCAAAAATTTTAAATTCATACTTTGTTCACTCTTTTTAATTACAAAATGTTGCTTTCGCCCAAGATTTTTGATTTTATTTCAAAATTTTGAATTTATACTTTGTTTGCTCATTTAATTATTAAATTTAAAATTAATCTTTCTAAATTTTAAATGTTTACTTTGCATTCACTCTTATAATCAAGTTTCACATTCATCCATGTAGATTTTGTCAGAATTGTGAATTTGTACTTTACATTGGCTCCTTTACACACTTAGGTTTTGCTTTTGTCTAAGAATTTTTTTTTTTATGTTTTGATTATGAACTTTGCATTTGCATGTTTGCTCAGTAAAGTTTTGCTTTCGTCCAAGAATTATTCTTAAATTTTGACTTTGAATTTTGCACTCACAAAATTTTTGCTTTCACCCAAGATTGTTTTTAATCAAAACTCAAACTTTGTACTTTGCATTTGCTTGTTCAATCATGAAATTTTTGCTTTCACCCAATAATTTTTGTAATTAATTAATTTTTTTATTTAATTAATTAAAAAATTAAAATAAAGAATTTGTACTTTGCATTCACTCATTTGCACACTGAAGTTTTGCTTTACAAATGTAGCTTTTTTTCAAAATTTTGAGTTAGCATTTTGCATTTGGTCGTTTAATCATGAAATTTTTGCTTTTGTCGAAACTAACTAAAAACTAAAGTTAAAGTTTTTTTTTCATCCAAGAAAATCTTTCCAAATGTCTTTGCTTTACTTGTTTGCATGTACATTTTTGGTCAATTGCTCCCCCAACATTTCTCAGGGAGCAAAGATTTTCTGCAAGAACGCAGTATGAAATATTTTTTTCTCCCATCTCATATTTCCTTGATGTATCCTGTTGATTACTTTCATGTTACTCTGGGGCTGTTAAGCTACAAAATGACAGTTCATATGAACATTTACGGTATTATATGTTGTTCTGCTGCAGAAAGTAAGTCAGACAGGTGTGGAACAGCACACCAGAATTTATTTTTGTTTATTTATTTGTCATTCCTCACAGGAACTGAAGATAATGTTTACATTTCAGCAAAAAGTGAATTACTGTGCAATCTCCTGCCTTTAATCAACACTGCTGAGTCTATTTTTCAGACGTTGTAGGATTTGTATTGTTTGTCCAAGCAGCCCTGGACGACTCGTGTGTAGCTGAAGATAACCGGGCCAGGACTAACTCTACCTCAGACACGCTTCCCAAGATCCTGACTAAACCAGATGCCCAGTCTTCATTATTCAGCCAGCAACTCCACATGTGTACTGCTAGATTAATCAAAGTACAGACAGGAAAGCTGTTTGTGATTTAGTTCTTCCTGATGTATAAGTATTGAATTCATGCCTGGGTTATGATTTGTTCTTTGAGAGGTACTGGTTAACAGAAAACCAAACACGCTTATAAATGCCTCCCAAATTATACTGTATGCTTTGAATATATTGACATTTATATTCTGTTTAATTAACTGTAAGTCAGCTTTCAGATCAATTTTACACAGGATTCTGTTTGTATAAGGAACCGATTTCAGCGAATAGTTTGTCAGTCTGGTTTTATTTTTGTTCATTTGGAGCAGTCGTTCTACATTTCAATTGTAAATTTCTGCACTAGTTCTGGCTCGATGTTCTGCGTTTGATTTGAGTAATCTGTAGTCGTCTCTCTTGGCCAGGTGAATGTGTGGTCATTGTGATATTTTGACACCGAATAAATCTTTTCTTCAAAATTTGTTCTTACTTTCATACTAATAAAAACTTTTTCTTTTAAATAGCCATTTTATATTTAAGCCCTGTGAATCGTGTCCTTCGATATCAATGTTATTAGCTATTTACGTCATGATTTTAAAGGGATATTCACTGTTAAATTAACTGTATATAGAGCTAAATGTCCAGGTCATAAATCATCCCAAAATCTTATTTTGCTTAAAGCGAATGAAATTAATTGAACTGAATAATTGATACAATTATAATTGTAGATTAGTGTCTTCAAGTTCATGTCTATAGCTTTGTGTCCACCTATATGCTTATTTACTGCTAAAGACAACATTTTGAGAAAAATAGTTAGTTTTATTTTTAAATGAGCATTTAACATTAAGAGGAAAAATAATTAGTCTCACTGCATTGCCAAATTATAATTTGAGAAATGTTCGTCCTAACATAGACTTCCTTTGGTTAAAATATATGAAGAGTTCATTTGCAAAACCAGGTAACTCTGAAAAAACTTGATTTTTGAAAATTGTTAAAAACTTTTATTATTGTGCATTCCAATTAATCTCAATTAAACTGCAGTTGTTGTTTTGTTTAATTAGGTTAAAAAATAACTAAAATAATACAGCTAAATAAAACACAATAAAAACATGATAACATTATAAAAAACATGATTTTTGAAAATTAAAAAAAACAAATAAACAAATAAACTCTTCATATATATATATATATATATATATATATATATATATATATATATATATATATATATATATATATATACACATATACATAGACACACACATAGTTTTAATATAGAAACAGATCTTTTTTTTCTGTCCATTACAATAATGAGGCGTTGGGATGTTAAAAAAAGTTTTTAAAAATCTATATTTACATTTTTATTTAAAATGAAGATAAAACAGACACAATACAAAAACATGAAATAGGTTTAATTGGCTTTAAGCAAAAAAAAAAACATTTTATATACAAACATTAATATATATATATATATATATATATATATATGTTCCAATCAATATATATAAATTAATTTAAAAAAAAAATCTAAAAACTAGTATGAATGCATTTCAGGAATTAAATGTATTTAAAATGCATTTATTAGTTATGAAAATAATCACAGTGCAATAATTCTTGTTGGTCCTAAAATAGGATTACTCTGGGTATTACTACTTGATATGTTTGGTGAGATTGACCTGTACAGCAGGTAAAACACCACTGAAGCTCTTCATTCACTAAAAGAAAAGCACACTCGTCTGGACTCCAGTCCATCATCAGTTTATAGTTTTTTATCGTTCAGCAGCTCAAACACATCATGAACAGAGACTCGAGAGGTTAATGAGCTGATCTCTGATCTCAAGATCTCCAGACACAGCGGCTTCATTCAGAACCTTCACTTCCAGCCTTTAACTCTTCTCCATATCTCTCAGTGTTCAGTGCTCAGCTAATGAAGCCGTGTGATTGGCTCAGGTGTAATTAAAGGCGATTGGCTGACAGCGCTGGCATTTGTCACAGCATCAAACAGCAGAAATGTCAGCACGATTGTGCCACTCAGCCCTGAGAGCCGCTCATCGATAACCTTCACCAGCTCCTCTCTGTAACGAGTCCAGCTGTGTCACTTCATGTATTTATGGAGCAGATGATCTTTGATATGCTAATTGAAGCGTGTGATAATGGCTCTGTGTGATGCTGGGATCACATTATCCTGACAGTTCATCTGAGCATATCTTCATCAATACCTCAGCTTTATGACCTGCTCTGAGCTCAGATTAATGCACTAAAGAAACCAAACCAGAATGTCCCTCGCCCTCGGCTTTCTCTTCTCTGCAGCTCAAACATGAGATTCTTTTGATATAGTCATGATAAGGAGATGTAAATAGCTGCGCTATTTATATACATATGTATATACAGTATATATACACGTGTGTGTGTGTGTGTGTGTTATATATATATATAGTTTGGTTTTTTCATGTAACTGTAACTTGTATGCAATGCAAGTCGCTTTGGATAAAAGCATCTGCTAAATGCATAAATGTAAATGTAAAATAAATAACACATAGAATATTAATTACCCAACTATTTGAAAATATCACTGATATAAGTGTTGTGTTTTAAGTGTTAAAATCCTGGAGGCAAAGGAAAAAGGAGATATTTGGTGGTTTAAAATGTTGTAAAATATTTTTAATAGCTTTTTTTTTAAATAAACCTTAATATAATTGAAGTTGATACATTCTTTGAATAAGACCAAGTTTAAAATCAATATTGTTCAGTATTTTAGGCCAGGAAGATGATGACCTTTATTGAGGACACAAAAGACACTGAAAACCAATAATGACCCGTTTAACTGCTCTTTTACTTACAAAAGCAGCTAACAGTCTATTTATACAATAACAGTACAAACAAAGTACCGTAATAACCAGACAAATGTTGATCAGAGATGTGAACTAGTTTAATTTAAAAGAACTAGGAGTAGATGCAGGTGCTAGAAACATCAGGGGAATCTGAGGCCTAAAAGAAGAATAAGGAGCGTTCGTGAGGAATGAGCACGATTCAAAATAACTGGGCTAAAGCAGAAACTGAGTGTTGTTTCCAACATTAAATATAGAAATCAGATCAGTGCATGCAGCGCTTTGATTTATAATGCAGGAACACAATCGCTCATTACACACATCCACACACAAACACTCGCAGACTGAAAGAGATCCTCCAGATATTGTGTTTAAAGCATGTAAATGAGGCAGAAGTGCGTCAATAGTTCACTCCGGGTCTCAACAGGATTACAGTCATTCACTAAGTGCTAGAATGATCTCATCACATCCACTAACCCTATAAAGAAACACCGGAGGTAAACACATGCTTATTCATCATCATTACTGAACGCTCTCTATGTGACCGCAGCTAAACAGATAAAGCAGCGACTGCAGCAGATTTCAAAGTCAAGTCAGTCTCCCTAACCTGGGCTTTAGTTTAGAAGAGTTACTTTCGTTCAAATCCAGCTGTTCACTTGTGAGAGAAGCGTTTCACATCCATCAGTCAGGAGCAGAGATAACTGTGCATTCAGTGTCAAATGGAGGAGTTCAGATGCCAACTCTGAATTATGAAAAAATCTAAATATCGGGATGTAAACTCATAATTCAGAGGAAAAAGTCAAAATATCAGCATGTAGACTCAGAATTGAGGAAAAAGCCAAAATATCGGGATGCAGACTCAGAATTGAGGAAAAAGTCAAGATATCGGGATGCAAACTCAGTATTATGAGAAACAAAAGTCAGAATATCGGGATACAAACTCAGAAGTATGAAGAAAAAGTCAAAATATCGGGATACAAACTCAGAAGTATGAAGAAAAAGTCAAAATATTGGGATGTAGACTCAGAATTGAGGAAAAAGTCAAAATATCGGGATGCAGACTCAGAATTATGAGGAAAAAGACAAAATATCGGGATGCAGACTCAGAATTCAGGAATAAAAGTCAAGATATTGGGATGCAAACTCAGTATTATGAGGAAACAGTCAAAATATCAGGATACAAACTCAGAAATATGAAGAAAAAGTCAAAATATTGGGATGTAGACTCAGAATTGAGGAAAGTGTCAAAATATCGGGATGTAGACTCAGAATTATGAGGAAAAAGACAAAATATCGGGATGCAGACTCAGAATTGAGGAAAAAAGTCAAGATATCGGGATGTAGACTCAGAATTGAGGAAAGTGTCAAAATATCGGGATACAAACTCAGAATTTTCAGGATGCCAACTCAGAATTATGAGGAAAAAGTCCAAATATCGGGATGTAGACTCAGAATTGAGGAAAAAGTCAAAATATCGGGATGTAGACTCAGAATTATGAGGAAAAAGCCTAAATATCGGGATACAAACTCTGAATTATGAGGAAAAAGTCAAAATATCGGAATGCAAACTCCGAATTCTGAAGAAAAAGTCAAAATATCGGGATGTAGACTCAGAATTGAGGAAAAAGTCAAAATATCGGGATGTAGACTGAGGAAAAAGTCAAGATATCGGGATGCAAACTCAGTATTATGAGGAAAAAGTCAAAATATCGGGATGCAAACTCAAAATTATGAGGAAAAAGTCAAAATATTGGGATGGGAAAAATATCAGGAAGTAAACTCATTTATAAGGAAAAAAATATTGAGATGTGAACTCAGATTTATGAGAAGAAAAGTGGAACTATTGGAATGTAGACTCAGGTTTATGAGAAAAGAATTAAAATATCAAGACGTAAATTCAGATTTATGAGGAAAACAAAATGGCAAGATATCGAGATGTAGACTCAATATCTCAATATTGCATTAATTCTCAATATGTAATAAATTCATGAAAAAAGCCAAAGATTTTGAGATATAAACTCAGTAGTATGAGAAAAAAGTATGAGAAAAAAAGTCAAAATATTTCAATGTAAACTAAGAAATCTAAATATTGAGATGTAAACTCATGAATTATGAGGAAAAACTGAGGACAAATGGCAAAATATTGGAATGTAACCTCAGAATTATGGAAATATCGAGATGTAAACTCAAAATTATGAGGAAAAAATATAAGGATGTAAACTCAGAATTATGAGGAAAAAATATAAGAATGTAAACTCAGAATTATGAAAAAAATATTGAGATGTATACTCAGAAGTATGAGGGAAAAAATAGCTAAATATTGCGATGTAAACTCAGATTTATGAGGAAAAAATATTGGAATGTAACCTCAGAATTATATCAAATTGTCAACTCAGAATTATAAGGAAAAAAGTCGTAAATTGGGATTGTGGGATGCAAAATCTGAATTATGAGGCAAAATTCACAATTACCTTTTTTATATTTCCATACTTTTTATGCTTCCATAATAATGAGGAAATGCAATGCTAGAGCCATTATGTAAACAGGTTCATCCAATCAAACGACACAAACACAGCAAATATGAGAAGGTTAACATACAGCGTGAAACATCAGATTATAATCACCCAGGATTAATAATCAGCCGCATGATAAAGTATGAGCAGAGTGAAACATTACACAAGATAAACCAGGAGTGTGTGAAGAAATAATCCTACTATTATACATTACAAATATTCCTATTGATATTCAAACAGAATTCACTCAAACAAGAAATCGAAAATCTCAAAATAAGCATCAAAACATGCTTTAAGACAGAGTTTAAGGCTTCGTCACTGTCCAAAAATCTCTTATTAATGTATCTGAATTTATATGAATCTCATATTGATCTCATAAACAAATAATTTATCTGAAAATGAAACTTTCTGCTGAACACAAAGGCAGATGTTTAGCAGAATATTAAGGCCTGAACATTCACTCCTTTGATTTTGTTCTCCATGCAGTGAAAGTGAAGCGCGACTGATAGCATCGATATGATCTGGACATTCATATGCAGAGTTATTACTGTCTGTGTGAGAGCAGGCCTGTTTTAATTCTTATATAACATTATTATGAAAGCATTGTTCACATGTTGTCTTTTGTGTCTCTGTACAAAGCAGTGAAGTTATCTGTTTGATTATTTCATTTCCTTTCCTTTCATTCCCTGATTCATGAGAACACTGAGTTAATGAAGCTCAGATCTTCTGTGTCTGCTGCTCTGGGATCAGCGTTGGGCTTTTATAACTGATCTGGGATCAGCTGTAACTCCGTCAGACGTCTCATTTCCGTCTCTATTATCATTCACGGCAGAGACGCATTTCTCTTCATGCATCTGCTATATAAAAGCATATCAAATAATGAGACTTCTGTCGTCATGATATTTTACTCACCGTATTGTGATGCAAATTCATCTCTCACTTTGACAGGTCATGTGACATGATCTCATCTAAATCCTCAACAAAACAAAAATTAATGCATTTCATAGTTGGCATGAAAAACCATTCGGTTACTGTATGTGCATGAAGCATTAAAATTTTTTTTATCAAAATAAAATTATATAAATATAATATAAACTTATTTTATTTCATCTAGTTTCTAAGGCAACATTTCTAATTTTCATTTATAGCTTGATGTACCAAAATATCTAAAATTAATACTGAAAAGTGAATGTTTGCAACATACATAGACACAAAATAAATAAATAAAATTGACAAACACACACAAAAATAAAAAATTCAGAAATAACTGAAATGAAATATATTTTAAAAAGCACATTTCCATGGCAATGTTTCTTATTTTCATTAAGTGTATCTGGATGTGCTAAAACTAAAACACAAATGATTATAAACTATAAAGATTTATTAAAAAGAAAAATAAGTGAATGAATTAATAAATAATTGAATAATTAAATAAATGACAAAACATAAGTGAAATAAAAATAAAATAATAATAACATTAACTGAAATAAAATACAGTATTAAAATAACTAAAATATTTAAATAAAAATTTATAAGTATATTGACATTTAAAAAACTAGTAAAAATAAGAAAATACAACATTAATACAATTAAAATATTTTATATATTAATATAAAATAAATTGAAATAATTAAAGTAATTAAAATTTAAACAAATTTAATTTTTCAGCTAGTTTCAGCTACTTCTCATTTTCATTTGGAACAAAAATAACTAAAACTGACAACAACAAAAAAAACAACAACCAAAAAAAAAAAAAAACTATAAATACATATTTAAAAAAAAAAGAAAAATGGCAAAATCAAGCAAATTAACAAAAAATAAATAAAAAATATATAAAAAAATTAAACTCAAAATATGAATAAAACTATAATAGTATCCTGACCTTCTGTGCTGCAGAGTGACGCTGGATGTCTGCAGTCATTTACATGCTCTTTACAGAGGTTATATTTCACAACTCTGTCAGAGTGTGTGTGTGTGTGTGTGTCTAAAGCCCATGGGAACACCAAAACAAACATGTTAGCATGCTAGTTAGTGACAGCTCCGGGAGATTTCAGGCTGCGTCGCTAGGATTTGTTCATGAGGTGCGAGATTAAAACGGGTCAAACGCCTCAGGAGCAGACATCCAGCGACAGAAGCAGAGCAAGAGACACTTTCATGTCAGAAAACACATTTCTGTGGTTCGTGAGCGGCTGTGAAATTAACAAAACATGTGAGAAAACACTGACAGCTTTACTGGAGCGGTTTCCTCATGAAGAAAACATCTGAAACCAGCCTGAGATGGTTTACTGGTCCCAAAACACATCACAATAGACCAGCTAACTGCATTAGGCTGGTTTGACAACAAAACTGTTCACTCAGTCACTCATTTTATGCACAACAATATATATAATAAAAAAATCACTACTAAAACCAGCCTAAGATTCACAAATGTGCCCCTAAACCATAAACACAGACCAGTTTAACCAGTCTAATCATGCCGGGAAACTGGCTAACCACCTTAGGCTGGTTTAGGATGGTTTATCAACAAAGTTGCTTAACATTTACAAATTTTATACAACACATTTCACACAAAAAAAAAACGTAAACCAGCATAAAATGGTTTTCTGGTCCCAAAACTGCTAAAATGCAACAAAGGAAACCCGCCCAGCCAGTTTAATAATGTTGGAAGACATTCATTCTTCTTAGGCTGGTTTAAGATGGTTTGTCAACAAAATTGTTTTGGCATTTACAATTACTCATTTTATACAACACATATGATGACAAACATACAACTTAAACCAGCATAAAATAGTTTGCCTGTTCCAAATGTGCCCAAAAAAACAAAAACACAGACCAGTTTAACCAGTTCAATTCATATTAGGCTCGTTATCACCAGTTACAAGACACCACCCCCCAGCACTCTGGAGAATCAACACCTGGCAGACGACTTAAACGAGTACTTTTGTCATTTTGAAAAATCACCCGACACCCGTCCTGAACACCTCTCCACACAACCATTGACACCTCCAGCAACCCCTCTCTCCCCCACACCTACAATTCAGATCAGTGAAGAAGATGTGTGCCAGGTCTTCAGGAAGAACAAAAGAAGGAAAGCACCAGGTCCAGACGGTGTGTCACCAGCCTGCCTAAAAATCTGTGCTGATCAGCTGGCCCCCATCTTCACACAGATCTTCAACAGATCACTGGAGCTGTGTGAAGTCCCCTCATGCTTCAAACGCTCCACCATCATCCTGTCCCAAAGAAACCCAAAATTACTGGACTTAATGACTACAGACCTGTGGCTCTAACGTCTGTGGCCATGAAATCATTTGAAAGACTGGTTTTGGCTTATCTGAAGGACATCACTGGACCCTTACTGGACCCCCTGCAGTTTGCCTACAGAGCAAACAGGTCTGTGGATGATGCAGTCAACATGGGACTGCACTTCATCCTGCAGCATCTGGACAGACCAGGGACTTATGTGAGGATCCTGTTTGTAGACTTCAGCTCCGCTTTTAACACCATCATCAAGGAAACCCTTCTAAATAAACTAACTCAGCTCTCCGTCCCCATCTCCGTCTGTCAGTGGATCAACAGCTTCCTGACAGACAGACAGCAGTTAGTAAAGCTTGGTAAATTCACATCCAGCACTCGAACCATCAGCACTGGAGCTCCTCAGGGCTGCGTACTCTCCCCACTGCTCTTCTCCCTCTACACCAACGACTGCACATCTAAAGACCCCTCTGTCAAGCTCCTGAAGTTTGCAGACGACACCACACTGATCGGCCTCATCCAGGACGGTGACGAGTCTGCTTACAGACAGGAGGTTAAGGAGCTTGCTGTCTGGTGCAGTCTCAACAACCTGGAGCTTAACACGCTCAAAACTGTGGAGATGATAGTGGACTTCAGGAGGAACCCCCTGCTCACCCCCCACTCACCATCATGAACAGCACTGTGACTGCAGTGGAGTCATTCAGATTCCTGGGCAGCACCATCTCTCAGGACCTGAAGTGGGACAATCACATTGACTCTATTGTGAAAAAGGCCCAGCAGAGGTTGTACTTTCTTCACCAGCTGAGGAAGTTCAACCTGCCACAGGACTTACTGAAACAGTTCTACTCCGCCATCATTGAACAACCCGGTCTCATCCCAAGTCGTCACATATTGACGCTTTGGTTTTGGCGTCGCTACCCCTTTAGCGTCACTTTTCGACGTGAAGGGAAGCGTAATTTTTCGGCGTCGATATTCTAACGCGCTATTGGGAATTTTATCGTCATAATAAGGTTGGCATTATTGCATATATGTAGAGGTGTGATTTTTGAATGTAAACAGTCAAAATAGTGACTTACCCAACCCCTGCCCCTAAACCTACCATCTGTGAAGAAAACGCAAGATATAGGAGGCAGATGCAAGTACTGGCATAATTTATTTAAAAATGATTAATATACGCTAAGTGTTTCCTATTTAAAAAAATTACCTTCCCTTCACATCGAAAAGTGACGCGAAAGGGGTACCTTGAGCGTCAAAAAGCGATGCAAAAACCAAACGTCAATATGTGATGAGTTGGGATGAGACTGTGTTACATTGAATCCATCCTCTGCACCTCAATAACTGTCTGGTTCAGCTCAGCTACCAAATCTGACCTCAGAAGACTACGGAGGGTAGTCTGGACTGCTGAGCGAATCATTGGTACAACCCTCCCCACTCTCCAAGAACTGTACTTATCCAGAGTGAGCAAAAGGGCTGGTAAAATCACTCTGGATCCCTCACATCCAGCACACTCCCTCTTTGAACTGTTACCGTCTGGTCGACGCTACAGAGCTCTGTGCACCAGAACGACCAGACACAGGAACAGTTTCTTCCCTCAGGCAATCCATCTCATGAACACTCAACAATAAACGTGGAACACACAACTAATACATTATCCATTCACCACACTCATTTATTTCATTTTTATTTTTCTCATTTCTAATTTGCACATACTTGACCTGTACATACATAGTTGTCTATATTATACATTGTTTTTTTTGTTTGTTTTTTTTGCTGCTTTGTACATTGATTATTGGCTATTTGTTGTTATTTTGTTTTTATTACCTGTGTCCTGTCCTGTTGCTGTCTTTCTGTTGCACTGTGGCGCTTCTGTCACTATAACAAATTCCTTGTATGTGTAAACATACCTGGCCAATAAAGCTCATTCTGATTCTCTCTCATTCTCATTCTTTAAGCTGGTTTTTCAACAAAGTTGCACTGATGATAGTAATATTATACAACACAAATGACGACAAAAAAAAAAAAAAAAATCCAGTCTGAGATGGTTTGCCAGTCCAAAAACATCAAAATAGACCAGACTATTTGGCCAAACCAGCTATCTACCTTGAGCTGGTTTACAATTTGCCAATTTTATACAACACAACACATATGACAACATACAAACAGTTTACCAGTAATTACTCAACTTAAACCAGCCTAAGATGGTTTTCTGGTCCCAAAACACATCAAAACTTATTTAGCTACCTTAGGCTGTTTAAGCTGGTTTTTCAACAAAGTTGTTGCCATTTACAATTACTCATTTTTTTTACAATGTATGCTGACAAAAAACAACTAAAACCAGTCTAAAACACCCAAAAACATTGAAACAGACTGCACCAGCTAACCGCCTTAGGCTGGTTTAAGATGGTTTTTCAAAGCTGTGCAGCATTTGCAACAAAAATGAGAAGATATTGATAGTTTACCAGTAATTAAACCATCCCTGATGACAAAAACACAACTTAAACCAGCCTAATATGGTTTGCTGGTCCTAAAACTGTTAAAACACATCTAAACAGAGCAGTCTGTTTGGCCACTTTAGGCTGGTTTAAGATGGTTTTTCAAAGTTGTGCAGCATTTGCAACAAATATAGTTTACCAGTAATTTAACCATTCCTGATGACAAAAACACAACTGAAACCAGGCTTGCTGGTCCTAAATGTACCCATAAACCATAAACAAAGATGAGTCCATCCAGTTTAATCATGTTGGGAATATGGGTAACCACCTGGTTTATGCACATTTTTGACCAAACTTGTGCCGCATCTACAATTACACACTCTTCGCCAGGTGTTCGGTTACGGCAGTTAACCTGCCCAGCCAAGCAGTAAATGGGTCGGTTGTTGTTTTTTTGGTATAAAAGAGCTGAAGAGGTAATTCTGCTGCTATTGTCTGCGATCATCTGTCAGATCGAGATGTTTCCCGACACCGAGAGAGACGTTACAGGCTCCTGAATCATAGATCAATAGTCTCAGAGAGATTCTCCACGGGAGGCCTTCATAACACAGCTCATTAAAGCGGGCTACGCTCGCCGCCATATGCCCCACACACACACACACACACACAACAGTGTTGTTCGCTGCACGCTTTGATAGAGGCCCATCAAATATTGATATGTTCCCAGCTGCCGTTATTTGACATGTCACTGGCGTCGTCGCTCTTTAATAACCTTCCTGTGTTTTGTCTTGTTTGTCCCTTCGAGGCGTCTGTAATCTGTTTCCATTATTAATCTGGCAGAACGGAAATGTCACTCCTGCAGGATTTCACCCGGCGTGTGTTTAATGTGGGAACGGCTTTAGACTCCCCGAAGACTCCATTACGCTCCACACAATCAGGAATTACCATAAAAAAGCTGAAAAACTTCCCGAGAAGAACCAACCGTCTGTTGTGTCTCTCAAAAGAAGCCTTCAGAGGAACGATCTGGGCATAATGTTAACACGTTTACACCTATTGTTAACACTTACAATGGAAGTATCGCAATAAACATTAAAACACACATGGTTTACAGGGACAGACACAAGACAAAAACATGACTTAAACTAGCTTAAGGTGGTTTGCTGGTCACAAATGTGCCTAAAAGCCACAAACACAGACCAGTTTAACTAGTTTATTCAAGACCAACTAACCACCTTAGGCTGGTTTTTCAACCAAGTAGTTCAGCATTCGCAATTACTCATTTATACAACGCATATGATGACAAAAAGACTACTTAATCCAGCCTAAAATGGTTTGTTGGTCCCAAAAACTTCCAAACAGACATTAAGCTGGTTTAAGCAGGTTTTTCATTCAAGTTGTGCAGCATTTACAATTACTCATTTAATACAACACAACACCATATAATGACAAAAAAACAAACAAAAAAAACAGCCAAAGACAGTTTGCTGATCCCAAAAAAGTCAAAACAGACTAGTCTATTTGGTCAAAACCAGGTTAACAGGTCCAACCAGTTTATTCATGTCGGTAGACCAGCTAACCACATTGGGCTGGTTTAAACAGTTTTTTGTGCACAATTTACAATTACTAAGTACAATTACAGTGTAATAAATAAACCCTTAAATGTGTATATTGGTGATTTATTTCCTCTAGTCCTTATGGAAGCAAAGCAGACCAAACGCTTTAGAGAAATACTCATACACAAAGTCAAGTTTAAAATGTATTAGTTTTATTTTTAATTCCACACGGATAAGAAGCACAAAGCTTCAGACAAAACCACATCCCTTTTTCCATAAAGTAGTACAAGAAAGCTTAAAACAACACCAAAAGGATATGTCTTGAAGCATTTTTATAACAATGTCGGGAAAATGAACTTTCACCGGTTTTAAAATAAAGATCCAAAAGGAATTCAAGGTTAACATGTAAATGCTTCTAGAAATCTCCTTTATAGAGTCTCACTTCATCAAGATATGTTTCTTCCACTGTATGTGTTCAAGATAAGGACTTTAAATTTGGGTAGAAAAAAAAAGTTTATACCCCAGGAATAAAGTAATTAAGCTTTAATAAACATAACCCCCAAGTAACATTTGTGATATTTTGCTAGAATTTCAAAGACCTGCCAACTCACTGTTCTCACGTGCAGCCGCGAGGAGGCTCGACAGAAGTCTTGGTGCTGGCGGAGGAAGCCTTGTATAAATACAGTGTCTAAAAAAGGTCTTAAAAGCCCTATATTTACCTTCATAAGCCCTGCAAAAACCCTGGAAAAGATGCTTGCACCTTCATCACAAGAGCACACAGATGCAGTGCACCTCTCTAAATACTGCTTCTGCACTTCACAACACATACACACCTAACTATTTACATATTAAAAGCATAAATCACCCAAAAATTAGCTGATTTACTCACCCTGAAGCCATCCCAGGTGTGTATGACTTTCTTCTTACAGACAGATGCAATCAGAGTTATATTAAAAAATGTCCAGGCTCTTCCAAGCTTTATAATGGCAGTGAATGGGTGTTGAGATTTTGAAGTCCAATAAAGTGCATCCATCCTTCATAAAAAGTGCTCCGCATGGCTCCGTGGGGTTAATAAAGGCCCTCTGAAGTAAATCAATCCTTTGTTAAGAATAATATCCATATTTAAAACTTTATAAACCGTAATCTCTAGTACGACAGTTAGTGAAGACTAGAGATTATGGATTCTAAAAGTTATAAATATGGATATTCTTACACAAATACATCAGTTCGCTTCAGAAGGCCTTTATTAACACCCCAGTGTCATGTGGAGTGCTTTTTATGATGGATGGATGCACTTTATTGGGATGCACAAAATCTCAACACCCATTCACTGCCATTATAAAGCTTGGAAGAGCCTGGACATTTTTTAATATAATTCTGATTGCATTCGTCTGAAAGAAGAAAGTCATACACACCTGTGATGGCTTCAGGGTGAGTAAATCATGGGCTAATGTTTATTTTGGGTGAACTATTCCTTTAATTATCTAACTTAGACAAGCTTAAACAATGTCAATCTGAGAACGTGAACTGATTTGCAGAGTCTGTTTAATTGTCCCACAGGTAATCATGCTCATGAAGAGCAGGCACACAGGTGTCTGGTGTGGACACAGCTGTGGTCAGTTTGTCTGCACATCTTCTCCTGCGCTGGCTTCTGGGTTCAGGTGGGTCATGATCCTCCACAACTTCTGGATCAATACAGATGGCCAGTGTAAACAGGGCTGTTCTTCAGCCCACTGGCATCAAGCACAGAACCAGGATATCCAACAAAGATGTCAAGGAGCTTCCCTGGTGGTCAGTGACGGCCTGCAGCTGGACAGAGTCAAACAGCTGTCTGTTGCACCAGCTAGCATATGGAAAGCTGGAGACCCAGCCAGCCGGGCAAAACCTGCCCCACTGTCTCCAGGTCATCCGCAGTGAGGAAAGCAATCAGCCTCACAATACTGACGACTCCCCTGCTCACTCTGTGCACAATGTCATGCACAGAGGACCCGGGGCTGTTCAAGACCAGTGAAACCACCCTGTATGATGCTGTAAGATCCAGTCAGGAACACCAGCACCTCCGTATCATTTCCCAGCCATGGTCAGAATCAGACTGCAAACCAGCACTCAGGCACTTAATGGCTCACAGTCAGTAAATATGTGTGTGTGTGTGTGTGTATTTATATTAAATCCTTAGTACACCCAATATATATATATATATATATATATATATATATACAGTATATATACACACATTATATATACACAATGAAATAGACAGACAGACAGACAGACAGACAGATAGACAGATAGATAGATAAAGCAAAAATGTGTGATCTATTCAATGACACAAGGCAGACGGAGACGAATTTCATTCATACTACTCACATTCATACTATTTGGAACATAATTTTTTAATGGTTGAGAAATACTGTAAATATAGTACCTACTCAAGCAGTATATTTTGGACACAGCTTACAAGCTAGAAGCCGATTTGGGAAATCAAAATAAAACTAGTGGATTGTCGTCAAGTATGATTGGGAATATGTTCACACTTTAAATAAGTCAAAAATGATAGTGTATAAAATTGATTTTAAGATCAAAAATTAGAAGATGAATGAAGTTGATGGAGCTCCAAACTCAAAACATGCGGAAGCAATAAACAAGAAGTGGAGCAATCCTGTGGCAGGACTTGTTTTATTTTTTATTTCTAGCTCTTGCATTTACACGGCACTTAAAAATAGCATAAACAATGTTATGAGATTAATGTTTTAAATATAAAAAAAAACTTAATATAGAAAAATGATTAAAAAAAACTAAAATTACCAGTAGGTGGCAGCAAGCCACTGTTTTAATAAGTGAGTCGCTGAGTCATTTATTCAATTGATTCTTTTAAAAAGACCGATTCATTCAGGAAGGAAGAGACTTTTTCTGAATTAATTAGTGAATCATTGACTGGATTTGTTCAAAGCAGTAAGGAAACAGTGCAGTGTGTTTCTGCAGAGCATGGCTTTGTTTGGAGCCATTTTTGTTATCAAAATAAAGCAATGAAGACAATACTGTCTCTACAAATTAAATTTATTTCTTGTTTATTGAATTGTTGCACTGACATGAAGAAAAGTCTGCCAATGATCATGCTAACCAAACCACTCATATAATCTCATATAATCACTATAAATGTGTGTGTGTCCATGGAAGATGATTATATAATTATGATGATTTGTTTCTTAAACGTGACAAATAGCAAAATCGGTATTTTATATATAAATATATGTATTATAATTAATAGTTCTACAGTAAGTTCCACATACCTGAAGCAACAGTCCTTCAGCCGGAGACAGGAGCCAAAATCAGCCAATCACGTGTGACCATCAGCAGGACGTTGTCAGGATTAATGTCTCTACAGGAAGAGAGCAAACTGATTAGAAACATTCAAACACTCTAGAAAACATCCCATGCACTCAAATGATTCAAATTAACACGTTTAAAGTGAGAGAGGTAGATACACACATATATTTAAAATATTACATATGTAATAAACAAACAAACAAACAATTACATAAAAAATTAAAGATCTTAATTTTTTTTTTTAAAGGCCTATTTTTATGACAAGAATGGGGTAAAATCAACACGAAATAGGTTCATAAATAAAAAAATGACAGAATTTGAATTGAACTGTTGCTTTAATATATTCCTTCTTTGTTGACATTTTATTATTTATATTGCAGAAATGAACAACATGCTAGTGGACATGTTTGCAAATGTCACTACATATTTTAGGTTCTGATAAAAGAGTCTGATTCATATTTCATCTGTAGGTGCATTAACTCATGCTTTGCATAGCGTCCGCTCAATTCATTTCTCATTTGGATAATGGGGTCGTCCGCAGGGAATATTTTCACATGTTTGTCCGCCACATTCCTCCAGAAAGGACCTGACAGAAAACATGGCATCATCCAATTATCAGATTCCTGCATGCAGAGGTTTAGCATGCGCATAATCTATATGCAAATGCAGCATTATCCTGTCTGCTCTCCACTCTGTCCTTGAGCGGCTCACTCCGGCACAGAGCTGGATAATGATGAACCCTGATCAAATCATTTTACATCGCATTACAACAAAGCCCTGCGTTTCCCTTAAGCTGAGAGCCACGGGCAGGAGCCGCAAGATCTACAGCAGAGACCCTTAAAAGAAATTTAATTAAATTATTAAATCAAATTGTATCCTATAAGCATCTTTCAAAATCATAAAATAAAAAAGAGAAAAGAAATAAAGAAAAACGAATGTGCATCTTGAATGCAGCATAAATTGTTTGAGATAAAAGCATCTTCCAAATGCATAATAAAATTAAATATAATATAATAAAGTAAAATAATAAATAAGTATCTTGAATGCAGTATATGTTGCTGCTGAGAAAGGCACAAAATAAAATGAAAGTATACCACAAATACAATTTAAGTAGCTTCAGATAAATAATAATAGGTTTTATTTATATAGAGCTTTTGCAGTGCTCAAGGATGCTTGGCATATAAACTCACCGAATGAAAACAAACAGAGATATACTGCAGAACATAAGCCTGGAGGGATGTTATTAAGATAAAACACAGGAGTCTGTGAAAGCGACGGAGAGATAAAACCAGAAGAGGCTTTAGTAACTGAGACTCGTGTGAGAACTTCTCAGGAGAAATCACATCATAAACCTCCAGCAATTATGACACAAAGCTCAGATGTGTGAGACTTTCATCACGTTACAGGTTTGAACGTCTGAGATCCTGAAGAACATCAGCAAATCATCCGGGAGCCGCAGAAGAATCAAGCTTGAAGCTGATATTACAGATACACAGACTTTCAGAGTCTGAAGAGAACAAGCCTCTCACAGATCTCCAGCTGATGCAGGGAAACGAGCGAGAGCGAGAGCGAAGGAAAAACACAGAGATGAAGAAGCCAGCGAGAGCAAGTCCCCAGACTGAAGATCTCTGATGCTGTTTCTCTCAAATATCTGCGCAGATATACTGTGTGTTCATGAAGCTTCAGCAGGTCATGATGTTCATTAATTACTCTGATGATCAATATTTGTGCTTCATCTCTAAAATAAAAACAAAAAATAAAATCTAAAAAATCTTCAATGCAGTGTAAGTCACTTTGAGATGCATTGCATTGCATGATAAAATAAATATGTTGAATGCCATGTAAGTCATTTTAGCTCAAATAAATGCATTTGCCAAATGAAAGAATACAAGTAAATAAATAAATGATTCCATCTGCAAAATATAAGCCTAACTTAGATTTAAAATCTAAATGAACTTGTTTCAGTCATTTTCACTCAGAAATTGCTGGTGAACTTCACAGAGAATTACACAGAATTGAAAAGGAAGAGTGCAGTGAGCATAAAATCTCCTGAGAATATCACATTTGTGTCGAGGGTTTCAGAAGAGATCTCAGTCATGTCTCAAAAAAGTCCAACATCTCAATATGAACTCAAACATTTCTCATCAGATGATCTGATCTGCATTTCATAGCTTCGTAGTGTTTTTATTTCTCCTGGGACTGAAACACAAGCACAGAGCAACAGCCGGAGCGAGTCTGATCATCGACTGGACAAACAGAACATCATCAATCCTCCGTCTGTAGCTTTATTGTTCATGCTGCACTTCTGAAATAATTGGCCGTCCGTCATCCAGAGCAAATGGCCCTGTGTAAATGCTTTATTGAGATCGTTAAACAGATATTTCTGTAATATACAGCTGGTGTAATTAGAGGCGTAAACAACAGCAGAAGTGAGAATATTAGACGTGTGACCTCAAACACACAGCGCTCTCATCTGGATCAGAGAAAATCAGCAGATCATTCAAAACAAATATCTAAAGAAACTGAGCTGCTAGTCGTATGTCTGAACTTCCCTCGGTCTCTCTCAGAGAAACTGTCTGTGAAACACAAGTGACATCTGCTTTCACTGACCCATATTCTCCATATTTCACACAGAGTATGTGTGCTTATGAATGTTCAAAGAGATGATTAATGTTTCAGATGCATGCGCTGCTGCTGTGTTTATACGACACAAACGTCTGGACGTTCACCAAAAAGATTGACTGTATGGTCAATATTCACAAGCATATGTGCAATCAGTTTCTAGGCAATATTAAGTTAAGCAACACTTTGATTATTTAGGATCTTGAGTAGAAAAAACAGAGTTAAGTCAAGTTTAATCACCTGCCAAATCAATTAAATTAAATTAAATTTAAATAGCTAAAATAAAATAAGATAAAATAAATGAATACTTTGAATGCACTTTAAGTCACTTTGGATTGGATAAAATCAAATAAACAGTCCATCTGAAAAACAAAAATTAGATTTAAAATCTAAACTAATTCAAATTCAAATTTAAAAATTAAGCAACACTGTAATTATTTAGCATCTTTTATTTAAACTTTACTATCATTTATTTAAACGTATTTAATTTAATCTGTTCAAACTGACCATTTCAAATCTTTGATACAATAAATCGTTTGTCTCAAATTATTCATCATAATCTGTTCAAAAAATCCTGCATGGCATGTTTAATATATTAAAATATTTTAGTAAAATTAAACAACAATTATTAATAAGGATAAGAAAACAATAACCAATAACCAATTTTACTGTATTTGTTTGTTTGGTTGAAATGATGTTTGCTCCGCTTGACAAAAATCACCCTAGTAAATAATTTCAGAAAAATACAGATATATTGTAGATTAAATATTGGTAAAGGTTCAATAATATTGAGATACATAATTTTTTACAAAGGCCTGCAGTTTCTCTGAAAGATAAACGCTGAAATGTTCAGTTTTGATATGAGTCCAGTTCTCCAGAGGCCCAGAGCGTTTGATTTCACACAAACATGGAAGCGTTTAAGAGTCGAGTTTCTTTAACCCTTCAGTGTCTGACCGCAGGGAGCAATGAGGGAAACACGCTCGTCTCTCCGGGGAATCTGTGAAGAATAAAGTCAAATCCTGGCGCTATCAGAGGAACCGCCGGAGAACAGAGACATTATGAGATTCTCCTGCAGTAAAGCTGTGGAAATGCCAGAGAGAAAGAGCAGAGGTTTGTATGATTTCCTCACAGGTCAGAGTGGTGTTTTTATTCCCAGCTGATCACGGCTGGACGCTTTATAAATTGAGTAAATGCCAAGACAAGACTTCAATTTGAACTGAAATCACCAGCGGCCACATTCTATTACAAACATTTATAATGTAGCAGCGTGACGTCGAGCGCCACTAGATCTCAAACCACACTCCAGAATATTCAGGCCTACATTTAGGATTGAAGAATTGGAACGGCATGCAGCAGCCAGACTGAAAACAGGACCACATCACTCCAATGTTACGCTCTCTTCACTGGTTGCCTGTGCGCTATAGAATGGAATATTACTCATAGTGTACAAATCTCTAAATGGAATGGCCCCATCTTACCTTTCTGACCTATTGATTGAACATTTGTCCAGTAGATCACTTCGGTCGTCTAACCAGAGACTGTTGTTCATTCCAAGGTGGAAGTATAAGTGTAGAGGTGACCGTGCAGTTTCTGTAGTTGCCCCCAGACTCTGGAATTAATTACCTGTCACAATCAGACTTGCTCCCTCTGGATCTGCTTTTAAGTCTAGCCTAAAAACGTATCTGTTCGATAAGGCTTATAATGTGTATTAATACTTTCTTGCCTTACATTTTATTGTTGTTATTGCACGTTGTGTATGTTTTATTATTTTTATTATTTTTCTATTTTTCCTTTGCTGTAAAGCACATTGGACAGCCATGGGTTGTAATTAATAGTGCTATATATATAAATTTGCCATTGCCATATAAAATTTCCATCTTTTTGTGTTACAACATGAACAAACGTACAATATAATGATGGATATTTGTCAGTCATGCATCAATGAAACAGGTCTGCTTTCTGCACTCAAAAATCATGGCATGGCTTTTTGCATTCATTTGATTTGATTTATAAATTAAATCAAAACATATAGCGTATATGCAATGATATTGCAGGCAATATAAAATGAAGCATCACTTATTTAAACTTGAGTAGCAAAAACAGTTAAGTCACTTCAGATAAAATCATCTGCCAAATGAATAAAATAAAATAAAAATAATAAAATATTTAAATAGCAACAATAATAATAAATACCTTGAATGTAATGTAAGTCACTTTGGATATAAGCATATGCCA
The DNA here is from genome assembly GCF_936440315.1 of Barbus barbus. Classification (NCBI taxonomy): domain Eukaryota; kingdom Metazoa; phylum Chordata; class Actinopteri; order Cypriniformes; family Cyprinidae; genus Barbus; species Barbus barbus. Next base: position 23,793,736 of record NC_136726.1, read on the forward strand.
AATTAATATGCCAAATTAATAATTAAAAAAAAAACATATTTGTATTTTGCATGCTATTTATACATAGAAACTGACTTTGGCATGCATATAATATGCAGTTTTTGTGTGCATATAATACGCACCTACCCCATACAGCTAAACCTAACCTAACCATTGCATTGCATTTCTGCGTCTAAAGTGTACGCCAAATAGAAACAGAAAATTATGCCATGGAAAAACTTTCATGAGATTGGGTTAGTAATGCAAACATATTCAGTTTATTAGTACTTATTTAGTAGAAATCTGATCTGTTTCATTTATGTGTGGCTGACAAATCTGCATCACATTAATTTTATTAGTTTACGTTAAAACTGGGAAATCCAAATGGATGGCAATTTTATATGCAATTCAAATCTTAACTTCAGGCTTAACGAAATTCACACATAGAAGAACACACAAGTGCAGACATAAACTCTTGTTTGCATTGAGATTACAGTCCTTTTTTATTCAGAGCAACATGAAAAGTCACTGTACACAATATGAATGACAGACGTTTTATTATGACTGCGTCGTATGGGTTCTGATATAGTCTGTGTGCCTTTACGGTCCATTTGACCACAGCAGCTCATGGAGGCGGAGCCAGAGGCGGGCCCGTTTGTGGAATGGTAAATGGGGTCACTTACATTTCTCATGAATATTAAATGAGCATCTGACAGACAGCTTAAATAAACATGAAGCAAAGCCTTGTGGGAGAAATGCTGTGTGAGATCTGGAAATGAATGTCTGAATATGTTAAGTTTGGCAGGAAGTCACATCCTGACGATGGGCTCATTTTTAATTGGATTGTATGTGCATTAATTACGAATGTGCTTGCCATGTCCTCTCTATTCAGGCACAGCATGACTCCATTCGTCTGTCTTTAGTTGTCTGGCAAGGGAACGCTGATGATGCTGGCGTGTATTAAAGGCTATAATTTCATGAACTAAACTTGGACACATAATCTGAATGGAGGTCTGAAAAAAGTTATTCTCATGAATAACTGAGCTTTCTAAAGTATTTAGATATCTCTGAATTTATTCCATTCTTGGAGAAACAATTAGGAAATTAATGATCTCACTTGGGATTTCGCAGGCCAGGTTGGATTCACACAAAGAATAATAAATATAAAGATTATGATAACTATATTAGCGCCCAAACAACCACATAACAACATTCCATTTATTCTAAGTTACATTATTTTATCTGTCAGTTTAAATTCTCAAGCTTTTTAAATTCAGAGGATTCTGATTCTGTTAAGGTCTTTGCATACTGAGTCCAAAATGTTGTCAAATTTTCTCGTTGTATCAATCACGTTTACACATTGCCTCTGAAACTTTTGTCCATCATTAAAAAAACTAAATCAGACCAGGTTAAATTTTCTGTGTTTTCGCATCCGTAGCAAGCATTTTGATAGGAAAGGATGAAAAATATGAAAAATACGAAAAAATGCATACGAAAATTTCGGACTCAGTGTGCAAGGACCTTAACTCTTTTAAATTTAGAAAATGTTTTTTTGAACTATATCTTTACTGTTAACTTCATCGTCCTTGTTGTGAACAGATCTTGAGAATGATAACTATAGCTATTTTGGCGTCCACACCAATAGATGATAACGTTCTGTTTATTATAAGCACGCTGCATTTTTGTCGTCTGTCACTTGAAATGCTCACGCTCTTTAAATTCGGTGGATTCGGATTGGTTGTCAATGTTTTTATCGTTCATAAGCTGAAAAAAAATTGTCCTTAAGTTAGAGCGTTTTTAGAACTTTATTGTTATCATTATATTTGCCTCGAGAACGACAGCTATGGATTACAACAATATGGTTATTCTTTGTCGTTATCATTATAATTGTGATGTGGACGCTATCTCTCCGATCGAGTATTAAAACTTTATAATTAGCGTTACAGTTATAGTTTTCGGCGTGAACAGGCCTTGAGAGCAATAAGTATATTAGTATCTACACCAAACAAACGATAATGTTCTGTTTATTATAACTGTGCTGCAGTTTTGTCGTCTGCCTCTTTAAATTCAGTGGATTCTGATTGGCTGTCAATGTTTTTATTGTTCATCAGCTCAGCGATTTTTAGAACTATATCTTTATCGTTATAGTTCTCGTCCTTGGTGTAAATGGGCCTTGAGAACATAACTATAAAGATAATGATAACTGTAACTATAACTATATTAGCATACTATATTAACGTTAGTAATGTAAGCACACTGAAGTTTCGTCATCTGCTGTTTTAAATGATTTGCGCTCTTAAATCAGATGGATTCTGATTGGCTGTCAATGTTTTTATCGTTCATCAGCTAGAAAAAAATAATGCAGTGTTATTCTGTGTCGTTATAGTTATAGCTGTCATTGGGTTTCGTTATTCTCTTAAAGTTAGAGTATTATTAAAACTATGTAGTTATAGTTATCGGTATAACTATAATCTGTACCAATTGTAAGTCGCTTTGGATTAAAGCATCTGCTAAATGAATAAATGCAAATGTAATAATCATTGGTGTTAATGGTCCTTAACTGCTCTTTATAATAGAATCAGATGCTTTGCACTTAAAAGTGTGAATACAGTTAAAAATGAGCGGCTAAAGATGAACAGAATCAAAGTGCGCTCTCATAACTGCAATATTTGCTCCTTTGACATTTGCTCTTGACTGTGACTCGAGAGTCTCTTTACAACATCTCATTCTGCTCGTATCTCTCTCAGATTCAGCTTTGTGTCCAGCTCTGAATGAGACGGCGGTAAATGTCAGCTGTGATATCTGAGCTGGGAGAATGTCAGGACGTCTCAGATGTTAATTAAATCAGAGATGAGACAGACGCCTTGAGAAATGGAGCCGATTTCACTGCTGCTGCGAACTTTCATTTCACTTTGATTTGCTAACATATTTCAGAAACAGCCCTGACAAGTTATTTTACGTCCCTGAAGTCTTATTGTAAAATTAATTGTGTTAATTTTATTTCATGGTGAGACTCAAACGAACCCAGTTGATACGATTTTGAACTTTTAGAAACACCCTCAATCCACTCCTGAACTACAGCAGTGAACCACAGCAATAGATATCACTAAAACTATTTATATACACATTTAATACACTATGAAAATTATTTATTTATAATTATTGCGACACATTTGGCTGAATTTCTGTTCCTTGTGATTTCTGTTCCTTGTGAAAAATATTTTGCTCTAAAAGCTTAAATGCAAAACATTTCTGTAGACAAATACAATTTATGCATATACGTAAATAATAAAAACAACAAATAAAATAAAATGTAATCTGTGTGTACACATTAAAACAATAATAAATAATAATAAAGTAAATAATACTAATAAAATAAAAAATAATAAAATATTTTTAAAGAATAGTGTGTGTGTGTATGCATATGCATTAAATATAAAAAAGTAATAATATAAATAAAAATAATATAAAAATCGTAAATAAATTTTTTATGTGTGTGCACATACATAAAATGACTATTAAATGAAGTAAATACTAATAATTATTAATTATCAATAATAAAATTAAAACATTAAAGTAATGTTTGTGCATATAAATTTAAAAAATATTAAATAATGAAGTTAAAAAACGAATAATAATACATAATGATAAATAAAATTGTAAATGTGCAAGAGTGTCCATGTACATTTTAAATAAATTCATTAATTTTACAAAGTAATGTATGTGTTACAATGGACAGCCAAATAGTTTATGAAACGTGTTCATCATAAACTGAGGAACATTATTCAATCAAATGACGTTACCCATGATACCCGTTTACCTGCAGAACCTTGGGATCCTGGTAGATCTCTCGCTGCAGATGCTCTCTGCCACAGAACAACACATCAACATGGGCACTTTTCTCATTCCCTGTAAAGCAGAAGAGTTTTAAAGTGTATTGAGACACAGTTGATCTGTGAGCATGAGGGTTCAGATCAGGATCGGATCAAAAGTCTGTATGGAGATCAGACTCCTCAAACACCTCGCGTCATTCACCTCCTTTACTCCTCCTGCCGCTCTCTGATTCACTCCCATCGGAAACAGTTACTAACAATGATTTCAGTAAGTTTCTGGGAACTATAGTATTGAAGTGTTACAAAATCATGATGCATAGCTTTGCATGGAGCACTGCTATAATAATCAGCTGTTATTCTGAAATAGCTATATATTATCATTTAATGTGTTCATATTACTGATCAGCAGGAATCTAATGTGATACTGGGGTCTTTCATTACCTGACATGTCAAAATAATCACCTGTCATTGCTGTATTTCTACCCGTGAATCAATTCTATACGGATTCCGCTCAAACGCTCACTGACATCTAAAGCATCGGTTCACAGTCTCACAGGGAAGTTTAACTGCTGTCCAGCAGCGCAGACCAGGATTCAATTAAAATGGGAGATAGTATCACGATGGGAACCTCGGCGTTCCATTGCCGCGGCGCCCAGAGGCTGCGATTCCACTTCGGAACTAATGAACCCTTCCGTCCAGATAGACGTGCCTCTGGAGAATCTGAGACGCTCCTTAATGGGAAACGATTTCAGGAGCACTGCCATGTTTAAGTTCTGAACCTTAGGCAAGAATCATTGTTATTCAGCTAAGAGTGGACATTAACCGAGTGTGTGTGTGTGTGTGTGAGAGAGAGACACAAATGATTCACATCATGAATGAGGAGAGAGTGCTGTGACTTTACTAAGTGATCAGACGCACCGTTTTCACAAGAAAACAGATGATGAAATCCCACAGACGAGGCACATTTACAGAACATGCCAGACAACCGCATAGCAACACCCTAGCAACAACCCCAGGTACCCTAGCAACCACCCTGAGTACAATAGCAACATCCTAGCAATTACATGAGTACCCTAGCAACTGCGTAGCAACACTTTGGCAACCACCCCAAGTACCTTAGTAACCACATAGCAACACCCTAGCAACCTACCTGGGTACCCTAGCAACCGCATAGCAACACCTCAGCAACCACCCAGAGTACCCTAGCAACCATCTAAAACACCATAGCAAACACACAAAACATTATAAAGCCAACATTGAAAACATTAAATTAAACACCCTAGCAACCACCTACAAGATTCATACCAGACAAATAAATCACTCTAAAGACTACATTGCAGTGCTCTAGAAACAATAAGATTGTCTTAGCTACTGCATAGCGACACACTAAAACATTTATAATGCCTTAGCAACACCCTAGCAACCTTTTATTTTGAATGTTGTGCACAATCACTCTTTTCATGCCACCCAAGGAAGCACCTAGCAACCATCTACAACACCCTAGCAACTGCATTGTAATGTCATAACAACCACACAAAACATTCTAAAACTATATTGCAGTGCTCACCCAATCAGAATGCCTTAGCAATTGCACAGCAACACACTGAAAACATTTAGAACACCTTAGCAAAGCCCTAGCAACCACTTACAACACTTTTTTGAATGTTTCGCATGATCAGAGACTCTTTTCATGCCAGACATCAAGGAAGCACCTAGCAACACACTGAAAACTCCTTAGCAACGCCCTAGCAGCCACCTACAACACTTTATTTGTTGCATGATCACAGAAACTCTTTTCACACCAGACAAAGGAATCACCTAGCAACCCCCTAAAATACCCTAGCACCTGCATATTAATGCCATAGCAACCACCCAAAACATTCTAAAAACTATACTGCAGTGCTCAGCCAATCAGAAAGGCAACTGTTGCTATGCAGTTGCCTTAGCAACCACACAAAACATTCTAAATGTAGCAGAGGCCAGCGGGTAAGTGCTGTGCAGGTTAAACCTCACTCCCCGACCTCAAGTGGCGCTCTAGCGACTGATGATAGAGGCCATGACCTTTAGCCTCCTTGTTAGAGTGGAGACCGCGGCTCGAATCCCACTCGGAGCGGGGCGAGTAGGACTGCGACATAAAACTGTATTGCAGTGCTCAACAGTCAGAATGCCTTAGCAACTGCATAGCAATACACTGAAAACATTTAGAACTCCTTAGAAATGCCCTACAACACTTTTTTTGCATGATTGGAGACTCTTTTCATGCCAGACAGCAAGAAAGCACCTAGCAACCATCTACAACACCCTAGCAACTGCATAGTAATGCCATAGCAACCACACAAACATTCTAAAACTGCTCTAGAAATAATAAAAATGCCTTAGCAACTGTATAGCAACACACTGAAAACATTCAAAACTCCTTGGCAACGTCCTAGCAACCACCTCTAGGACATTCTATTTAGAAAGAGCAAAAACTTCCTTGATTTTCTGAAGCACTTTGCAAACGTAATTTGTAAGTGCATGTGTCATTTTTGTGGCACCAAATTGAATTGAGAAGTGATTGTTTGTTCCTGGTCAAACTGATAATTGCACCCAAACTCACAGCCCTGGTTAGACAGAATTACACACATCAGGTGTAAAGAGAAATCAACAGTGGATGGGTGGAAAGCCTTAAACACAGCAGAACACAATCACATTTCTGCTCCATCTCACAGTGTCCTGCAGCACTCATAAATAACGCTGGTGAAATTAGCTGCAAAACGCCTCTGAAATGAAAAGCGTGTTTGACTAATGACGATCCTGCGGTGCTTTAGCGGCCTCTCAATCTCCGGCCGGACACACTTCATGAGCTCTGACTGTCTGACACACATTAGAGATGCCTCCGAACACAGCACTGTATACCAGCGAGACCACAGACACAGGCATGTCCTACAGAAACATCTGATTATGTCCCAGATCAACTGCATTTTTGGCAGTGTTAATTTAATGTTACAAATATATTATTAATGTAGTCTTTATTAATATTTTTAATTACTTTAATTACTTTCCATTTATATTTTAATTTTAGTTAAAAGTTTTAAAATTGTGATAATGTTTTTCTTAGTTTTTATGAAACGATACATACATACATACATACGATTTAGTTTTGGTCATTTAAAAATATAAAATTATTTTGTTTGTTTGCTATTTATTTATTGTGTTTATTTAGTTTTTGTTTACAATTTTTATTGGTTTAGTCATTTTGTTTGATTATTTATATTCATATTTTCCATTTATATTGTAAATATAGTTTTAGTCATTTAAAACTGTATTAGTATTTTTTATATCGTTACATTAATAAATTAATTAGTATTTTTATTTATTTAGTATATTTATTTATTTAGTCATGTTTCATTGGTTTTTATTGGCTTAATCATTTAATTTTATTTATTTAGATATTTTACTGTTTTTTATTGGTTTAGTCATTTTTTTGTCATTTTAATTAGTTTTTATTCTTTTACAATTTTGTTTTACATTTACATTTTGCATTTATATTTTAAATTTAGTTTTATTATTTAAATTTAAATTAAATTTTAGTTAAATACATTTTATTAAACTAATTAGTGATTGTTTCCGTTTTAGTCATTTTGTTATTATTTTAGTTTTTCATTTTTAATATTTTTTTGTTTTAATAATTTTGATTATTACAAATTTAAATTTTAATGTCTATAAAGTTTTTTATTAATCTTTTGCCTTGGCAGCTAGCTGGAAAAAAAACAAAAACAAAAAAAAAACTACTTTTTGTTTAGTTCAGTTAATGCTTATTTTATTTCAAGTAACAAAATATTTTAATAGTTTTAGTTACTGATAACAATTCTAATTTTTTTATATTTTATCTGGCAGTCTTGGAAATATTAGCACAAGTTAGCTATTTGTAAATTAACTCTTCGTCGAGTGACTGTCAATTAAGTAAGTTCCTAAAACAAATGGACCATTTCTGAATTAAAATCCTCAAATACTAACCAGTTTGGTTATCTAAAACACCTACGCTCAGAAATGAAACTACATTTCTGCTCTTCAGACTGAATTTGCTCCATCATCACCCATAAACCTCTGAACGCTGAGAGAGTTGAGCATGAATTATTGATTCCTGGCCTGTCGTTTGACTTCATTAACAAAGTTTACAAAGTCACGCTGCTCCTGAATTCAAATCAGAAACATGAGCAGTTATTAAAGCAAACTCAGTGCTGTTCGTATCGGATACGCTCTGAGAATCTGTACATATATTGACGAGAGCAGGAGTTTGATATTTAATCTCGGGTTTTAGGCAATAATTGGAAAACAAGCGTCCCTCAGGTGTCTCGTGGACGTCCTCTGCTCTTCAGGAACGGACGGCTCGATCCATCATGCCTCAGATTCACTGGAAAACAATTAAAAACCCCAAAACCAGCAGAAGATCAAGCGTTTGAGATGAGTGATGGCTTCATTAAGTCTGGCCTCAGGCAAACACACGCAAGGACAGATGGAAACCAGAAGACAATCAGGAAAATGCAGATTACTGAAAGACTAGTTAAGGGAACTGAATATTGAACAGATTAGCCAGTACTAGAGGAGGTTTGCTGCATTATGACAACTACAGAAAGTACTTAGAAATTGCTAGTAAACTGCATAATTAATTACAAAAAAACAATGCCTACAACGTAACCGGCTCTGAATACCAATTAAATCTGTGCAATGGATGGGAGGGACGTCATGAGCGAGGTGACGTAATGACCAGCTGGTATAAAAGCACGTGCGGTGAAACCGGCGTCAGCTTCTAGAATGAAGCAAGCGCTGGCAGGGATGCCGGAAGTGTGGCCTCGCGACGCAGCGTCTCGTTCCTTCGAGGAACTGGGGTTACATACGTAACCTAAGACCTCTTGCAGACTGAGTGGTTCAATTGATGCAGATCTAAAATGAAACGCAATCCTCCATCCTCCTTGGAACTATAAAGTACCGGCTGTAGAAGGCGAGTTGGGTCTTGCTACAGACAACGTGTCACCCGTGCGTTTCTGGATGCGGTCGTTACCTGGCGCCGGGTGACGGTCATGATCGCTGCCTCATGTGCCTGGGCAGTAAGCATGCTGAGGTGGCGTTTGTGGATGAGGCATCTTCTCATGGTGGTCTCGCTTATGTGGCCTGTGGAGAAGCTGTCTCCACCTTACGTTACGGCGTTACTGCAGGTTCTTCAGGCTAAAACACAGAGGGACATGCACGAGGGTGGTCACGATCCGGAAGCTCTGAGAGCTTTTTACCGCTTCTGAACTCGCGCTATGAACGACGAAGGTCATTGTGCGGTCTCTGGGTTGTGCGATGTCCACACTTGTGGTCCAGGACCGTCACCCCTGGCTGTGTCTGATCGACATGGGGATGCCGACAAAGTTCGGCTCCTCAAGGGCCCTGTGTCCCAGACTGGCCTCTTCGGTGACGCAGTCAAGAACATGGCCCAGCAGTTCTCGGCTGCTCAGGAGCAAGCTGAGGCGATCCAACACGTCCGCCGGCTGCAGGCCCCAGCTTGTCGCCGTGGCTTGCCCCCTGCGTCCGTCCCCACTCCCGCACCGCATCCGCAGCAGCCTCCAGAAGCGGTGCCGTTGAGCTGGGCATAGGCAGGCCGCCCCGCCCGTCCTGGCCCCTGTCAAACCTGGCGGTGAGCGGAAGAGCAAGAGGCCCCGGGACGGGCAACCCAGAGAGAAAGAGGACTGCTTCGGGAGGTGGTGGATGCACCTCCCCCGGAGGAGGGCCAGGTGGAGAATCTTTTGTTTCAAAAATCTCGACAAGAAGCGGTTGTCTCTGCCTCTGGGTCCCAAGAGGGCATGGAGAGTCACGGACGGACCAACACCAGACCACACTCATCCTCCTCTTTCGCCAGCTGGCAGCAGTGGGCGGTTCGAGAGCGTCATCAAAGGCCCTACTCACGCACCCTCTGCCAAACCACGGAACCAGGTAAGCGTGCAACCACGACCCCATGAAAGGCAAGTCGGTGGGGTAAGCATGACTTGGTCATCAGGTACCTTAGGGGGGCAAGAAGGTTAAATCCTCCACGGCCCCCTCTATACCCTCTTGGGACCTGTCTCTAGTGCTCAGAGCACTACAGCAGGGCCCATTTGAGCCTTTGCAGATAGCTGAGCTGAAGTTTCTTTCAATGAAGACTCTGCTCCTGCTAGCATTGGCCTCCATCAAGAGGGTAGGGGACCTGCACGCATTTTTGGTCGACGATTCGTGCCTAGAGTTTGGGCCGGCTGACTCCCAGGTAATCCTGAGGCCCTGGCCTGGCTATGTGCCCAAGGTTCCCACTACTCCCTTCAGGGACCAGGTGGTGAGCCTGCAAGCGCTGCCCTCGGACCTAGCCCTAGCTTTGCTTTGTCCCGTCCGAGCATTGAGATGCTACGTTGACAGGACGCAAAGCTTCAGGACCTCAGACCAGCTCTTTGTCTGTCACGGAGGCCGGCAGAAGGGGAATGCTGTCTCCAAGCAGAGGATGGCCCACTGGATAGTGGATGCCATCACCCTGGCTTATCAGGCACAGGATGTGCCCTGCCCGTTCAGAGTGTGCCCACTCTACTAGAAGTGTTGTATCTTCCTGGGCATTGGCTCGTGGCGCCTCGCTGGCAGATATTTGTAGAGCTGCGGGCTGGGCTACCCCGAACACATTCGCTAGGTTCTATAGCCTTCATGTGGAACCGGTTTCCTCCTGTGTTCTCACCTCAAACGGGTAGAAGCACTGAGAGACTCCGGTTTCGGGTCAACTTGCTAAAACTGCTCCAGAGAGTCCGTACTGTAGACCCTGTCGAGCTCCTCCATTCCCTCTGCAGTCAGACGTGGCGGAGCGTCTGACACCAGGCCCTCACTCGATGAATCCGTGAGAACCGATAGAGGGCTGGGTTCCATATGTGAGACCTAATTGGATCCCATATGTGTGAAGTCCACGGTATAGCCTTAGAGACTGTGTTTCCCCGGCAGATGTTCTGCCATTGTCCAAGAGGCTACAATCTCCTCTAATCTTCCACATGCACCTAAACGGTTGTTCACATGCGTAAGTGCTTCTGAACCTCCTTCGGGAAGGGTGGGCTTCCGCAGCGTCCAGTTCCAAGTGGAACGGGTACATTTTCCCAGTGTTATCCAATCTTACTGAGTGGGTAGTGCCATAGCAACAGTAACTGGTCTTCTGTGCTAAGCCCTGACCTGCGCCAAAAAATTGGGGAGCAGGAGGCTTCCACAGGACACTGGAAGGGGCAGTATCCGTAGCCCTTTGGTAAGGATCCCAATTCGTCAGTCACCGACATGACTCGGATTGACCGACTGATAGGGAACGTCTCGGTTACGTATGTAACCCTCGTTCCCTGAAGGAGGGAACGGAGACGTCACGTCCCGTTGCCACGGCTGCTGTACCACGGCTGAGCGGCCGGGTCACCGGCTCGGCTCCACAGCGAAAACCTGAATATGCGCTGCACCTGCTGCCTACTTATACTCACGCTGTGATCAGCGGCAGCGGAATGCAATAATCGCATGCCAATGTGCATTGGCTCGTTTAGTTACACTCGTAGTGGATAGGTCCCTCTAAGCGAGATCCCAATTCGTCGGTCACCGACGTGACGTCTCCGTTCCCTACGAGGGTTACATACGTAACCGAGACGTTGTCAAAATGACAGCCACTTTTGTTATAATTATATTAAACTTCCCTTGGCGTATTAAACTCATATTCATGTTTCTGTGAAGCAGAACTACTGGAGAGATGTAATGTGAAGAAATAATGACACGGCAGTCTAGTGAATGAAGATATTAAACTCATAATTAGAATCCAAACGAAGAGAGCGGGACGAGACCATCTCAACTTCTGCAGAGAAAAAGAAAAAAAAAAAAAGAGAAATGGCAAAGAAAAGCTAGAAATAAACCAGAAATTCTGGCAGTCTCAACTTTTACTGAATACATTATTTTGAATACTAAAAAAAATATTTTGAAGTTGTAAATAAATCAAAGATTACTGGAGTATGTTGTACAATAAAACACAATTTCTACTTTCTTCTACTTGAAAATGTGTTTAATCCAATGTTACTTGCCTATTTTGAACCATTTGTCAAATTTACGTCTGAGCAATAAATATTACATCAGTGTTTTTCAGTGCATCAGATATTGGAGCAGTTTCACACACCCTGTGAGTGTTCTGCATACATTACAGGGTAAAGAAGCAGTATATGGGGTCTCTCGGGGCCTATATGGAAGTGTTTTGTGAGTAAAGGGGTCAGATGGTGGTGAGAATGAGCCGGTGTGCCAGTCCTAACTGGGTTATAGTGTCAGAAGCCAAAGACACGAGCAACGGGGCGATAAAGAGTCCCTCAACACACCACAAACACCAGATGCCTCGTCTGGCACGAGCCGCCGGCGAGCCACAGACCGATTTAACACAAATCATAATCACACACGTCGCTGCCTCGCTCATCTCATCTCAAATTAAAATAGCTATGTTTTTTATGTGAATATCTGTTAAACTGTCAGTTATTTCTGTGATCAAAGCTGAATTTTCAGCATCATAGTCTTCAGTGTCACATAATCTTCAGAAATCATTCTAATCTTGATTCTATAATCTATATTTATATAGATATATAGATGTATAGATTCTATAATCTTGTATATATCTATACAAGATTAGAATCTTGATTCTATAATCAAGATTCTAATCTTGAATCTTGAAAATCATTCTAATATGCTGATTTGCTGCTCAAGAAACATTTCTGATTATTATCAATGTTGAAAACAGTTGTGCTACACAATATTTTTTGTGGGAACTGTGATGCATTACCAATCAAAATGTTATGGTAAGTAAAAAATGTATACTTTTATTCATCAAGGATGCATAAAATTGCTCAAAAGTGACAGTAAAGACATTTATAATGTTGCAAAAGATTTCCATTTAAAGTAAATGTTGTTCTTTTGAACTTTCTATTCATCTGTGAATCCTGAAAAATAAAATGCATCACAATTCCCACAAAAATATTGAGCAGCACAACTGTTTTCAGCATAATAATTATTGATAATAATAATGTTTTTTGAGAAGCAAATCAGCATATCAGAATGATTTCTGAAGATCATGTGATACTGAAGACTGAGTAATGATGCTGAAAATACAGCTGCAGATCACAGAAATAAATTACAGTTTAACACATATTCACATAGAAAACGGTTATTTTAAATTATAATAATATTTCACTTTTTCTCAGTATGTTTGATCAAATAATGCAACCTTGGTAAACAGAAGAGACTTCTTTTAAAAAAAAAAAACAATTGTTGACTTTAAACCAAAGTTGTATATGATTATTGTTGGTTTACAGCAATAATAAACCATTAAAATCAATGAAGATCAGTGAATGCACGTTTCAGACCGCTTCCCAATCAAAACTCAGCGTTCATAAATCAACTCAAGTTATTTAGAGCGGTTTCTCAATACAGCAACGGAGAGGGATATATAAATATTGAGTCTTGAACACATGAAGTGGCTCATTGATTAGAGCCAGAGGTAATTTACAACAGCCTGATGCTTTCCCACTAACAGCGGCTCAATTGAAATGATTGATAGTCTATTATATAACTGCACCACACCACAGCAGCGTACATGATGATTTCTGCCACAAACCAGCCATAAAGCTCAACATGAAAGTCATCCCGCTCCAATTACGGGGAAATACGAGATCCCAGCAGATGAAAACTGCAGGACAGAGTCACAGAATGCTGTGGAAAACAAAATCTAATTTTCAGTCGAATTCAGAAAGGCTTGAACTGAGAGTCTTGCGCTATAAATAGCAGAATGAAACCACTGAACCGATCGCATTCTGAATATAAAACAGTTTTGTGTCCATTAATGTTGCATTAAAACAGATAAACGTTTAATTTTTACCTTAAATTTTAGAAATGTCCACAGGTTTAAAGACACATTTCGCTCTATCACTATTTTATTTTACCATAACAAAGACAGTAATCATTTACAAAAATAGTCTTTCATTTACACATTATGAAATACAAAAAAACGAAACCTATGGAAGCTTATTTAGGGTAGGAATTCTGACTTTATATCTCACAATTCTGAGGTATATCAATTATCAATTATGAGTTTATATCTTATAATTCTCAGTTTATATCTTGTAATTGTGAGTTTATATCACAATTTTGAGTTTATATCTAATAATTAAGTTTATATCAAATAATTCTGAGTTTATATCACAATTCTGTTTATATTATGCAATTCTGTGCTTATATCACATAATTTTGAGTTTATAAATAGTTTGTAATTTTATTTATATCTAACAATTGAGATATTGTTACTGAGTATTGTAATTGTTATTGAAACTGAGTTTATATCTCGCAATTCTGAGTTTATATCTAACAATTGAGTTTATATCTCGCAATTCTGAGTTTATATCGTAATTCTGACTTTATATCTAATAATTGAGTTTATATCTCGCAATTCTGAGTTTATATCTCGCAATTCTGAGTTTATATCTAATAATTGAGTTTATATCTCGCAATTCTGAGTTTATATCGTAATTCTGACTTTATATCTAATAATTGAGTTTATATCTCGCAATTCTGAGTTTATATCTCGCAATTCTGAGTTTATATCTCGCAATTCTGAGTTTATATCTAATAATTGAGTTTATATCTCGCAATTCTGAGTTTATATCTCGCAATTCTGAGTTTATATCTAATAATTGAGTTTATATCTCGCAATTCTGAGTTTATATCGTAATTCTGACTTTATATCTAACAATTGAGTTTATATCTCGCAATTCTGAGTTTATATCGTAATTCTGACTTTATATCTAATAATTGAGTTTATATCTCGCAATTCTGAGTTTATATCTCGCAATTCTGAGTTTATATCTAATAATTGAGTTTATATCTCGCAATTCTGAGTTTATATCTCGCAATTCTGAGTTTATATCTAATAATTGAGTTTATATATCGCAATTCTGAGTTTATATCTAACAATTGAGTTTATATCTAACAATTGAGTTCTCACAATTTTGAGTTTACATCTAACAATCGAGTTTATATCTTGCAATTCTGAGTTTATATCTAACAATTGAGTTTATATCGTAATTCTGAGTTTATACTGTAATTCTGAGCTTATATCTAACAATTGAGTTTAAATTGCACAATTCTGAGTTTATATCGTAATTCTGAGATTATATCTAACAATTGAGTTTACATCTAACAATTGATTTTACATCTCGCAATTCTGAATTTATATCTAACAATTGAGTTTATATCTCGCAATTCTGAGTTTATCGCAATTCTGAGTTTATATCTAATAATTGAGTTTATATCTCGCAATTCTGAGTTTATATCTCGCAATTCTGAGTTTATATATCGCAATTCTGAGTTTATATCTAATAATTGAGTTTATATATCGCAATTCTGAGTTTATATCTAACAATTGAGTTTATATCTAACAATTGAGTTCTCACAATTTTGAGTTTACATCTAACAATTGAGTTTATATCTTGCAATTCTGAGTTTATATCTAACAATTGAGTTTATATCTCGCAATTCTGATCTTATCGCAATTCTGAGTTTATATCTAATAATTGAGTTTATATATCGCAATTCTGAGTTTATATCTAACAATTGAGTTTATATCTAAAAATTTAGTTTATATCGTAATTCTGAGATTATATCTATAAGAATTAATGTGTTTTGCAGTGCAGTTTCCTTGAGTTAATAGTTTTGCAGTTTACTTCAGTTAAGAGTGTGATGGCATAGTTCTAGATAAGAATGTTTTCTCCTGTGTGTTATCTGCCTTTTTCAGGGTTGTCTGTCGGCAGGGAACCAGTTGGATGCGGCTGCACTCTCTTCTTTTTGTTTATTCTCTCATCCAGCTGCTCTGGACTATCTGTATTCTTCCATACCATGTATAGAAGTGCTTCTTAATTTTGTATGAACACGCCTACATGAAGGCTTATGTGAGTGTGCTGTATAAAAGATGGGATTGCCCCTTCTTTAGTAGTAGAGAACAATAAACCACTTGTGCTTACATCTGGAGTGTTGTTGTCTATTCCAAGCGCTTGTTGCTAATCCACTCGACAGACGAAGAAAGCTGCAGTGACCCTCACCAGACCCAGAGTAGAGTTCTTACAATTTGGTGACCCCGATGTTATGTCTCTGATCAGGTAAGACAAGTTTGGTTGACTACCTGATTAGTGACATTATTGTTTTGATGCGTAGTCGGATAAGACAAAGTATAGTTTGACTATCTGTGGACTGACGCAGGAATACCCTCAGCGAGAGGCTGGGAAGAGCGCGCTAAACAAATAGAAAACGAAATCAAAAGTGAAAGTGTGGGTCGTCACGAGTTTCGGTCTGTCTTGTGGGGAGGCTAATATCTGTCATGGGAACCACCTATCCTAAACCAACTCCTGGCGAAACACCAAATGATTGGATGAATAGATGTAGTTGGGGATTTTATACAAATCTCTGGGTAGATAATTTGGTGGGGTGGACCGAAGCCAATGGGATGTATCCTACATATCCGCGAACGGGTTCTTTTGACCCAAATCACATGGCACAAGCCTTTCGATTGACATATAAGGGCGAGGGCGACCCTGATTGGGACCAAAAGTATATAAAGACGGGTATGATGTTTGGTTGAAGATGCAAACTGTGTGGAATGATAAACAAGGCATTTCGCTGCCGAAATCGGTCAAGAATGTCGTGCCAAAAAAGCCTAAGGGGAAGAGCGAGAAACAATTGTTAGTCGAGGCTGAGTCGAATTTGCAGAAAACCAAATTGATAAAAGCAACTAAACTCTATCCAGAATTACCGTCTATTTCCTCATTCCCGCCATGCGCGCCGCCGTTTTACCCTGCACCCGCGCCTAGCGTGCCCGCGCCTCTTACTTCCGCGCGCCCACCGCGCGCCCCCATCAACACCCGTTGAGAAAATAAATGAAGCTCATTTGTGGATAGCAAAACGGCAGGGCCATATAGAGATAACTCCGCCGTCCGTCTCGACTTTAAAAGATATTTTGAGCATGTTACCAGAAGTGGACAAACCATTACACTTCGTGGAAATGTTGATAAAATTGTCGCGCCACAGTCAATTTACTGGTGCCGATTATAAGTTTATAATCATGTCAAAAATGGGCAATAAGTACGATGAAACGCGCTTACTCGATATAATGAGAGACTCGATGTAGTTCCCTGTCTACACGCAGACAATGACGAGTCCCATACAAGGGCGGTAGAGGATGAGGAAGAAGACAGGGAGAGTAAAAAAAAACCCTCGAGCGCTAAGAGGACCGCGAGTAGAATTTATTTTTTCTGGCGAGACAACCCTGACGCTTTAGCCACCCTCCAGAAGCAGCTGACTAAATTTCTTATAGGTGAGAGACACGCTAATCGGGACCTTTCACATGTGACTAACTGTAAACAGGAAAAGAAAGAACCCGTGCCCGTTTTCTTTAAGAGGTTTAAAGATGCGTGGATTCACTTAGGTGGATACGCATTAGAGGAAAATGAGCCTGACTGCCTCTTTGTCTCCACCTTCCTCAACAATTGCTCACCAGAGTTTCAGCCTTTGCTGAAACTGCAGTTAACTGTTGATTGTGTAGGGATTGATGGTACCCCTTTCTTCACACCGCTCACACCGCCTTTAGAATTGAAAGTAGGCTCTTGCAGATTAAATCATAGATTTGTATACATATATACTAGAGACAATGCGAGATTTATTTTGCGTTGACCAATTACCACACACGGTTAATGACATGCTTGACAGATGTTTGGTTTGTGCTCAAAACAATATAAGTAAAGCTCCAGCAAAGCATCAACACCTGCCGAGGCCTAACCAACCACTAACTGAATGGCAGGTTGATTTTACACACATGCCCAAGAGGGGACCTTTCAGATACCTCTTGGTGTTTGTGGACAAATTTTCTAAGTGGGTGGAGGCCTTTCCATGTGCCAGAGAAAATGCCAACGTGGTAGTGCAGTTTTTAACCAAAGAAATCATACCCAGGTATGGTATCCCAGTGTCAATAGATTCTGATAAAGGCACACCTTTTACATCAAAAGTGACACAGCAACTAGCTAAAGAGCTACAGATTGACTGGCGATTGCACGTACCCTATCATCCACAATCCTTGGCTTTTGTAGAGAGGACGAATAGGACCATTAAACAAAAGATAAGAAAAGCAATGGTCAGTATGAATACATCTGATTGGACAAGGGTCCTTCCAATTGTCTTAGCGGACCTAAGAATGATGCCTCAGCCAAATTTAGATAATCTATCACCCTATGAGGTGGTGATGGGCCGACCTTTTCCCATCCCTTGGCGCCACGGAATGGTAGGGATAGGTGTGGTAATAACTGATCACATGTCTGAGTATGCTGTAGGCCTAATAGACAAATTAACTGAGTTCTGGGAAAGGGTTAACATAAAACACCCTGCGGTCCCTAAAGCTAACTCACACCCCTTTGAAGTGGGTAATCAAGTATTGATAAAGAAACTAAAACCTGAGGGCCTTAATGACCCTTTGTACGATGGGCCTACAGAGATACTAGCTGTGACAAGAACGGCTGTTCTAACAGATCTTTTTCCACAGTGGGTCCACGCAACTCGGGTGAAACCCATGAAATGAAGGAGATGAATTGTATATACTAACTTCTTTTGTTTTCCAGAGCAATAACCTGTATTGTCCTAGCTGGATTCATGGTACCCAACGCTTCAACGGAGGAGGCCAAAAGAAACCTCTTCTGGCAGTATGCCAACTGGACAGCGCGTCAACTGACCAATGCATCTTGTGTAGTGTGTCAGGAAGTGTTCAGCTCTGCAATAACCATATCCTTAAAACCCCTTTTATATAAATTAATTTTACTGTGTTCTGTCCAGACTATGCAGGGAAAACATACATATGGTCTCCACAATGTAGAACGGAAGAGACCACCCCTGGTGGCCGATTGAATGTCAGCCGTAGTTATTGTACAATGAATAAAACAACCACATATAACAAAACCAATCATGTTGATGTAAAAATTAGCTTGGTTTTACCAGAAGGTTTATGTTTCCTTATTGTTTTAATGGGACATCAGGTAAAAGCGTAACAGGTATAAGTGCTACAAATTGTAAACAAATAATACATGAGACAGATGGAGCATGTTACTGCCCAAGGTTCAAGAGGGGTTCGTGTGAGAAAAACACGACAAGGTGTACTGAAAGGGGGGAATTCTCCTCTCGCTGTTATACTTCTAAAAACCCTTCCTGCATTTCCCTGAACTTGTACTGTGAAAACCCCTGGCCAGCGCAAGGTGCAGTACTGGCCAATGACTGGTACTGGTACTGTGGTGAGGACACTGTCAACAACACTTACGAGATGAAGTGGACAGGTCTCTGTGCACCAGTACAGCTACAACATCGTGTGACTGTTATGCATATACAATGTGATCAGTTTTTCAGGAGCAAAAGGTCAGCTGACAACGAGGACGTCCCTGATGAACATCAGATGAGGTCACACTGGACTCGGTTCTGGAAGTCAATGATACCTCAGTTCGGCGTCTCAGACCTAATGAAACAACAGGACATCATGCATTATCGACTGGCATCATTTGTTAACAGCACCACAGTTGCACTGGCAGGGGTACAAGATGAACTGAGAGCGGTGAGACAAGTAGTGATGCAAAACCGTTTGGCACTTGATATGTTGCTTGCTCAGCAGGGAGGGGTTTGTTCGGTAGTAGGTGATAAGTGCTGCACCTATATCCCATCGAATGATGAGCCTGAAGGGTCAATTGGCACAGCAGTAACAACAATGAAACAAATCTCATCACAGATATATGAGGATGAGCTAAAATCTAGAAATAACAATTGGAATTGGGGTATTCTCTCTAGCCTATTTGGCACGCTTGCACCTTATGTCTCAATGATAATACCGGTATTACTTATTTTGTTTTTGTGTATTTTTGGCCCATGTATTGTGAAATGTTTTACACAACGTATGTATACTATGGTGTCTGCTATCTCTGCAGGATATCGCCCGTTGCCACAAAAGGATAGAGGAGAATCCAGACTCTAGAGGAGAGTCTGGAAGAGGGGATTATAAGAATTAATGTGTTTTGCAGTGCAGTTTCCTTGAGTTAATAGTTTTGCAGTTTACTTCAGTTAAGAGTGTGATGGCATAGTTCTAGATAAGAATGTTTTCTCCTGTGTGTTATCTGCCTTTTTCAGGGTTGTCTGTCGGCAGGGAACCAGTTGGATGCGGCTGCACTCTCTTCTTTTTGTTTATTCTCTCATCCAGCTGCTCTGGACTATCTGTATTCTTCCATACCATGTATAGAAGTGCTTCTTAATTTTGTATGAACACGCCTACATGAAGGCTTATGTGAGTGTGCTGTATAAAAGATGGGATTGCCCCTTCTTTAGTAGTAGAGAACAATAAACCACTTGTGCTTACATCTGGAGTGTTGTTGTCTATTCCAAGCGCTTGTTGCTAATCCACTCGACAGACGAAGAAAGCTGCAGTGACCCTCACCAGACCCAGAGTAGAGTTCTTACAATATCTAACAGTTGAGTTTACATCTAACAATTGATTTTATATCTCGCAATTCTGAGCTTATATCGCAATTCTGAGTTTATATCGTAATTCTGAGTTTGCATCTAACAATTGAGTTTAAATTGCACAATTCTGAGTTTATATCGTAATTCTGAGTTTATATCTAACAATTGAGTTTATATCTCGCAATTCTGAGTTTATATCTAACAATTGAGTTTATATCGCAATTCTGAGTTTAATCGCAATTCTGAGTTTATACTGTAATTCTGAGTTTATATCTAACAATTGAGTTTAAATTGCACAATTCTGAGTTTATATCGTAATTCTGAGTTTATATCGCGCAATTCTGAGTTTATATCGTAATTCTGAGTTTACATCTAACAATTTATTTTATATCGCACAATTCTGTTTATATAGCAATTCTGAGTTTATATCGTAATTCTGAGTTTATATCTAACAATTGATTTTATATTGCACAATTCTGAGCTTATATCGCAAATTTTTAGTTTATATCGTAGTTCTGAGTTTATATCTAACAATTGAGTTTACATCTAACAATTGATTTTATTTTGCGCAATTCAGAACTTATATCGCAAATCTGAGTTTATATCTAACAACTGACCTTATATCACGCAATTTTGAGTTTGTATCTCATAATTCTAAGTATTATAACAATTCTGAGTATAGATCTAACAACCACGTTTATATCTCTCAATTTTGAGTTTAGGTTATAATTTGAGTCCCCCCCCCCCAGAATTGTATAAAAAAGTATAAAGTCGCAATTGCATTTTTATTTAATTTTTTAATTGAATTCTCACTATTTAAGAGTATAAAAGTGCAAACTGTGAAATATAAACAATTGTGATAAAATAAATTTGCAGTTGTGAGAAAAGCTTGTTTCTGTCAAGGAATAAATAAAAGTAATTGGATAATTGCAACTTTTTATTTCATAATTTTTACTTTTTCTGGCAATTCAGTTTTTTTTTTTTTTACAAAGATCTACAAGAAAAAGTTTGAATTGTGAGATAAAAAGTCATAATGAATTATCGTTTTTATTTAATTTTTTACAGAAAATAATTGTAGACAGAAACAAACAAACAAAAAAAACATGAAATAAATGAACATTTTCTATAAAGGCTATTTGTGGCGCTCCATCTTTCAGGGACACTATAAATGAACAACCAATGAAAAGCCTCCAAACAGAGACACGCTTAAGTGACATCATTCCTCTCTCTGGTCGACCTCGACGCTGTGGGCTGATAGCTAATACAGATTTCTGCCTGCTTGCTCTCCAGTTTCTGCTCAGACTCTGGCACCTCATTCATTTCCCAAACAGCTCCTGGGTTTCCAGCACTGCGGCTGGTTTCCCGTTCGCTGCTTTAATTTATGTCTGGGCTGCAGTGATGGAGCCAATGGCGTGATTTAGCCGCGGGCAGCGTCGCTTAAAACCAAACCTCACATTACAGCGCCAGCTAGCATCTAGCGCATCACCATCCCAATCACTCACAAACCACATGTGATTTCCAGCAAACACTTGGGCTCAGTGGCATTCAAACACCTCGCTTTAGCCTCACCGCTAGCGCTTAATCGCTTCAGAAAGAAAGTAGGCTTTCAGAGTGAGCACTAAACTAACTATCAGTTCATGAAGAGCAGCAGAAAATGATAATTACACCGAATGCATTCCTGTCAAACCCTGTTTGGAAATCATGAGGCTTTCATAGAGAAGCTCATCCAAAAACAAGATTCAGCTGTTAAACATAGACATGGACACATGATTATGATTGTTTAGTTTATGCACTTATGGTCACGGCTATCTAGCTATGAATATTTTTTTAAATCTATCGATTTAAATTAAACAAATATATTTACTGCAAAACAGACTTATTTTTCTTGATGCACAATATGATAAGAAATTAAATATAATTTCAAATATTAAACTAATATTATATAATTGTAAAAATATTATATAAAAAATTATTGATGCAAAATATGATTATAATTAACATTAAATATGATTACAAATATTACATTATTATATTGTTGTAAAAAATACACATATTTTTAATGCAAAATAATTATATTTAGTGCCAGGCAACGATTAATCGCATCCAAAATAAAAGTTTTTGTTTATATAATACAGGTGCTGGTCATAAAATTAGAATATGATGAAAAAGTTGATTTATTTCAGTAATACCATTCAAAAAGTGAAACTTGTATATTAGATTCATTCATTACACACAGACTGATATATTTCAAATGTTTATTTCCTTTAATTTTGATGATTATAACTGACAACTAATGAAAGTCCCAAATTCAGTATCTCAGAAAATTTGAATATCAATTAAGACCAACGCAAAAAAAATATTTTTAGAAATGTTGGCCAACTGAAAAGTATGAGCATGAAAAGTATGAGCATGTACAGCACTCAATATTTAGTTGGGGCTCCTTTGGCCTGGATTACTGCAGCAATGCGGCGTGGCATGGAGTCGATCAGTCTGTGGCACTGCTCAGGTGTTATGAGAGCCCATGTTGCTCTGATAGTGGCCTTCAGCTCTTCTGAATTGTTGGGTCTGGCGTATTGCATCTTCCTCTTCACAATACCCCATAGGTTTTCTATGG
The DNA here is from genome assembly GCF_936440315.1 of Barbus barbus. NCBI lineage: Eukaryota > Metazoa > Chordata > Actinopteri > Cypriniformes > Cyprinidae > Barbus > Barbus barbus. The sequence goes on from NC_136726.1 coordinate 23,816,716, forward strand.
GGTTAAGGTCAGGCGAGTTTGCTGGCCAATCAAGAACAGGGATGCCATGGTCCTTAAACCAGGTACTGGTAGCTTTGGCAGTGTGTGCAGGTGCCAAGTCCTGTTGGAAAATTAAATCTGCATCTCCATAAAGTTGGTCAGCAGCAGGAAGCATGAAGTGCTCTAAAATTTCCTGGTAGACGGCTGCGTTGACCTTGGACCTCAGAAAACACAATGGACCAACACCAGCAGATGACATGGCACCCCAAACCATCAATGACTGTGGAAACTTTACACTGGACCTCAAGCAACGTGGATTATGTGCCTCTCCTCGCTTCCTCCAGACTCTGGGACCTTGATTTCCAAAGGAAATGCAAAATTTACTTTCATCAGAGAACATAACTTTGGACCACTCAGCAGCAGTCCAGTCAAGACGCTTCTGACGCTGTCTCTTGTTCAAGAGTGGCTTGACACAAGGAATGCGACAGCTGAAACCCATGTCTTGCATACGTCTGTGCTGGTGGTTCTTGAAGCACTGAATCCAGCTGCAGTCCACTCTTTGTGAATCTCCCCCACATTTTTGAATGGGTTTTGTTTCACAATCCTCTCCAGGGTGCGGTTATCCCTATTGCTTGTACACTTTTTTCTACCACATCTTGTCCTTCCCTTCGCCTCTCTATTAATGTGCTTGGACACAGAGCTCTGTGAACAGCCAGCCTCTTTAGCAATGACCTTTTGTGTCTTGCCCTCCTTGTGCAAGGTGTCAATGGTCATCTTTTGGACAACTGTCAAGTCAGCAGTCTTCCCCATGATTGTGTAGCCTACAGAACTAGACTGAGAGACCATTTAAAGGCTTTTGCAGGTGTTTTGAGTTAATTAGCTGATTAGAGTGTGGCACCAGGGGTCTTCAATATTGAACATTTTCACAATATTCTAATTTTCTGAGATACTGAATTTGGGACTTTCATTAGTTGTCAGTTATAATCATCAAAATTAAAGGAAATAAACATTTGAAATATACCAGTCTGTGTGTAATGAATGAATCTAATATACAAGTTTCACTTTTTGAATGGTATTACTGAAATAAATCAACTTTTTCATGATATTCAAATTTTATGACCAGCACCTGTATATGAGTGTGTACTGTGTATATTTGTTATGTATATATAAATACATGCATATATTTAAGATCAATATGTTATGATGGCCGGACATTGTCCTTCAGGATGTTTTGGTAGATAGCTGAATTCATGGTTCATTTATCACAGCAAGTCTTCCAGGTCCTGAAGCAGCAAAACAGCCCCAGACCATCACATTTGACCATCAGTATTTTCCCAAAAGTCTTGGGGATCATCAAGATGTTTTCTGGCAAAACTGAGACGAGTCTTTATGTTCTTTTTGCTCAGCAGCGGTTTTCATCTTGGATCTCTGCCATGCAGGCCATTTTTGCCCAGTCTCTTTCTTATGGTGGAGTCATGAACACGGACCTTAACTGAGGCAAGTGAGGCCTGCAGTTCTTTAGATGTTGTTGTGGGGTCTTTTGTGACCTCTTGGATGAGTCGTCGCTGTGCTCTTGGGGTAATTTTGGTCGGCCATCCACTCCTGGGAAGGTTCACCACTGTTCCATGTTTTCTCCATTTGTGGATAATGGCTCTCACTGTGGTTCGCTGGAGTCCCAAAGCTTTAGAAATGGCTTTATAACCTTTTCTAGACTGATAGATCTCAATTACTTTCTTTCTCATTTGTTCCTGAATTTCTTTGGATCTCAACATGATGTGTAGCTTTTGAAGATCTTTTGGTCTACTTCACTTTGTCAGGCAGGTCCTATGTAAGTGATTTCTTGATTGTGAACAGGTGTGGCAGTAATCAGGCCTGGGTGTGGCGAGAGAAACTGAACTCAGGTGTGATAAACAGGTATGTTTTAACAGGGGGACGGGGGCAAACACTTTCACACAGGGCCATGTGGGTTTGGATTTTGTTTTCCCTTCATAATAAAAAACTTAATTCAAAAACTGCATGTTGTGTTTACTTGTGTTATCCTTGATTAATATTTAAATTTGTTTGATGATCTGAAACATTAAAGTGTGACAAACATGCAAAAAAATTAATAATCAGGAAGGGGGCCAACACTTTTTCACACCACTGTATATATTTACTGCAAAAATAGACTTAATTTCTTAATGTAAAATTTGATTATGATATAAAATATATTTAATTAACATATTGTAAATATAATTATAATAAATAATGTTAATTTAATTAATCCATCCATCTGCAAACTTTGTTTTAATGAACTTTGTAACAGTATTGTAATTAATAAACGCTCTTCCAGTCTGTTTCTCTTCCTCACATCCTGTAAATCTCACAACACGAGTAACAAACTCAAAACACATGACAAATAGAGTCAAAAAAAAGAAAAAGGTGCTCTTTCTCCTAAATCATCATGCATTTGTCAGTTCTTGTAACGCAGTACCGGTTTAACCTGAACGGTCCTTGCATGTGGATCTCTGAACACCTCAGTGAACCTGCTCAGATGAATCCTCTGTTCACTAATGAAGACACAATTCAAAAGAACTCCGAGAGAAACAACTTTTATTACAAAAATATACTGCATCATTCAGATGCCAGCATTACAAACACAGCAGACGTTTGAGATACAATACAGACTGTTAGATTTCAACCACAGACTATTAAACATTTCTTTAACTTGTGGGTTATTTTCAAATTTCAATATTTAAATTAATCAGTAAATTTCTCAGTAACATATCAGAGCATATCTATGAATCATTACAGATGACCTGACAAAACCTTTGTTGTTTGATATATATTAGTGCTGTCACATTAATCACATCCAAAATAAAACATTGTTTACATTATATATGTGTACTGTGTTTATTTATTATGTATATATATATATAGACACACACATACAGTATATATATTGAAAATATTCATAATCGCGATTAATTGTTTAAGCGCATTTATTTATATATATATATATATATATATATATATATATATATATATATATATATATATATTTATATATATATATATATATATATATATATATATATATATATATATATATATATATATATATATATATATATATATATATATATATTAAAAAGTGTAATATTAAAACCTTTTACAGAAACTGTTTAAAACCAGATCATTGCCAAAGTTGTCAAAAATAACCTGAATAAAAATAATTGTAATTCTAGTAACTGTAATTAAAATCTTTTCCAAATGATACGGAGCAACACAAATAATCCTATAATCCCACATTTATATTTTCAGACACAATATAAAGATTCAAAACAATTATAATACAAATGTATCAACTTTTTGCATACAAGCTTTGATTGAGTAAATCTGATAAACCTGAATTGATTTTCACATATATAATAGCTTGTTTAGTATTCTGAGAAAACACTGAATATCATTATAGAGAACTAGAAATAAAGATGAACGCAGGCACCTCGTGTGTGAAAGGGTTATGAAACAATCGATATGAAAAGTGCTGGTCTGCAATCACTTTATATCCCATGAGTATCGAGCTGATCCTGGGTCAGCAGAAATACACGAACACTAATAGAAACGCACTCATGCTTTCATAGAGGAGTTTGTTTCTTCACAGTGAATGGGTGCCGTCAGAATCAGAGTCCAAACAGCTGATAAAAACATCACATATCACAAAATAACACGCATAACAAACATAATCCATAATAACGCTTCCTCCAGTGAAGAAGTGCATCTCCTGTTGTCTCTCACATATTAGTTTAGAGCTGTTTTGATCTGTGCAGATTTCTCTCCTGATTCAGACACTTTTTCACTGGAGGAAGAGTTATTATGGATTATGGACTCGGATTTTAGTTAAAAACATCTTAATGCTGGATTAGTTTCATCTTTTGTCTTCTCCAGATGTTAACTGATGGACTGGAGTGGTGTGGATTATTGTGATGTTTTTATCAGCTGTTTGGACTCTCATTCTGACGGCACCCATTCACTTCCATTGCTGAGACACTGATGCAATGCTACATTTCTCCAAACCTGATGAAGAAGCAAACTCACTCTAATCTCAGATGGCCAGAGGATGAGCACACTGGGTGAACTATTCCTTCTGTGATGATCAGATGTGTGACTAATGTAAACCTCTCTGTAGTGAACGTACCTGATGAAGGGCACTCACTGTGTGTCACGTTTGTGAAATCAAACACAGGTCCCTGAAGAGCAGAGGCTCTGGAGTCTGTCAGACGGGAGGCTCAGTATTTTAAGTGTGTGTGTTGATGCTGATTGTCAGCCGCTGATCGTATCGGAGCTTCATATGTGAAGCGGTTACTCAAACCTCTGCTCGTCTGGAGCTGTCGCGATCTTTCTGAAGCTCTGTGACGCTCTGGTGCAGTCGTTTGGTGAAGACGTGTCGAGATCGGCCGCAGTATGTCTGATCACTCTTCAGCTTCTCCTCCAGCGGCAGAAGCAAACCACGCACCGGATCTTCATCAAACGGAAACTAAAAACCAGACAGAAGAGCGTTGGTTGTGCTGCATATGAGCGGATAAACTCTCAGCACCTCGTTAACATCATTCAGACCAATCCATCAACAATAATAATCACCACTGAACGGGTTTCACAATTGATGAACTGTGCAACATTAACACTGTGTGTGTGAGTGTGTGTGTGTGTGTGAGAGTGTGTGTGTGTGTGTGTGTGTGTGTGTGTGTGTGAGTGTAGTGATGATGATGATGATGATGATGATACAGAATTAAGAATGTCTAAGAAAAGTTCTATCTTAAGAAATCCATCATGTCCTGACCCTTATTTCATAAAAAATGATAATGATAAAAATAAAAATAAATATTTTTAAATTGTTTAATGAAAATTAAACACACTTTAGGACCATACAATATTTTTGTGGAATTGTTTTTGCAGATTTTACCCAAATTCTCATTACTGTAATAAAAAATATATATATATAATAACACTTTACATAAAATGTAAATTATTTATTAGTGTTACTCTAATAGCATTGATATACTATTATAGTTTTTTATTGACATTTTCCATTTTTATTTGTATATTTTGTATTTTACAATTTGTAGTGTATCTTAGATTTAATTTGTATATTTTCTGTTTTACGAAGTTAAAATTGTAGTACTTTTGTTGTGTGATTTTTTTATTGTTATTATTATTACTGTTGTTATTATTAAATGTCTGTACAGCTCTTATTAAATTTTATTTCAGTTTTAGTTACTTTAATTCAAATAAAATAAAATAAAAAAATTGTGTCTTGGCAACTAGTTGAAATAAAATCAGTTTATATATGTTATTATAATATATTATTTTTCGTTATTATATGTTAATATTTCAGATAATGGTTTGTTATGGTTTTAGTTTTACTTAATAACAATCAACCTGGTATTTAAACACAATTATAGGTTTTTGTTTGATTAAAAAAAAACAATATGTAAAAAATGACATAAAAATAGTGTCACGATGCAAAACACACTTAATCATCCTAAAAACCCACTGTCATTTTCTTTGTTTCAGTTGCAACAAAATCAAGAATAAAAACAGGACATGTTGGACCTGAGATAAAAACAGAGAGAATGCTGAGAATGAGACCCTTCTAAAGTGAACTGAACGCGTGTCAGACTGATGGACGTGGAGCTCGTTCTGTGTGTGTGCAGGTTGTTGATCTGGACATGAACTCAAACAATGAGACGCATCCAGCTGAATCATGGGACGGCGCTAATGGCAGCTCATTTAGCTAATGGTGCACCATACTTCCTGAGATACGAGAGAACCACTGACCGTAATGAACACACACACACACACACACACACACTATCCAACTCAAATGATGCAGAATGAAAATACATGATATATCTATGTTTTCCCCCCATTTTTTATTCAAATACAATTCATTATAAAAAAAAAACTTGTATGTTTAAATACATAAACACATATCTTCAGCCGTATAGCTTAAAGAGATGTTTCAGTTCATCTCAAGCGATGACAAATGGAGAAATTGAGTATATTTCTAAGATTCAGATTTATTAGTTCAATTCAGACTGAATCATAACTGACTCAATGTTCAAAAGAGTGGTAAAGTATTGGTCAAGTAAACTCAATATCAATGGAAAACATTATTTGGAAAATACTTAGTTTCTATTAAATTTCATTGTTTTTTCCCTGCTCACTCTAATCCTGTATTGTTAGATATATAATGTTATTTTTTTATTGATTTACTTAATTTACTAATTTTAATAAAGAAATACATTGTTTGCCTATTTATTTTAACCTAATCTAATCTATTATTACTATTATTGTTAATTATTATTTATTTAGTTTAAAATAAATAGGTAAACAAAATCATTTGTAATATTTACTCTGTATTATTAATTTTATCATTTGTATTATTTATTTGTTTTAATCAAATTGTATTGTTTACCTATTTATTTAAATCTAATGTGAATTATTAAAGTTTTTAAACCAATTGTTTTGTTTACCTAATGTTTAATTAATTTATCATTTAATACTTTTTATTTATTTATTATTTTAATATATTTTTATTGTTCGTTCTTTTATTTCAGTTTTATTATTTATTTACATATTTATTTTAATATCATTTATTTGACTATTTCATTAATAAGAATTTAATGAATAAATTACTTAATTTTTATTATTATATATTTTTGTTTACTTGTTGTTCAATCAAATGATTTGTTTATGTATTTATTTTTAAATTAAAGTACTTATTTCTTTTTACGCAGTGTTTCTCAAAACGTTCCCCCAGACCCCTGGTCTAGACCAATAACACAGCGCTGCATATTTGTTGTTGTGTTCTGCTAGCAAGGACAATACAATCGTCTGTTTATTATCTATAGATTATTTCACGACACTCAGAAAAGTTGCCGTCACGTTCACAGCTGATCCTCAGCGAAGGCACGCAGCGAGTGTGAACCGTGGGAAAACAGAAACACAAACGCTGATCCTCCAGAGAGTCCAGCTGGATCAGAAGAAATCACCGGCACGAGAAGAAACAAGAGAAACAAGACAGAGAGGAGCGCTCCAAACAGACATCTGAGCTCAGATACACCTGAGCAGGTGTCCATCCGCACACACACACACACACACACACACACACAGCGAGCTGCAGCACACAGATTACCAGCGTCTAATTAGATTTTATGGGTTACACAAACGCTCCTAATGAAATCACACCATGACCATATTAAACACTCGCGGCAGGAGAGCGACGCAGCTCCACACGAGAGACACCAGCTAAAAATAACACAAATACAACCGAGGAATGACCCAGAAAATCAATAATATAAAAACAAACAGGTCTGATAACTCATAATCAAATCCTGCTGTGGGTCATGTTAAGTGTTCTTTTTTTATTACAGCTTTTATTACTATTTTTAATTGTGTTTTCGTTTAAATTTTAGTTAGAATTGTATTAATTTGTTGTGTTTTTGTCATTTTTACATATGTATGAAATAGGTTTACTTTGTTTCTATTTTATTTTATAATGGATTAGTAATTTTGTGGTGTTTTCTAATTTTTAGTCGTTTTTTGGGGGGTTTTTTTAGTTTATAAATTTTTTTTATTTTTTATTAAGTAGATCAAATTAAACTGACTGAAAATTATAAATACTGCCTTGGAGACTAGCCGAAATAAAATTGTATTATGTTTTTTTAATACTTTCAGTTAATACATTTTTTTCCATATTTTGTTAATTGCCCTGGAAACTAAAAAGGTTTATTTGATTTTGATTTGATGATATATATATATATATATATATATATATATATTATTTCAGTTAAAGTTTTAAAAGTTTTGCTGTGAATTTTTTTTAAATTAGGGATTTTTTGTATATATAGTTATTAATCTTTTTTCGGTTTTATTTTTATGTATTTTAGTACATCAAGTTAAAATCAGAAATGTTACCTTGGCAACTAGCTAAATATAATCAGTTCAAGGTTTTTAAATGTTTCATTGTATTTCATTTGAAATGAACGGAATGTTAATGTATCGTTTTAGTTCTCACCTGCTGGATGGAGTCATACACGGCTCTGAAGGCGGGCTGCTTGTCGTCATGGTAAACGCCGCGGTTGCCGTGGAGAATGTAAACACCGTTCTGTTCTGCGGTGATGCAGTTGCTGCCGTAAATGCAGTGATCAGGACGATAGTTCCACTGACACTCGATCAGCAGCAGACACTCTGAGACCACACACAGTCAGAGTCACTGAGAGACACTGAACAGATCAAATTCAGCAGGTTTCTTGGGTATTATAGTGACCCTGGTGTACCTGGGTTATGGTGGAAGATGATGTTGAGCAGGTCCTGGTCTCCCCATGTGATGTTCAGTTTGTATTTGTGTAGCAGAGGCATCAAGAGATCGGCCCACTTCAGATCCACTGCTGCCAGGTCATTCTGTCCACACACACACACACACACACACACACACACGCACACGCATGTTTTTACATAGTTATTCTCACTCAGGCTCATGTATGACAGGTAAATGAATGATGAAACCGCTTCAGTAATGTGGAAATATGGGGAAATGAGCAAGAGTAGAACAACAGTGACCTCTGCTGGGGAGACCTTCACAAATAATTATATGCATTGTTTTTAGCAACATCAAGATTTAAGGTTTCAAATATGTATGTGTTTCTTACTTTCTTGTAATTATCAAACTAATTATTTTGTTGCTTTATCTCCTCAGTGTCCATTAAAGACAATTAATCTACAAATGGCTAAATATTCATCAACTGGGCCAAAATATTCATCTGTCCTTAACAGATTCACAAATGAAAAGCAAAAGAACTGATTTTGGGCTAAAATGTCCACACTTGTTTAGGAGAAATGTCTTAATCATTGTTCTGATTGGATCTGTTTAATCAGTTAAACAGCTATGAATCACAGGTGTGCTGTACCTTGAAGTGTTTGTCTCTGATGCGTGTCATGTTCATGAGCATGACTCCGGAGTTGACGCCGGTCTTGCCGTAGTACGGGTGTCGAGCGAAGCGGTTATACCAGCCGATCCGCGGCTCCTCGTGCTCCGGGGCCATCGCTGCCAGCTGACTGCTGTTAAACCGGGACAGAAAGCTCCAGACGTCCTCCACCGGCCGCAGGAACAGCACATCCGTGTCCACATACAGCACAGAGTCCACCTGCTTCAAAATCAGCTGACACAGCACCACCGGCACTTATAGAGGATCGCTTCATTTATACCAGTTCTGATTCTTATCGATTCCCAGTTTCCATTCCAATGTGGTTAAAAACATGAAGTCAACAGATCTATTCTGTGTCTGTTTTTGCTAAATATATAATTGCTGCTGAATACCATGAACACAAATCAGCTGGCTGCATAAAACTGGACTCGATTAAGAGCTGTTTGTGTGCAAAATAGACTTTTGTATTTTTTAAAGGAGGTTGTAGTTCTCTCTCAACTAAACTACATCTGATGGAACTGATGAAGGGAATGATTCAGTGACTCACTCAAGATTGAATCAGTGTTTCTGAATGAATCTCTTGAATTAACTGAATTACAGCACTTCAGGATATATATGTATACATCATATTTTTAAAATATTCATGTTATTATCTATATATTATGTATTTAATAATATTGAAGATATGAAGCAGAAATGCTTTGCATACACACTTTCACACGAGCAGTAAATCTGCCTGAATCCAGACCATTTCAGCTGTTTTATGAGGTTTGAGATCATTGTGTATTAATTGACTGTTGTACTGTATTATATGACTATATGTATTTAATATATATATTATGAAGTAGGTACGCTTTGAAAGACAAATACCGTTTTAACAGCCCCTTTTCGCCACCTAAAAAAAAGAAAGAAGTGCGCACAGGAATTGATGAGTGGAATTGAATTGATTTTCGATTCCCGACCCTAGTCACTTATCAGACTTCAAAGACCTTACAGACACCATCTGTGAGGAGCAAACGAACGATTCCACTCAGTTCTGCTCTGGAAACGTCCATCGATCGTAACACAGCTCAATCAGGTTTAGAGAAGCACGAGCGGCTCGTTTGCCGTCAGAGGACTCTGAACTCAGCAGAAGTCAACATCAAACTGCACTTTTACTGCTGCAAAGTGAGATATTTCCAATTAAAAAGTCTAGATAGAATTATTAAGGAAGGAAATAGAGTCCAGTTTGAGTTCATGTTGATTTTAAGCCCTGTTGTAGACACCTTGATCCTTTAAAGAGTACCTACTTTATATATATTAAATATTAAATACATATAATATAACAGTACAACAGTTAATTAATACTCAAAATGAACTCAAACCTCAAAACAGCTGAAATGGTCTGGATTCAGGCAGATTTACTGCTCGTGTGAAAGTGTGTATGCAAAGCATTTCTGCTTCATATCTTCAATATTATTAAATACATAATATATAGATAATAACATGAACATTTAAAATATGATATATAGCCTACATTCATACTGCATGGAGTACTGCATTGAGTAATTCAATTAATAACAGCTATATATTATAAAACGATGATCAGGGTGAGGTATTCACATTTACAGGTAAATAATAATTTATATATAGTGCACAAAATAAACTCAGAGCTTAAAGCATAGAAAAAACCTGCTTAAATCATCTGGATTCAGGCAGATTTACTGAATAGAAACATTCCTGTGTCTGTCACTGTGTGATTAACTCACATCAATCCTGGCAAGAGATCTTTTTTTCTTATTTTATGCTGCATAAATTAAATATATATTGCAAAAGACTGTGGTAAATATGTGTACGGTGCGTCTCTGGTTGGGTTCAGATACTCACGGGAAGGAAGAGTCTCTGTGAAGCGCAGGGTTTGAAGAGTCTCTTCCACTCTCTGGCGTTATCACCGGGGAAGGTGATGGGATAAATACTGTAGTCGAATCTCTGCGGCCACGACTCCAGCTGCACGACACATGAAGGTGAACATGAGCTGATTATATAGGACATTATGAGAAAATATTAAGCTACACTCAACCGTTTGATGATATTCACTATATATCTTGAGCTAGCCAACTAACAAAAACGTGTTAAGAATGTTTTGCTTTAAATGATGAAAACACTACTGAATTTCTCTGAACATTCAAAACATCCAGTTTTTTTATGTTTTAAAAATGTTTTTTTCTTTTAACGTTACATGAACATTCCATTTATTATTTTGCAAACATTATGGGAATGTTACTTTTGAGCGTTCTAAAACAAGCTGTAACATTTAAAAACATTAGACGAATCTGTTCCATGAACGATGTATAGATAATGTTTGTGCTTGCGTTGAGAACATTAAAGAGCAGATAACCTTGAACAAGCAGTCTATTAATGTTACTGGTTTTGTTCATAACTTTATCAGAACGTTCTGAGAACATTCCCTGTGTTTTTGTGCTGACATTATTTAGTGCAAGAAATAAAATATAGTGTAGGTTTAATTAAAACAATCAAGGCATGTTTTTCACAAAATGAACACAAGAAAGAAGTATTGATCATTTCCATTTCCATGCATCAGTACAATAGAAATATTTACCTGCTTATATTGTTCCTAAAACATTTTAATACATTAAGTGTACCAGTTTTATTATACTTTAAATCCCAAAACTATAGAAACATCTGTGTTAATGCTCTCATACAAAACTCAAGTATCTTATTTGCATAATAAAACGTGTTATTTATTGTCTGGTTTAATGTATTTATTGTTTTGCATTATGCTTGTATTTTATGTCTATTTAATGATTTGTACAGCACTTTGGGTGTGAGAAAAGTGCATTATAAATAATGTTCTTTTACTGTTATTATTATCAACACCATCTAAATATTTACAGCGTTGCTTATTTTTTATGTTGCCATAAAAACACCATGAATAAACAGTAAACATTCAATATATTTGGGCTCACCGCCTGTCTGAATCCGGCATGGAGGTCATCTTCTGCGAAAATGTGAAAGTGCAAATGTGTTTTGCTGAAGAGAACGGCAGATTTCAGCATGATGAGCGTCTCCTCCAGTCTGGAGCCGCAGGCCACCACCGCCAGCCCGACCGGCTCCAGACGCCTCGGATCATGAGGAGCAGACCTGAGCGAGACACAGATACAGCATCATTAAGAACAGCTTTACAGGAGCTGCTTCTGCAAACTGCATCCAGCACTACAGCGAGACACTGTCAGCAGACGTTATGTATAATAAAAGCACGCGCTCAGCAGCTAAACATTAAACCGCACAGACACACGAATCTGGATCTAGAGCCGAAGGTCTGTACCTAAGAGCCGAGTCCGTAACGCAGTAGTTTGGGCACACAGCGTCGCTGATTCTCCAATACGGTTCCCAAAGAGTGACAGAGTCTGAATTACACCTGACAGGAGACACACAGGCTCTAGATCAACACACTCCAGCTTTAGCTCAGGATCAGAGACACCCTCAAACACCGGTGACCTGACCCCAGCTCTGTGCAGGAAGCTTTTACATTCAAAATGAAAAAAATAAATACATCAATCAATAAAATAAAAAAATAATAATAATAAAATAAATATATATATATCAAATCAATTAAATAAATAATACAATTTCATTATTTAAATTATAATAAATCGGTGAACAATTAAAATTAGATTAAAATAAACTGGGTTTGAATCATACCCTGAAACGATCGATCTGTAACCTGACATTCAGGTCTGTGTAAGAATCATCAGCCTTTTTCATCCAGATAAATACATAAACAATAGATAAATACAAATATAATAACACAGGGGTCTTCAAACTGGTGTCTGGAGAAGAGTTTAGAGAACAACAAATAAAATATATAAATAATAAATAAATATATATAAAATAGTAGCAATAATATAGTAATAATACAATTATATAAAAAAAATTCAAAAGGAAATAATATTTTCAGTTGGCACAGTGTTCACAATTAATGTGAAATGAGTTCTTATTCATGAAAAATAAATACACAGCTGTTTGTTTTTTGGCATCTAAATTACTGAGAAAAAACTTTTAACAACAAAAAGTTCAAAATCACTCATTCAGCGGTGAACACAATAACACCGGATAATAACAATAAAATACACAATAACACCGGATAATAACAATAAAATATAAACCTTTGTCATCTGCTAAACTGAACTCAAGATGACCTGCATCATGAATATTAATTACGTAATCTGACGTTCGCCCAGCAGGCCTCGCTGATTGGCAGAAAGGCAGACCGGAAGGCGGGCGCTACTCAGCGGACCAATTAACGGCCACTACTACGAAGGAAGCTTATGAATATTAATTAGATGTTAGCAGCGTTAGCATGATCAAATTATAAAGATTAAATGACCAGAAATCCATCCCAAACAACTGTTAAATTGACACAACAGCCTTATATGAGCATCAGCCGCATCAAACTACTCAAAAAGGCAGCATTGGTTAAGATTTGTGTCATTTATAACCCTGTCCGGTCATTAAAGCTAGTTTAAAGCTGTCACATCATGACTCCAGTGTTTATAAGCTCAGTTCAGTGTCGTCCTGAAGATGTTTGTACAGATGTGTGTATCTGTTGTTATAAGGTTGATTTTGAACATGTGTGTGGTTTTGTTTATTTACCTGTGATCCGCTGCGCGTGTCCGCGGCGCTCGCTCCCGATGATCCGCGCGCTCCAGAGAAGACACGAGCTGATTAAATATATAGAGCAGCGAGCAGAAGACTAACAGCGTGCAGACGAACAAGACTCGAAGATAGCGCCGCATTTTAAAGCTAGAAGAGCAGCCATGGAGATAAATCACGCTGCTCGCTTCAATAGCTGCTATGGCGGAGGCGAGCTCATGAATATTAATCAGCTGCGTCCTAAACATCCAGGAACTTCCAGTCACGTGATCACGTAGCTCCGCCTTTCCGACCGAACGTCACGTTATCAGTCAGATTATATTTATATTGATAATTTAGTAATTTGACGCTTTTATCCAAAGCAATTTACAAATAAATGTATAATATTTTAATTTGGGAAAAAGTTTGAGTGAAAAAAAATTATTTTAAATATTATGCATAATATTTCTACAATCTTGGCTCTACAAATATTGTTTAGTGATGTACATCTCTATATATTTATTTAGACCTATTTCTGTTCTCTATTCTCTCTAGTTTTGAGGTTATTGATGTTACAGCAAATCACAGTCAGAAAAATGGATAAAAAAAACTTATATATAAAACAATATATAATCTAATTACAAGGAAATGAAAAGTTGATAATATAAAAAGTTGATAAAAATGCATATGATTGCATTAATGTTAGCAAGAGATTTAAGTACACTATATAAGGATAATGTACAATATTTGCAACAGATTACGACAGATAGATAGACGGACGGACGGATGGATGGATGGTCTATAGATAAAATGCTGGTCTATCTATATCTGTCGTTCTAAAGCATTTCTGATGGTAGGAGAATCAATGAAGAAGCTCATGAAGGCTGATCAAGTAAAAGAGAGAGAGCAGAATGGAAGGACTAATAGGATCAAAAGGTACACTGCTACACTTCTGTGTTAAAATTAAAGCTTTAAAATCAATCCTAGTGTTAACTGTGCGACTGTAAGATGTTCCTGAGGAGCAGAAGATTGAATAGAGAGAAACTCTAGATCAGATCATGAGACACAGAGAAGCCGATGGCAGTGTTTCTCCTCCCTTAAAGACCAAAAGATTGAATCACACGGACACTGAACGAACATTGTTCATTATTCGCCTCAATTTCACATGAATTTAATTCAAGCTTTCATCTCACTCACTGATGGCTGTGGCACGTGACCGGGATTCAATGCTAGAATTTGGTCAGTTAACGACTGTCCGCTGACCCATTTCAACGGCGGACTCAAGGCTCTTCACCTGGCTGAACAAGATGCTGTTCTGTGGCTGAGCACGCAATGCAAACGCTAAGAAGATCTCACTCACTCACACACACACACACACACACATGTTGGTTTTTGTGGTTTATGGGGACTCTCCATAGGCGTAATGGTTTTTATACTGAACAAACTGTGTGTGCTATTGCCCTACACCAACCCTACACCTAAACTTAGCCCTCACAGGAGACTTTGTGCATTTTTAGATTTTCAAAAAAAACACCATTTAGTGGGTGATTCTCTGAATTGGGTGCCTTTTGGGTCATATCTTTTTTTTTATATATACCTTAAATAGTTATATTTCTGATCATTTCATGTGATAGTGGATTAGTCAAACCTTTAAGAAAATACATTTTCCCACCTCAGGCATGAAATTCTAATCGATATTGAGTGTTTTTTCTTACTGAAAGTTGTTTTGGAGTTCAACCCCGTCACAGACCACTTGGACCCTGTTTAAATATGATTTAAAAAGATTTTCAAGTAAATTTTTGTAGAAGCTTTTCAATGAGATGTCCCTTGTTTGATATCATTTATTGCATGTAGAATTTTAGAATTTTAAATGCCAAAATCATCAATATTAAAACAATAAAAGGCTTGAACTACTTCAGTTGTGTTGTAATGAATCTAAAATATATGAAAGTCTAATGTTTATCAGTACATTACAGAAAATAATGAACTTTATCACAATATGCTAATGTTTTGAGAAGGACCTGTATATATGTATATTTTAGTTTAAGTAGACCAGCATATGCGGAAGTGCGGCTCTTGCTGAAAGCCCGCAACACTGCTTTCAGATCAGATGACGCTCAGGCCTACAGCATATCCAGGGCTAACCTGAAGAGGGGCATCAAGAAGGCCAAGCACTGCTACAAGCTAAAGGTAGAGGAGCATTTTTCCAACTCTGACCCCCGGCGCATGTGGCAGGGCATCCAGGTCATCAGTGACTACAAGCCATGCAACTCCACTCCAACGGTCACAGACGTCTCCTTCCTTAACGAGCTAAATTACTTTTATGCTCGCTTTGAGAATAACAACAAGGAGACAGCCACCAAGATCACACTCTCAGGAGACCATCAGACCCTCAAACTCACCTCCACAGATGTCTGCACAGCATTGAGCCGGATCAACGCATACAAGGCTGCTGGCCCCGACGGCATTCCTGGACGTGTGCTCAGAACATGTGCAGAGCAGCTCGCAGGGGTCTTCACAGACATTTTCAACCTGTCACTCACCCAAGCAATGGTGCCAACATGCTTTAAGTCCACATCCATTGTGCCAGTGCCGAAACACTCCTCCCCAACGTGCCTGAATGACTACCGCCCCGTAGCACTCACACACATTGTTATGAAGTGCTTTGAGCGACTGGTCCTGGCACACCTCAAGAACTGCCTCCCACCCACACTGGACCCACACCAATTTGCCTATAGAAGCAATAGAAGCACTGAGGATGCAGTAGGCACAGTACTGCACTCGGTACTCACACACCTGGAAAACAACAACACATATGCACGGATATTATTTGTTGATTTCAGCTCAGCATTCAACACCGTCATTCCCTCCAAGCTGACCACTAAACTTGGAGACTTGGGTGTTAACACCTCCCTTTGCAGCTGGATTATGGACTTTCTGACCAACAGACCTCAGCATGTTAGGTCAGGCCTCACCTGCTCCACCACCATCACACTCAACACCGGCGTACCACAGGGCTGTGTGCTGAGCCCATTTCTCTACTCCCTCTACACCCATGACTGCAGGCCTGTGCATGGATCCAACTCCATCATCAAGTTTGCTGACGACACCACAGTGATTGGCCTCATCAGAGACAACGATGAGACTGCCTACAGGGAGGAGGTACAGCACCTGGCTGCATGGTGTGCTGACAATAGCCTGCTCCTCAACACCAGCAAGACAAAGGAACTTATTGTGGACTTCAGGAAGAAGAAAAGTGGAACGCATGACCCCATCCACATTAACGGGATGGTTGTTGAACGTGTCTCCAGCTTCAAGTTCCTGGGAACCCACATCTCGGAGGACCTGACCTGGACCACCAACACATCCAGCCTAGTCAAGAAGGCTCACCAACGCCTCTTCTTCCTTAGGACACTGAAGAAGAACCACCTGTCTCCAATCATCCAGCGGAACTTCTACCGGTGTGCAATTGAAAGCATCCTGACCAACTGCATCACAGTCTGGTATGGGAACTGCTCAGCTGCTGACCGCAAGACACTACAGAGGGTGGTGAAAACTGCCCAACGCATCACAGGGACACCACTCCCTGCCATTGAGGACGTCCAGAGAAAACACTGTTTACGTCGAGCTCGCGGCATTCTTAAGGACTCCTCTCACCCTGACCATAGACTGTTTAACTTACTGCCTTCTGGGAGGCGCTTCAGGAGCCTCCGAACATGGACAAGCAGACTCAGGAACAGCTTTTTCCCTACAGCTGTTTCCCTACTAAACTCTGCCCAATGATACCCCCCTCACACACCACTACAAACTCTTCACCCCTCCCCATCATTAAATCGATTAAAAAAACGAAACAAAAAAACAACCAATCTACACTACTATGTACTGTAAATTTTTATTTCTATGCACTTTCAATGTTCATTGCACTAGTGTTTATATATCTTAATTTATAGCTTATTCATATCCATTTGTAATTATTTTCATAGTTTTTGCTCATAGTGTACATACATTTACTGTACAACCCATCTGTATAGTATGTTCATATCACCCATCTGTATATCATACTGATAGTATTTAAAAACTTGTAAATTATGTCCATAGTACTACTGCCTTATCTGTATAATCTGTACATATGTAACATATTGTAGGCACTGTATATCCTGTACCTCTGCTTATTGCACTTCTGGTTAGATGCTAACTGCATTTCGTTGCCTTGTACCTTACATGTGCAATGACAATAAAGTTGAATCTAATCTAATCTAATATGATTATATTAGCAGCAACATTTTGGTATAAATTGCACTTTTTATTTGTTTGATATTCAATGAAAATGTAATGATGGTTAGTGAGGACATGCAAACATGCTTGTTGTCTACTACTTAGGCAACCCATTATATTTAAATTAAAATTAAAAAAAAGCAATTGTGTTGCATTATAATGCAAAGGCACCTGGTTCTATTAATTGACAGCGTTAAAATGCATTTTGTGATTTCCTTCAATTGAAAATCTTTGAAGTAAGTTTGGGGGACTTGAAGGGCACCCAATTCAGAGAATCACCCTAGTATGTTTTTTAAGCCTTTTGAATTACGGGGACATTGGCAGTGTCCTCATAAACCACCTTCATATTGTAATACCTCTGTCATACCCATGTCATTATACAAATTTGTGTCCTCATAAA
Organism: Barbus barbus; assembly: GCF_936440315.1. Taxonomy (NCBI): domain Eukaryota; kingdom Metazoa; phylum Chordata; class Actinopteri; order Cypriniformes; family Cyprinidae; genus Barbus; species Barbus barbus. Next base: position 23,834,971 of record NC_136726.1, read on the forward strand.
CCACACACACACACACACACACACACCTCTTCTTCTGGTGTTAATGGCGGTTGGAAAACCAACTAAAATGGTGCATTCCCGCCACCTACTGGATAGGAGTGTGGAGCGCATAATGTTTAGGGAGAAAAAAAAAAACGATTTTGGCTGTGTCCAAATTCAGGGTCTGCATCCTCCTTAGGATCCTTCCTACCCGGTTGAAGGAGGAGGGATCCTCCGACGTCCGCAAAACCCGGAAGTCGGTGTTTGTGAATTTGGACAGCCTACCCTTCTTTCAGTTCCCTCCCTTACCCGTTGCTCATATCCTGTCGCCTAGCAACCGTGACAGCGCCAAGCAAGAAGCGGGAAAATGGACAAACAAAGAGTTATTCTCCTCATTTTAATTCTTTTGGAAGAAATAAAGCAATTAAATAAATTAAATACTTTCTTTGCTCGTTGTCGGAGAGTTTTTTATATCAGACTACAAGACAGTCACATCCAGGTAAGCCATTATAGCCTATTTTTATTTGTTTTTAAGTATTCTACTAATTTCTCCTACAAATTCATTGAGCCGAAGCATAAACTTTAGCTTGTTTTGTCAGAGAAACTCCTCTCCCACTCCGCTACCGCTCGCTTCGTCCGCCATTACGCTCTGCCGAAAAGAATTATGGGATAGGTAGGACGGGAAAGGATCCACCACACCCATCCTTCCAATTCGGGGAAAAGGAGGACGTATTTGTGGGCCGCATTTGAAGGATCCTACGAATTTGGACAGTCTTCGTCGCGGCGCTGTGACGTAACATCCTTCAAATGAGTACTCCGAAGGATGCAGACCCTGAATTTGGACACAGCCGCTGTTATTCCAGCTGTAATTCTTCTTCTATGGATTTATTGGCGGGTGGCATACCAGTTTTTAGGTGCATACCGCCGCCTCCTGTGCTGGAAGTGTGTGAAGTGATTTCAGTCTAGGTGTATAATTACGATCTCAATATTCTATTCTTAAGTCCACTATTCTTAATGAATTTTAAAATTGTCTTTATTATTTTACCAGATCCTTGTTTTGTGTTTAACATGTTGCAGATTGTTAATTCATTGCATCCTAAATTCTTGTAATTCTCTTTGTAGTTCATTCCTTTCCTGTTCATACCCAGGAAAAAGCAACAACACATGATCAACTGTTTCCTTTACTTGGCATATTTCACATAATCCTTTACTGTGTTTTCCTATTATGTGAAGTGTAGAATTAAGTTTTGTATGACCCATCCTTAGTCTTGTTAAAATGATCTGATCTTCTCTACTTAAGTTTAGTATCTTTTTGCTTTTATTTACCCTATTTTGTATATTATAAAAATGTTTTCTGTCATTCCAATTCTCTTTCCATTTCCAATTGCAAGCTTCTTTAATTGTACTTTCCCTCTCCATCCTGCTTAATGAAACTGAAAAAGTAAGGATCCAATTCTCTTCCAGTGATCCTGCTTCAGTGTGGAAAGGTCTGAAAGACATCACCAGTTATAAGACACCATCCCCCAGCACTGTGGAGAATCAACACCTGGCAGACGATCTTAATGAGTTCTATTGTAGGTTTGAAAAAACACCATTCACACCTCCTGCAACCCCCCTCTCCCCCACACCTGAACTGCAGATAAGAGAAGATGATGTGCGCCAGGTCTTCAAAAAGAACGAGAGAAGGAAGGCACCAGGCCCAGACGGTGTGTCCAGAGCCGGCGCCAGGGCACCTCCATCGGGGGAGCATTTACATTTCTGTGTATGTGTGTGTGTGTGTGTGTGTGTGTGTGGGGGGGGGGGGGGGGGTGTTGCACAGAGCGTGCAATCTGTGATCGCGTGCAGTTGCTGACGCTTGCTAGAGCGTGCAATCGCTTTATGTGCGCTGTTTTATCGGTACTTTCACTTTCAAAATCGATCGCGTTCAGCAAGGAGGGGAGAGGAAAGTGGGGGGGGGGGGGGGCACAGTAACTCGTTTGGGGCCGGCCCTGGGTGTGTCACCAGCCTGTCTGAAATCCTGTTCTGATCAGCTGGCCCCCATCTTCACACAGATCTTCAACAGATCACTGGAGCTGTGTGAAGTCCTCTCATGCTTCAAACGCTCCACCATCATCCCCGTCCCAAAGAAACACAAAATTACTGGACTTAATGACTACAGACCTGTGGCCCTAACATCTGTGGCCATGAAATCATTTGAAAGACTGGTTTTGGCTTATCTGAAGGACATCACTGGACCCTTACTGGGCCCCCTGAAGTTTTCCTACAGAGCAAACAGGTCTGTGGATGATGCAGTCATCATCACGGAAACTGATTCATTTTATACACGACAAACAACATGAAGGTGAGGATTCAAGCATCTGCAGCGAACGGAGAAAAACATAAGCTTTTATATATAAAAGAAACAGGCCCATATGCTAAATGTATTTTTCTAAATCATTAATGAATTAACAGAACGAAAGAAAAAAAACTGCAACAATTAGCAGCCTATCAGAATTTCGGTTCATTTTTGTGATGCACTCTTGAGAAAGCGGCAGTTTTCCTTTATTTCACAAAAGTACGTTTTGTTTTTTATTGTGAATGTACACAAATAAAATAAACATTTTGAATAGTTTTGAATAATGTCTTACTCTTATATGACCACAAATGAAGGAGTAGGATAGTGCAAGTTGTTTCCAGGGGAAAACAAACAAAAATACACAAGTGATCGCGCCGGCGCCTCACGCGCAGTTAAGCATAGCCTCCACAACACAGCCTGTTCATGTCATAATAAAATACAGTCAGACAAACATATTGAAGAAACATGAAAAAATTTTATTTCCCCTCACTCCACAACAAATCATTTAGTGAAGTGACATACTGCCAAGTTTGGTGACCCATACTCGGAATTCGTGCTCTGCATTTAACCCATCCAACGAGCACACACACACAGCAGTGAACACCACACACCGTGAACACACACACACAGCAGTGAACACACACACACACACACACACAGCAGTGAACACACACACACAGCAGTGAACACCACACACCGTGAACACACACACACAGCAGTGAACACACACACACACACACACACAGCAGTGAACACACACACACAGCAGTGAACACACACACAGCAGTGAACACACACACACAGCAGTGAACACACACACACAGCAGTGAACACACACACAGCAGTGAACACACACACACAGCAGTGAACACACACACACCGTGAACACACACACACAGCAGTGAACACACACACACAGCAGTGAACACACACACACAGCAGTGAACACACACACACACACACACACAGCAGTGAACACACACACACACGCACACACAGCAGTGAACACACACACACACACACACACACAGCAGTGAACACACACACACCGTGAACACACACACACAGCAGTGAACACACACACACACCGTGAACACACACACACAGCAGTGAACACACACACACACACACAGCAGTGAACACACACACACAGCAGTGAACACACACACACCGTGAACACACACAGCAGTGAACACACACACACAGCAGTGAACACACACACACAGCAGTGAACACACACACACACCGTGAACACACACACACAGCAGTGAACACACACACACACACACACACACACACACACAGCAGTGAACACACACACACACACACACACACACACACAACAGTGAACACACACACACACACACACACAACAGTGAACACACACACACACACAGCAGTGAACACACACACACACACACACACACACACACACAGCAGTGAACACACACACACACAACAGTGAACACACACACACACACACACACACACAGCAGTGAACACACACACACACACACACACACACAGCAGTGAACACACACACACACACACACACCGTGAACATACACCCGGAGCAGTGGGCAGCATTTATGCTGCAGCACCCGGGCAGCAGTTGGGGGTTCGGTGTCTTGCTCAAGGGCACCTCAGTCGTGGTATTGAGGGTGGAGAGAGCGCTGGACATTCACTCCCTCCACCTACAATTCCTGCCGGCCCGAGACTCGAACCCACAACCTTTAGATTACGAGTCCGACTCTCTAACCATTAGGCCACGACTTCCCCTTAATTTAAATTTAACGGCAGAAAGAACTCAGAACAAAGCAAGAATAACAATATAAGCTAACAAGCCAAAACGAATTAATTTAAACTTTTGTACTTCATGTTCATGTAAAACAAATTGTGCTTGGCATAATATCACGGGGTTATGGTGGTCAAGCTGAAAGACACAAGCTATTTAAACTGAACAGTGTTGTGTTGGTCCTAGCAGCACAAAGCAAAACTTATTCAAATTCTGAATTGTTTACAGCCTAGGCAGCGAGTAAACAGCGCTTCTATATAAATCACTAAAAAGCTGTCACTCACTTCAATTTATTATAATCTCACAATGTTCCGTTATAATCGATGAAGCTCTGAACTGCAAATGATATCTTGTTTACATCGTGTCTACGTGTGGTGTTTAGCATTGAGTGACTTCTGACGGTCTCAGGCTGAATGCTTGAGGTGGCAGCCTTGGATTATCTATTGATATCTGTATTAATATCTTAATATTATGTCTTATATTAACCATTTACACACACGAGCAGACGCAGGTTTACAAGCCACTTTTACCTGCGTTTTTCAGTCAATTTCTTGACTTTTACCCCCTTATGAACAACACATTTTCGTACAAGATAAAATCTCCTTGTGTTTTCTCGGTTTGACCGATTTGAAATTACTTCCTGCCCTCCAGCTGCATTTCGTGCCACAGCAGTGACGTCATGTGCAAACAACCCATTCAAACGTTGTGCCAGTCATGACCAGGGCTGGATTGACCTCTTATTTGATTAATATGATTAATATATTATATTAATATTACCACCCCAGCAAAATAAAATATTTGGTAATCAGTGGAAACCGTTACAGTGTCTTCTATTGCAATAAGCAATGTTCAGTTAATAAAGATGGAATATAGTTATTTCTTGGAGAACTGTTCCATTAATAGGCTTAAGTGGCCATATTACCACTTCTGGAGTGCATTATGTCTTTAATAATTTTAACGGCCTGGAATCACAACCACCTCAAGACATTGTTCAGATGATTTATTTCTAGACATCTGTTGTGTTTCCGTCCTGAAATCTAGTGTGTGTTTAAGTCATTTCTTACGTTCCTCATCTCAAACTTTGTTGCAAATTCCAAAATGTCCTTTTAGAGCTACAGAGACTTGCGCTATTGATATGCAGGCTAATGCAGTTATTAGAGAGAGAAAGAGAGATTAATATCTGCGTCTGTGCATCTTGTCAGTGTTCTGCAGGAGTGTCTAATAGCGAATCTTTTAGTGCGTCTGTGTGTGTGCATCGGAGAATGAGAACAGGAGACAGAAGCACAAGTTCTGTAATAAAAAGGTGGAAAATATGGAAATAGTTTGTCATTTTTACCCTGTTGGTTTGTATATTTGTCTTCTGGGGTTTTGGTTCTTTACTATTGTGTTCTTTACTGCTGACGAGCGAGCATAGGCACGTGCATAAATCCGGCCTTGATCATGACACTTACATAGTTTCCTTGCGTGAGACTGAACAGCAAGCTTTTGTTCCAGACATTCACGTGATTCATGCTGTAATTAGTTCCTGGAATCTAGTTTGTTGAGCATCAGTTAATATTGTTAACAGGAATGTGGACATATGAGTTTTTCCTGAAACATGAAGTGTTTTCGAGTTCAGCAGGAGTTTGTCGTGTTGATGCTTAAGCATTCGGCTGGGGAAATTGTTAAATCAATCTAACAATCATATAGTCAAGACAGCGACAAATACAGGCTCATTAAAACTGTTTTTTTTTATTTGAAGTTGAATGACTGGCCTTTTTTTTTTACTTTGTATATTCTTAATGTAATTTTTACTGGATAGATATATTCAAAGCAAAGCAACAATACATATTCAACTACATACGCTTCCACATCCTACTGGGCAGAAAAACATACATTCATCTAAATTGATCTTAATCTCCCTAATCTTACTCAATATTGCATCTGTTTGTAATATTAGTATATCTGTAGTGGTTTCTGATTTAACAATGCTTATAAATAGAAGACTTGTGGCAAGCCACTGAATGATTATCAACTCAAGATGCATTTCTTCATTCATAATGAGACTCTGTCACAGTCAAATTCATTGACAAGCATTAATTAGATTGATCACAAACATGTAGGCCTACACACAGGGGCGTAGATTACGCACTTTTTCATTGGACAGTTGTGTTCTCGACATGTTGAGGTTTTAATGGAGCAATGTATATAAATGCAGAATGATTTAAAATTCAAAGAGACAAGATATACATGACATTTACGTTTCCATGGCAATCAGTCACTCAGTTTGTGACATCACGACATGCCCAGGCTCGCGCCCGCGGTCCATCATTCATTAGAGGTCATGAGTTCAAAGCGGCAAGAAACTCTTCACTCCTTTTTTAGGAAGAAGTCAAGCAGCGTTAGTTGTCATGTGGGATCAGAATAGTGTTGCACGGTGTTCAGTGACTCTGTCTATTGCTCTTGTTGAATAATTAGCAAGTTTTGATGTTCATTATATGGAGAAAAAAAGCTGCCTGGACAAATATGCACTTATTTATTTTCAGTGTATTTTTCCGTAACTCTTTTGTAACGTCTTTTATTTTAACACGTATGTATGTTATCAGAACCCTTCAAATAAGAATAAAGATAATGTTGAACTGATATTTTACAGCGTTTGCAGCATTGTGACACTCTGCCAATACTACATGATGTATTTCAATCAAGTATAGCTCTGATCTGATACAGGACCGATCTTCATTTAGGGCTGCTCTGGCATTATTGCACTAATTTGACGTTTTCATGTGTTGTCAAGAATGAACAAGAAACAGTCAGCCTAGGTTTGTTAGCAGAATCAGGACGACACACAGTGACAGGAGAGAAGAGTGGCTTTTAACACCTGGCTGTTTTTACATTGTATAACGTCTATAATACACAAGCGTTTGTAGGATTATATATGGACCAATCATAGAAAACACATAATTAGTCAAATATAAAAAAATAAAAAATAACATTAGTATGATGAACAACTTCTCAGCTATCATTTTTAACTACAGTAGGTAATTATTAGCTTGCATATTGGTTGTTTATTAGTACTTAAGCACATATTAATTCTGTATTCTTCATGATCATATTCTGCATCCCATAATCCTAAACTTAACAACTACAACGACTACCTTACAAGCTATTAATAAGCAGTAAATGAAGAGTTTGAGGCAAAAGTCATAGTTAATAGTGAATATGTGTTTATCTTTCTAAAGTGTTAAAAATAATTTAGGATACAAATGATTGGTTATTGTCCAGCAGTGTATTTAATGTGTTATTTTCTTCTGTATGTCACTATTCCCTGTATGTACATGTTTCAAACACTACTTTATTTGCTGTAGACAGAGGCAGAAGTGAGAGTGAATGAGTTTCAGTGAGGCTTCAGAGGTAAAGATTATTTACAGCATTGTCTATGATAAGATATTTATTATACCTTAAAAAATAGTACCTTTATAAGGACATCTTTGTAACTTATACTCAAAAAGGTGCACATTAGTACATTAGAGTACCGTAATGTACAACTATGAAGCTTTTTGGGGTAAATAAGGTACAAAGATGTGCTTTTAATGGTACTGTCCCAGTGACAAGCTGTTGTATTTCTTTCTTTTTCTTTTTTCTCTCTTTCTTTCCTTCTGTTTTATAATAATATATAATAATATAATCATAAAGCATATTAAGCAAAAAGGTATGATTAAAAATAAAACCTGTCAATTAGACAAGGGTTAACTGAAAAAAAAGAACAGGTATAACACTAGACCCCCCCCCCCCCCACTCTTGAGCTGATGGCTACGCCCTGCACACACATGAATAGACCCCAGACTCGTCCAGGAACTCAGAGTGGAGTAACATCTAACAGCAAGAACTGATAAAATACTCACGGCCACTTTTGATATTGAACCCCACTCTGTTCAGGGATTCATTATTTCATTTCAGAAATTTCAGAAACTTGCTCAGTTTGTGTCTCAGTTGTTGAACATATGAATATTACACGTTAAGACATTTGCTGGAGAATTTACCACATTCTTAGAAAATAACACACACACACACACACACACACACACACACACACACACACACACAAACACACACACACACACACACACATACTGTAGAGAGCAGTCTTCTTAATCATCTTTGGTGTATTGTTTAAAGATGAGAAGTCTTACAAATGACAGTCACGGCCTGCCTAAGGTGTTTCTGGAAAACACATCTCAGTTTCCTTTTCTCCAATAAGAAATGATTCTGGTAAATCACATGATTCTCGAGGCAAAACTGGTTCTCCATCTGTACAGAGAGCCGGTTTCTCATTGAAAAGAGAACGATGATGAACCAAGAAATATGGTTTCCAAAAAGCATCTAAACACTCCACTGAACTTGACTGAATACATCTTTTAGCTTTTGTTCGGTTGTTAAAGAAGTCATTGTCATCACTTGATAAAAATGCTAATAAAAATGAAAAATAAAATGCTAATAATATTATAATAAATTACAGTAACGACGCATATTATTGTCAGTAACGTAACGGTGTTGTAATGGGGGAAACAGATTCGTTTGATTACTCATTACTGAAAAAAATAACGCCGTTAGTAACGCCATTTATTTCCATCTCTGTAAAGGACAGAATAAATTAATTCTGATTACAGTACTCGGTATCTGAGCTTTGTCAATACACAACTGAACGATTCAAAGTGAAGTAATGCAGATTTAAAAAGTCACAAGTTCAGTCTCCGTGGCACTTGTAGGGAAGGGCTCAGTGTATGTGTCATAGCTTCAGGCAACAACAGAAGGTTTGACAACATATAGTCTTCACAACTTTCAAGTGCATGTTTGCCATATTCAACCCCACAGCCTCTGCGTACATCTGACTGCATAAAGCATCATTCTCCAATGACAGAACTGGCTGCACAGCACCATCAGTATTGTTTTCGATGATTTCAGGCATTTCAGATAAAAGCACACTGATCTGTGAAGTATGCTTTGCAACTCTTTTCGTTATAGAAAGAATGCAGAATGGAAAGATTCCTCTGCAAGACACTGAACATTACCTGTAATCCAGAGCCTTAGGCAGATGGTCCGGTGTTCACAAAAGAATCATTCTTCTGAACCAGTTATTTTTAAAACGTTCACGGCTCGAGCAGCACAGACCTACAAGTTACTCAATCAAACTCACTTTCAGATGTGTTTTACAGTCATTTCAACTCGAAATGAGCCAATATACCGGCGTATATGATCCCATAATGCTGGTTTCGGCAACTCATTCAGTGCTCCAGTTCTCCCAACAGTCACTGAACTGAGGAAACAGTTTAGACTTGGACGGAAGACCAATGAACCAGTGAAAAACACAGGTGTTTTGCTTAATAAAACCTCATATCGTCAGGAGCCTTGGGTATTCATGTTGTGTTCCTTAATATGCTTTTTTATTCTCAAAATAGGCAGCCGCTGACTTGCATTTTATGAATCCGCATGGAGCATGGCTTCAGCTGAAAATATTCACTGTTCTACTGAAGAAAAAAAAGGGACCTAAATGTTGTATGGCCTGAGTGCGAGTAAATTAACAGCAAATTTTCATTTTTGGGTGAACTATCCGTTTCAGATTCAGAACCAGAATTAGCTTTATTCGCCAAGTGTGCACAGACACACAAGGAAGTTGTTGTGGTTTTCAAGGAGCTCTTAGTACATACATGCATGCATACATCTGACATGAGACCAGAAAACATTTAAATAGTAAGACTTCACAATAAATAATAATAATATTATGTATGAATCTGGAACAGAAGGTTTATGTACAGATGTGTGCTTTGTTTTCTCCATACAGCTGTATAAATGAGATATCCATATGTATAATAAAAAAAAAACAATAGAAAAAGAATAGAGCAAGCTAGTGTTAGGTCTTTTTTGCTTTTGTTAATTGTATAATCAATAAAAAGTAAAAAAAAAATTGAATACAAAAAAGATTAGAAAAGCTTGTTAGATTTTTATATAAGAATATTATTTTATAAGAATATGAATAGAATTAGAATAGAGAGCGCTAGAATCAAATAAAGATGGGATTGAGTTGAACAGGTCATCCCAGGAGGGAACAGTTCATGTAAAAGTCCATGAAAGTGATTGTGTCTCTTTGGGATGAACAATAAAGCAACGTTCACTTGCAGAACGCAAGCTTCTGGATGAACAGAGGTGTGAAGTTCTGGAAAGGTTTGACAGAACTGTCTGGAAGAGCTGCCAAGAGAGCATTGCAATAGTCCAGCCGGGACAGAACAAGAGCCTGAACAAGGAGATGTGAAGCATGTTCTGAAAGAAAGGGCCTGATCTTCTTGATGTTGAATAAAGCAAATCTGCAGAACCTGGCAGTTTTAGCAATGTGCAGGGCCGGATTACCGCACGGGCCCCAGGGCACTGGACCAGAGGGGCCCAGCTGAAATACTGCTACTCCCGGACCCTGATTTCCACTCAGATATTTGAGGCAAGTGGATTTTGAATGCAGCTTCCAAAAGACAAAAAATAGCCGAATAATATTTTTTATATTTAATAAAGGATCACACATGGAGTGTCTATTTACACTTAGTGCAAATTACATTGCCTATTTGTATATTATTCTTTTATTATCTGTGTCCTGTTGCTTGCACTGTGGAGCTTCTGTCACTACAACTAATTCCTCGTATGTGTAAACATACCTGGCCAATAAAGCTCATTCTGATTCTGTTATTGCCCGTAAAGACTATTTACAGTAACTCCACCCACCAACGTGTGATAGATAGATGTCTCCAGTGGCACAGATGGTAAAACACATGCATTTTGACGCCATAGACTTGGGTTCGATTCTGCCTTTTGCCGAACTTTTTTTTTCTCCCTTTTCAAATCTCATATCACATTGTAAAAGCATTTATTGTCAATAAAAATGAAAGAAAATAACCTAAAAAAAAATAACTAAAGAAGTGAATGATTGAGAAACAAAATTCTAATGGCATGAATACTTTCAATGTCTTGAAGACATTAGTTGGTTACACTGATTAATTACGACACAGTTTTAACCTTCAACTTTAAAGAACCCTTTACAGTCATTTATTTATTTGTAAGGGCACAACCTCTGCTTGCATTAGAAGGTTTTATCTTGTAACCAGTGCTTCACATGATAACATATCAGCTCAAAAATAATATTTACTAAGACTATCAACATGATTACATAAGATTATGCCAACAAGTACATTATTTTGTACTACAGTATATTTCCTTATGATCTCATCTTATCAAAAGTAAAGGTTTAGCTATATTCATTTCCACTCCCATGTACAGCCCACAAAGAATGATTGGTTCAGATCCTCTATAAATCACCAGGATGCACGTCATATTTTCAAGGTAACAAGAAGTAAGTATCACTTCTTTTTATAGGCTACAGAACTTTCAGCTAATCTTAATTTATCAAACATAATTTATGCATATTGTTATATTTCCAAAGATAGAACAGCCTATAACAGATGATCAATTACATTGAGTGTTTTGTCTTATATATTTGTGTATTTGTGTGTGTATATAGGGGGGAATTGAGTGACCAGGGGTCTCATTTATAAAGTGTGTTGTGGCTCAGATTTGATCGTAGAGAGAGTGTATACCTAACCCATATATGCTTAAATCCACGCCAGGGCTATATTTATAAAAACGCTCTTTATTGTTGGAGTATTGCAGGTTTTTTAAGCTGTTCTTGCAGCTCGCTGTTCGAAATTGATGAATGGTGATATTTTATATGTTAATGATATTAATTAGGAGTCGTTTACAAGCAGAGAGCTGAAACTATTCAGTTTGTGATTCATAGGTTTCGCTGAAAGAGACGCGTTTTCTGCTCGTTCCTTTATGAATCGCATGTACTCATATTCCACAGATGATCGTAAAAACACATTTTGGATGGTTTCTGCGCAACATTTTGTAAATGTATACACATTTACATTAAATATTCCACTCTCATTAATGGAGATATGCACTGAAATTACATAAAGTAATTGCGCTGAAGTTAAACCAAAATGATATTAATAGACATTTGTAGTGGATGATCACTTTCTCTGTGGCATGCTACAGTATGTTTTAATGACATTGAGGAGTGCTATAGATGCACAATAATTCATCTTTAAACTATTGATATTATGATTCGGTGGTCGAGCGGTCTGAATAATAACTTACTGTACAACCGCAGCTGTATAGAGATGATGATGTCATGTGAAGGCAACATTATGACAAATTCCACTGTATTTGAAGGATACAACTTGAAGAAAACGGCGAATGAGATCAACTCTATTCTAAAATATTTATCTAATAACTAATTTTAAAGTTTATTTATTTATAATTAATATTTTAATATATTTATTCTAAAACATTTACATTTATGCATTTAGCAGACGCTTTTATCCAAACCGACTTACATTGAATTGAAGTTACAGTTTCTACATTTTATCAGCTCTTGCTTTCCCTGGGAATCGAACCCATGACCTTGGCGTTGCTAGCGCCATGCTCTACTATTTGAATTACAGGAACCGTATCTCATATTTCCTTAATGTGTTGTAACTTGTACATGTTAATCATGGTGTCATGTGGATGGGGACATGCATGGAAATGATATGCAGATGAGTAACACTAGGCGTTGTAAGCTCCATATATGGTGTTTTCTGGGAGGAGTCGGGGTGGAGATGCGCGCGCACACAATCTTCCCCTGACTGGGGTTTATAGGGATTTTTGCGCAGGTTCTGGTGTAATCATGCTTTTATAAATCTGACAGCTTTTGTGCGTACTCGTTTAGGATTAAATGGAGAGTTTTTTTTATAAATGAGACCCCAGATAACATATTCATATGAACTGATATTTACATATTTTACTCTAAGTCTATTGTTAAGTGTAAGTTTTTAAGTACTTGAAAAACTTTAATATTGTCTAATAACACATTAACTTTTGTTTTCTCAGGTTTAAATTATGGGAACTATTAAGATTTCTGAGAAGCTGTCGAGTTTGTTTTATGATATTTCGAATTTAGTTTCAGAAGCAATTGGGAATATAACTATTAAAGATATTGTGGAATTTATTTTAGAAATAAAATATAACCTTAAAAAAATCAAAGGACACAATTCTATTTGGTATGTAATTGGTAAACAATTGATTTTGGACAAATTAAAAAAAAAGTTCATACAATGGTTTAATTATGACAATGATGTTGATAATACATTGTATGAGGCAATTATAGGCAATTGATCTTTTAAAACTTTATTTAAAATAAATAAATCTACAAACATTTGTGATCCTGGACCACAAAAAAACTATTATTATTATTATTAATAATAATAATAATAATAATAATAATAATAATGATCATCATCATCATCATCATCATCATCATCTATTCGTTAGCTTTTTAAAACAGATGTATAGATCATCTGAAAATATGATGGAGTGGTTGGGATGAAACTGGATGCAACTAAAACATTTGATTCGAATCGCGATCGCGGAAAGTGCTATATAGGTCAAGACGCATCTCATCCGCGTATGGGTACCTTTCAATTAGATTTTTTTTGTCTTCAGCAATAATTCATATATGATTTACATTCATAAATGATTTACTTCTCCCTTGCCCGATTCTCTAACCAGGATCAATGCCCATCTCCGTCATATCCGTCAGTAGAACTGATATTTTAATAAGGTTGACAGAGGTGCTACACCGCAACAATTATTATTATTATTATTATTATTATTATTATTAATAAAATACATTCTATTTGTAAAGCTCAAATTCTATTGCTACAAATATACCCATGCTACTTCAGACTGGTTTTGTGCTCCAGGGACGGATGGCATTGTTACAGTTCTCAGAAATAATAATACTGACCATGATTTTGTACCTTCCGAGGAGAGATCTGGTTATGTCTTGGCCACAAATCCATGTAAGTCGTTTAATAAAATATTGCCAAAACAACCTTCACAGGTGTTTTGGAGAATGATTTACTGTTAAGTTATACTAAATTAAGTGTCTCATTCCATATGTAATTTTCAGCTTTCATATGTTGGTCTGGAGCAGGTGGGATCTTCACAAAAGGTGGAGCAGGTATGAAGTTAGCATCATGATTTATCAGTAGTATGTTAACACTGTTTGATTTTCAAAGATTCTTTCAGTGATCAGTTCTTAAAAATAACTTTTTTTTTAGTGTGGAGAACATTTATAAAAATCTAAAGAACCTTTTGTGCACATTGATGCCAATAACGAACCATTTTCTTTTTAAAAGTGTAGTAAAGAGAGACAATGAAAACAAAACCAAAACAATAAAACTGAACATAACTGACTAAAATATAAAGTGTTGTTATTTACAATGTTAATAACTGTGGAAACCTCATCACTATCTGTGAAATTGTCAAAAGGCATCGAATCCAAACAGAATCTCTGCCAAAAAGCTATTTTTTTTTATTTATATAGAAAAATACATTTTAAAAAAAAGTGTATAATTATCTTTGAGTCTTTCTCTCTTTCACGCAGACAACAACTAGAACCAGCTCCAGACTGCATACATCACTGTGAGGTCAACAAGCACATCTCTCTTCGTTAAACTTCTCTTTCCGGCGGTTCAAGTGCCAGGGTGGACCCAGTGGATCAGCACACAACCAGTGCAATCAACTGAACGTGTTCACAGCAAGCGAGCACACCACACCACAGGGCCGTCCGTAGGCTGGAGCAACTCATGTGGACGCACCTTCCCTGAGGGAGCAGACGGAACGGCCCCACCCTGAATGGACCCAGGGGGCCATGCCACATTTAATTAAGTAAATTCTGAGTAATATTTGAATTTATATCAAATGGAAATAGTTTATACAATCTATTTTAAGCTCTCTCTCTCTCTCTCTAGGACCGTGAAGCCCCTTGCCACAGCCGGTTTTAAAGCACAGGACAACTCATGCATGATGAAATAATAAATGATGAGCATTGCAATGTGTCTGTGGTCATTTTTCACTACTGGCCTTCTAAAAGAGAACTTTTTTAAAATGGCATTTGTACTTGACACTTATACAGCTTAGGGATACATTTTACTTTTCAAAAACAAATTTTATAGTATATAAATATGGTTAAAAAAAAAAAATTGGACACAGGTCTACAAACATTATGAATTGTGAATTTAAACATAATAGCAATGAGTGATCTCAGAGGAGCCCATTGCTCTGCACATTTATTCACACATCTGTTTCATGCAGGACGGAAGTTAAGAACCTTGTATTAAGCAAAATCCTATTATATTAATTATATCAGAGTAAAGTTTATATGCAACCTGCTTCAGCACTGCTGCATGTGTATTTTCAGCTGGTTCAGATGTGTTTGATTAGAAGTTAGAGCTAAAGTCTGCAGGACAGTGGGTCCTAAGGAGTTGGAGAGATCCAAGTTATATTATTATTATATAAGCAATATAACAACCAGATTGCCTCATTTTCTTACTCAAAAAATGTCCCCTGTCCAAATATTGTCCACAAGATGGAGACAAATGCGCACTAAATAATGCAAAATAAAAGCGTAGGGCCTGGTTTAACAGACAGGGCTCAGGAGTACACTTTAGTTAAATTAGGACATTTAAATAGCTTTCATACATGTACCATATATGCAACCCTATTCTCAAGGTTTCTCTCAAAGCTGAACATATTACTGTGTGCATCTTCAGACAAAACAATGGCCTGACAAATTTTACGATACATCAGCAGTGCAAGTTGCTTTTAGATAGGACAGCTCAAACGTGCATTTCAGTTTAAATAATATAGTTTTATCTGGATAAGAGAGCGGATTGTGACTGATGAGTATTTATAGACAGAATTTTGAAAAGACAAAATGTTTCAATAATTTTTTATATTAACAGTCAAGTAAAAACAGGTCTTATACCTATCTGTTATATCTAAAAGATAAATTAATTGACATGTCAATAGTATTTGCAGTAAAAGCATTTTATTTTTACACCCAAATATCATATTTCGGTTTTATCATTATTTCAGCAGTTCAGATGGTCAGTCTGTTTGCAGAGATCTTCAGAGAAAACGTATACCAACTTCTTACAATAGCATTAACATGTTCCTTTTTAATAAACAAAAGTTAAATTAATTCAAGTATCAAGGTGCTCAAGTCATTGCAGCCACAGATATAAGTGGATATGAGAATCTTAAAGGCTTTCTGAAAGAGAGGACAGAAGAAACCATAGATCACTGGGTTACAAGTGGAGTTAAAGTATCCAAACCGAGCCAAAGCATAAAAACAACAAATCACCAGGAGTCACAAAATTAAGGAAAGGATCAACAGCAGTGGTGGTAAAAGTAGGCAGCCAGCAGAGATATAAAAACACCCATAACAATGGGCAAAGTTTTTGATCCCTTTCCTTCTCTGCCGCCAGTCACTTTTCTGACATAACCATTGCATATTTTCATGAAACATGGAAGATTTTCATATGCATAGAGTTCATGATCATACCAGGAAGACAGAATGTGAGAATTGGACATTATAACACCACATTGTTTGTAAAAAAATAAATAAAAATTACACAGCTTCCCACACAATAAACCTGCAAAGAACAAAGAAGAAAGGTCTAGCTCCATTGAGTGTGCAGGGATTTAATTTAATCAAATGTTTTCTCTCAGGTCTGCCTGGTTCTGGTGTTTTTTAGGAATTAGTCTTGTTTGACTGCTTCTGAAGTCCCACATGAAGCCTAAACTAGCCTTAACTTGGTCTCGTCTGTGCCTTTTAGGTCCTTTTATGCTTGTGTCCTTCAGAGATGAACTGAGCGGATACTCAGAGCTCAAGCTTGTGAGACTTTCAAAATAACTTATTTGTGATTTCTATGCACTTTTGAACCCACTGGTTGCTCCTGTATGGCACTTTAAGTATTTTAAACAGTGCAACTGAATGCAATACATCAAAATACAAAGAAAGTATATTTACTATCATACAGTAAATAGGAGACAGAGTAATCATTTATTTCTAACAACAACAACAAAAAAAATAAAATTTCTATAATTCAAAAACGTAAAATGGTATCAAACATGTAACAAACCTAGCAAGTAGCATGTTTCAGACATGTTTTGTTTGGAGTCTAGCAGTAGGACTTTGATCTGACTGTGTCTGTGTGTGTGTGTGTGTGCATTTGCAGCCTTAAGCGCCGATTAGGGTTGGGTCTCGAGAACTGATTCAAGTGAACAAATGCACACAAAATTACAGTTTTGCTTCTTTTTCTACAGATCTGGCCATTGAAATGGGAATTTGCCACGTGGAAT
This sequence comes from Barbus barbus, assembly GCF_936440315.1. Classification (NCBI taxonomy): domain Eukaryota; kingdom Metazoa; phylum Chordata; class Actinopteri; order Cypriniformes; family Cyprinidae; genus Barbus; species Barbus barbus. The sequence goes on from NC_136726.1 coordinate 23,852,349, forward strand.
TAGGGAAAAAAAAAAATGGATGAGGAAATTGCGACACCTGTATATTTTTTATTTTGTTGGCACACCTGACCTCCATCATCTCCTCTGGTCTCCATCACCTCTACTCTATTTGTTTGACCTCCATCACCTCCTCCACCCTTACCTTTCTAATGCTGCCGTGTATCTTAGTTTTATTATTGTTCAAGCTGCACAATAAAGGATCACCGAAGGCTTCAAGTGTTCTTTTTCTTATTTCTCCATCACTAGCATTAGAGTTCAGCTCGTCCTGTGATATGATTCACTTTCAGATGCAAAACAATGAACACAAGGAGTATTTTATACCAATCTGTATTTTACATGTTGATATTTATTAAATCAATTTTGGACTCTGTTTCTAGTCCTTCAATAATTAGTGATTGAATGGAAGGAACCATTATGATTATATTTCTGTCATTTGGTGCTTTCAACTTCACATTCAGCTGTGAACGGCTCCTAGTCTAGATGTGAACAAGCCAATAATGTCAATCAAATCATTAAATATTGATCGGTAATGATTATGAAATTATGACAGTGTTGATCACAGTCACGAGTCTCTTCTGCTGGAAAAAGAGTCTGATGAAAGTCTGAACTTCATCCAAACATCAAGAGACGCATCTCTACTGAATCCACAAAAGAAACAAACTAAAGCCTCAAAAGAAGGGCATCTTTCTGACTCTTTTCTTTCATTCATCTTCTCTTTCTTCAAACACACATTGACTCAGTATTCACTCTCATTCCTCATCACTCTCAGACTGCTTTCTCTTCCAGTCTGAAACAAATGGAGCTTTTCTAACGTCTCTCATTGATGCCAAACACCTGCCCACACTAATTAAACCTCGTTAAGATCAACTCATTAACTAGCACTTCACTTACTGATGGAGAACACAGCTTTTCCAAACTCTCCATCAAATGAACCGATATGATTGTGTTTGGAATCACTGGCGATGCAGTGAAAATTCAGCACAAACATACATATAAATATAAATTAAATATTAAAAACCAAGATGGTGCCACTGATGGCAGCTATTGTGTGTTGCTCTCCAGTGTTTGTACTGTTTTTGTTTGTTTTTCCTGTTTTTTGTTTTTCAAATACGATCAGTTTTACCAGGGATGATCTGCTGAAAATTCGGCAGAACACACCACAAAATCTTTTACCGGATTTAGATTTTTCAGACATTTTGCTGGACATTGTAGTAGCGGAGCCGTAGCTCTGGTCAAACGCTACAGGAGGCGCCGGTGGGGGAAGAGAGCCGGAGCGCTCGTGAAGCTTCGTCAGCGCGGATTTCGAACGGCGTTGCCTAGCATCCATCTGGCGAATCTCCGCTCTCTACCCAACAAAACAGACGAACTCCTTCTGCTCTCCCAGACAAACAAGGATTTTTCTAACTCTGCTGCTCTGTGTTTCACGGAAACCTGGATAAATGGCGACATACCGGACAGCGTGCTACATCTGCCTAATTACCAGCTGATCAGAGCAGATCGGGACACGGAATCAAAGGGGAAATCACGCGGTGGCGGGACGTGTTTTTACATCAATGAGAGGTGGTGTACAGATGTAACTGTGTTAAAGAAGATGTGCTGCTCAGATCTAGAAATGCTCTTCATTAACTGCAAGCCGTTCTATTCGCCGCAGGAGTTCTGCTCGGTCATTCAAGCGCACATGAGCACAGCGTTACAGAAACTCACTGATCTGATCACAGAGAGCGAACAACAACACCCGGACTCTGTTTTAATCATTCTCGGGGACTTTAATAAAGCAAATCTCTCCCGCGAACTGCCAAAATACAGACAGCACATCACATGTCCCACCAGAGACAGTAATATATTGGATCACTGTTACACAACAATAAAGGATGCATATCACTCTGTTCCACGAGCAGCTTTAGGACTCTCTGATCACTGTTTGGTTCATCTTATACTGACCTACAGGCAGAAACTTAAATCTGCAAAGCCTGTATTAAGATCTGTTAAAAGATGTACTAATGAAACAGAGCGAGATTTACAAGCCTGTTTCTCTCTCACTGATTGGACTATTTTTGAAGCTACTGCCATCGATCTGGACGAGCTCACAGAGACTGTAACATCATATATCAGTTTCTGTGAGGATATGTGCATTTCTAACAGGACTCATCTAATCTACAATGTTATTGGATGTCCCTGGTCTAGGTCAGAGTGTAAAATAAATAACACAACCACGTCATCTTAATTGCTCATTTTATTTTTTCTTTCCTTGTTTTCTAATTTGTTTTTGTTGCAATTGTATCCGCCTTTCTCGACTAAGATACACAAAACAATATATTCAAAACAATGGTGGTGTCGAGCGAGGCTAGTTCGGGAGTTTGCTCTATCTATTGGCCACCTTGGCGGCTGGAGTGGATTTAGGAGTGAGGTTGACTGGTTTGCAGGGTGATGAATAGATCGTACATATTTGATTTGTTTATCCTCCACGAGAACGGTGCATCGGAATTAATGAGCGTTCACCGCAGGCTTAAAAATTAATCTTGCAGCAGCATTTTGGATTAATTGTAGAGGTTTAACAGAATTGGCTGGAAGACCTGCCAAGAGAGCATTGCAATAGTCAAGTCTGGACAGAGCAAGAGCCTGAACAAGGAGTTGTGTTGCATGTTCCGAGAGAAAGGGCCTGATCTTCTAAATATTGTATAATGCAAATCTGCAGGACTGGGCAGTTTTAGCAATGTGGTCTGAGAAATTCAGCTTATCATCAATCACAACTCCAAGGTTTCTGGCTGTTTTTGAAGGAGTTATGGTAAATGAGCCTAACTGGAAGGTGAGATTGTGATGAAGCGATGGGTTAGCTGAAACTACAAGCAGTTCTTTCTTAGCTAGCTTGAGTTGAAGGTGATGGTCCATCATCCAGCAAGAAATGTCTATTAGACACGCTGATATGCGAGCAGCTATCGTCGGATCATCAGGATGGAATGAGAGGTAGAGTTGAGTGTCATCAGCATAGCAGTGATATGAAAAGCCATGTTTCTGAATGACAGAACCTAGTGATGCCATGTAGACAGAAAAGAGAAGTGGTCTTAGAACTGAGCCCTGAGGCTCCCCAGTAGCTAGATGTTGCGACTTGGATACCTCACCTCTCCAAGATACTTTGAAGGACCTATCAGAGAGGTAAGACTCAAACCACTGGAGTGCGGTTCCTGAGATGCCCTTTGCCAATAGGGTTGACAAGAGGATCTGATAATTGACCGTATCAAAAGCAGCAGACAGATACAGCAAGATAAATAATGGCTTCAACAACAGTGTGAAGAAGTGACCTTCTTCACCGCTGCAAGCGGCAGCACTGGCGCTCATGTATACGCACTCACACACATTCATTCACCACACGCACCCATCCGTTACCTCGTAATGCTGTTTGGGAAGCGGGTGCACACGCAACCTGATAGCACATGGTCAGGCATCCACATTTCATACTCTCCTTCCATTATCCCCCTGGACATATCACACATACTCACTGATCATTTGTTTTATGTTTTGTTGGTAATTGTCTGTGGTATTTGTTGGTAAAACCGGGTTCCTGAGAGCAGTGCCGGTGAACACGAGCAGAGGGTGGCGAACCCTTAAGACATCATCATTGCGCGGCGCAGGCGCATTGGACAGGGATCCGGTGAAACCATGTCCTGTCTTTATGTGGGGGTGTCAGAGTTCTAACTTACAAAAGGAGTTAGATTGTGTTATTGATGTTGGTTTTATTATGATTGTATTTAAGGCAATTTGTTTGTATAATGTTTGTTTCTTTTCAAGGTTACATTATTATGAATTAAGTTAATGTAGAAAACAATGTACCTGGAAAACATACCTTTTTATGGTGTGCCCGGAAAGGGGGTGGAGTCTGGCCTTTATAAGCTTCACCCAGACTCCAGTTGGGGGCTTGTTCACCAAGTCAAAGCAAGCGTGCTACTGCGGGGCCGTGAGCTGAAAATCCTATTTTGTATAGACCATTTCAACGGATATTCGGCGGTATAAGGAAGTGACGTCTTTGTTCCTCGGACGTTTCCGGTTAGCGTTTGAGCGCATTCAAAACAATAGCGGCAGGCGCTTGATGCACAGTGGGATTGCGATTAATTTATTTAATCCTGCTGTTTAAAATGTAGAAATTAAAACTAGATCCTTGTTGCTCGGTGCTTGGGTGCTCCCTCTGGGCTGGAACTAACGTTAATTTATAAATAATCGGAAACTAAAGGGTTTAGATTTCCGAGAAACGCGCCTGGATTGCAGCAGTGAAGCGAAAAGCAGAATAGCCAACTAGCAGCTCTAGGATATAATGTACAGCACATTTCGATTCAGGTAAGGACGAGTTCTTGTTTTTTTTCCATTTGATTCGTTGTATTTATTTACGTTAACTCTTCAAGTATGATGCAGCATTGTGTTTTCGTCATTGTTTACATATGCGCCTGGCATTTTGATTCTTTTTAGTGAAAAGGGTCAAGCTTTTATTTGCGTTTTGTTGGAAGCGTTATGTGGGCTATAATTAAACATGAGTTCTCATTAGTTGTCTAGCTATCTTGTCAGCAGATAAATCCAGTGAGTAACATGTTATAGAAATGTATTCTCTAAACTTGAATGTTGAATAGTGAAACGGTTAACGTTAACTGCAGTAGTTTACAAAAGCTAACGGTAAACATTTTTCATCACTTATGCTTGTCTAATGTTAATTCCAATATGTACTGATGTATTAAACAATAGTATTATTTGTAAATACTGTGTATTAAATAAAATAATTGTTTTTTTACTTTTGTCTTTAGGAAAGTCATCATCTGTAATGTAAGACACATAACCCAGTGAATGCTACAGGGAGACGGGACAGTGCAAAACCACATGAGACCATATGAACACCCAGATGTGTTTGAGAGCTTGAGGATGAAATGCAACGTAGTACTCAAAGCTGCTCATGGTTAGCCTGCTGCTTTTGATATTGATCACATGTTAATAAATTTGCTGGAAACAGTCTCTGTCTTTTGTTTATATGCAGTACTGGTCAAGTGTCTGGACACATTACTATTTTTTTTTTTTTTTATGTTTTTGAAAGAAGTCTCTTATGCTCATCAAGCCTCCATTTATTTGATCAAAAATACAGACAAAATCAGTAATATTGTGAAATATTACAATTTAAAATAATGGTTTTCTATTTTAATAATCTTTATATTTATTTCTGTGATGCAAAGCTGGATTTTGATCAGCCTTTTCTCCAGTCTTAAGTGTCACATGATCCTTCAGAGATCATTCTAATGTGCTGATTTGATATTTGGTTATTGTCAGTGTTGGAAACAATTGTGCTGCTTAATATTTTTTTCTGGAATCTGATACTTTATACAGGATTGATTGATTGAATCCTGACAGGGATTTTCAAAATAGAAATCTTTCCTAACAGTATGTCTTTACTATCACTAAACAAAAACAAAACAAAAAAATAATTTAATATCCTTGCTGAATAAATGTATTCATATTCTTTAAAAAAAATAAAAAATACTGACCCCAAACTTTTGAACAGTAGTGCATGTTTTTACAAAACATTTCTATTATAAGTAAATGCTGTTCTTTTATTCAAAGAATACTAAAATTATCTCTGTTTATAAAGAAATATTAAGCAGCACAACTTTTTCCAACACTGATAATATATCAGCATATTAGAATGACTTCTGAAGGATCATGTGACACTGATAACTGGAGTAATGATGCTGAAAATTCAGCTTTGCATCACAGAAATAAATTATATTTTAAAGCATATTAAAATAGAAAACCATTATTTTAAATTGTAATATTTCAAAATATTACTGTTTTTGTATTTTTGATCAATGAATTGCAGGCTTGATGAGCATAGGAGACTTATTTAAAAACAGTTAAAAAAAAATAGTAATAGTGCCCAAACTTTTTACCTGTATGTGTGTTTACAGTAAATGTGCATAAAAACATACATACCCACATATATACTGTATGTAGTGTGTGTGCATTTATTAATATGCATGTAGGTTATACTTTTATCTAAGAAAAAAAAAAACAGGTTTATGTATAACACAGTAGCCAGCATTGAATTGCATTCATCTTGTTTATTTGTGACCACATGATGGCTCAGATAGAGCATTCAAATGCTTTCTAGCATTGTTCCACAGCAACAAACCTGACCAAACTATGCACACATTTTAAAACGAATGCAATCAGTAATAATGGCATGAAGTGATTAGCTTACTAGCATTCATTTAGCGCTGTAATAAACATGCATGTTCTGTAAATCTGCAGTGAAACGATATGTATTGTGAAAAGAGCTGTACAAATAAATATGAATATTTGCGTAGACATGCAGACTGACCCAGCAATGCAAGTGAAATGTCCACAAAAACCTCCCCGGACATCTTAGCACAAACCATGATAAGTTCGTAAGTAACACTGTTTGTCTTGCTTCGGTTTAACCGAACATAAGGCTGATGTCATCCATTGTACAAACAAATGATCCCAACTTTTCCGCTCAGGAGTTAATTGTAAGCATCTAGTATGCGATACATTTACTGCCATCTCGTGTACACCACAGCATCAATCAGAGCCGCTTTGATCCGTCCGGAAGACTTTTAATGTTCTTTGTTAGTTTGCACCTCAGTCATATTTAAAGGGTAATTCTATTTTTTTTTTTTTTTAAATACCTAACATGCGTTTTCGCTAGATTTAAAAAGTACGCGCTGTAGGTTTTGATAGATCTGAGATTTAAAAATGGTGCTACCGGAAATGCTTCAGGACCAGACATGCGCAGAAGCGTTCCAACGCCTTTGTTATTGTTTACATCCTTGAAATGGTCTATAGTGTGGATACTTTTGTATATATTCAGACACGTAAATATCTTTGATTTTATTTTGTTCTTTTTTTGTGTGTGTGTTATTGTTGGGATTGCTCACTTGTAAATAATTTTCACGGCTGGACTATTGGACTTTTCGGTGCACATGTAAATAAACATCAACATACTCTAACGAGTACTTGCGGGTTGAGCCATCCTTTTTCTCCCTTTTTGAGCCATAACACACCCGCAGTAGACCCTGCCAAGAGACTACTGCTTGACAAACAGAAAGCAAGGCAGTTTCGGTCAAATGTCCACTTCTGAAGCTAGATTGGTTGCTGTCCAGGAGGTTGTTCTGTGTGAGAAAGACAGAGACTTGGTTGAACACAAATCGTTCAAGTGTTTTTGCAATGAAAGGAAGAAGGGAAGCCGGTCTATAGTTCCCTAAAACAGTTGGGTTAAGAGTGGGTTTTTTAAGAAGTGGAGTTATACAAGCCTGTTTAAATGCTGAGGGAAAAATTCCAATGTGAAGGGATGCGTTAATGGTGTGAGTGAGTGCAGGTACAACTGCAGGAGAAATGGCTTGAAGGAGATGGAATAGGATCAAGCGGACAGGTTGTAGGATGACTGGAAAGGATGAGTTTAGAGACTCCTGCCTCAGAGAGTGAAGAGAAGGATGTGACCGAGTGTATGTTTGCTGGTAAGATGTGTTTGATAGAAGTCAGAGAGGAGTGATCGATATAAATTATGGTCAGTATTATTTTGTGATTTGCGCCATATCCTTTCCGCAGCCCTGAGTTTAGAACGATATTTTTGGAGAACATCAGATATCCAAGGGGAAGAAGGGGTGGTAAATATTTACAGTAAGACACCTTATGTTTTGATTGCTTGTGTTTTGCAGCTGTCGCAGTAATATATCGTAAAACAACACCACTGCCAAATCAAAGAAATAAACCAAACAAAACAATCCTTATAACTAACCTCTAAACTGACTAACAAAAGAAATATGAAAATAAAACCGAAATCTTTGGCGTATACGACGCCCAAACTAAACTCATTTAAACTAAAAAAAAAAAAAAAGTACAAGGGTGGTGAAACACTTCAATACTGATCTAACAAAGCACAACTAATCTAAAACAAAACAAACAATTTTGTAACAACAATTGACTAGATATTCAAATTATCACCAGAGATGTTCTTGGTTAAGTAGCTCGAAGCACCTGAATGCATTCTTAACTTTGAACTTGACAGGTAGTAAGACTAAAACTCTAACATGGATATCATCGTAATCGTTCACATAGAATTCGATACTATAAAGTCAATAGCCAAATCTATAAATCTATAAATGTCAAATCACTCAACACAAAGCATGACTCCATAAGACAAGATACATTAAGCATCTGGAAGCGACTGGCGTCAAACACAAGACTGCTGACCGCATAGAGGCCTCAAATACAGACGGTACGTCAGCGGATTGGCAGAGCGTCATGACGTCAGAATGATGATTGACAGTCTAGTAAGTCAATAAAAACAAACCTAGAAGCGGAGTAAGAAATAACACAAAGACAGCAGAGCAAGAAAAAAACAACAACATACACAAAACACACGTGGAACGTAACAGTCAGACCGACAGAGTTGAAAACATACAAAAATATGTCAAAATACCCGTCTTGGCAAGTATCCTCGAAAGCAGTCAGTTGAACAGCTGAAAAGAACGCAAGTCACGCCTCTGTTCATCAATCTGCTCTGGCTACCAATAGCTGCTCGCATTAAATTCAAGGCATTAATGTTTTCCTACTGAACCACCACTGGCTCTGCACCCCTTTACCTAAATTCATTACTTCAGACTTATATGCCTCTAGAAGCTTGCGTTCTTCAAGTGAACGACGCATTATTGTACCATCCCAAAGAAGCACAAAAACACTTTCACAGACTTTTTCATGAACTGTTCCCATCTGGTGATGACCTGCCCAACTCAATCCCAGCAGCTGAATCCTTACCCATCTTCAAGAAACGGCTAAAAACTCATCTGTTCCATCTTTACTTGACCCTCTAACTCTAGCACTCTCTATTCTAATTTTATTTTATCTATGTGTCTTTTTATTTAAAAAAAAAAAAAGATCTGTACTGTGTTAGGATAACCAAGACTTGTAATAGCACTTGCACGTTGTTGCTCTTTTGTTGGTTTTGATTGCTTCTTATGTCCTCATTTGTAAGTCGCTTTGGATAAAAGCGTCTGCTAAATGACTAAATAAATAAATAAATGAAAAATATTTTAAAACTTTGCTCTTTCTCCTCATCTTCATCGTCCTTATCACCTGATTGCAAATTCGCTGGCTTTCGAGGCACATCAGCTTTTAAATGAAAGAGAAAATGCATAAAATTCAGTGGCCTTCATGTTTACTTCTGTATGACTACGTTTCATGACATCTTTTTTTTTTTTTGCACATTCAGGAATGTCATTCAATCACACTTGAAAAAAAAAAAAAAAAAAACACATTTAAAAAAAAAATTTTGTGAATACAACAGCCATGCAAAAAAATGGTAAGGTGTATTTGTACATTAAAACTTAAATAAATAAATATACAAACTCATGATTTGGGGCCCCCTAGTGTCCTGGGCCCATATGCCTGACACAGTCTGCATCTTAACAGTGCCACTGTTAAAGAGATGGCTCTTTAATCTAGATTTAAACTGACAGAGTGTGTCTGCTTCCAGAACAGTGTTAGGTAGATTGTTCCAGAGTTTGGGCACTAAATAGGAAAAGGATCTGCCGCCCGCAGTTGATTTTGATATTCTAGGTATTATGAGATTGCAGCAGACGTAAAGGACAATGAGATAAGAGCTTGATAAGAGCCCAATGTGTAGTGAGCCAGGATCCTTACAAGTGACCGAATCTGAGTAAGTTATACTGATTCAGCCCAGCGAAAATATTGCATTTATTCATGCAGTCCACACCGACCTTAAAATAAAAGCCAAATGAAAGTAATTTAAAACAAGTACAAAATTGCGAAAATGCTTCAAGTTCATGTAGTTCTTCGCCTTCTGGCTCAAACTTGGAACTAATGCAGAGGTGAAACAACACAAAATCTAGAGTTCCTCACAACCTTGAAAAATATTTCAGTTGATATTTCAAAATATTTAAGTTTCTTAGACTTCCACAAAAAAACTCTGTGGTTCAACATGAGTTCATTGTCACCAGGGTGGAGAAGTGCAACGGAAGAAAGCCATTTGACCCATTGTAGTTTGGGAGGAGCTGTTTGGCATTCACAGCAGCAACGCATTCTACAAGTTAAATATATTAAGACAAATAAAAACAACATTTACACCTAACCCAAACACATGGCAAACACAAAAGCACAACAAATCACAATCCACTTTGATTAAACAGTCTTACAACAGAGAGAATAAAAGGCTTTCCATATCTCTCTAAATAATAATATCACTACATGAGCTACACATAACCTGTGCTGTTATATGGAGGGGGTGAGATTAATTATTCATAATGGAAGACAGCTTCATTACCATAATTTCTTGCCCAATTTCATCTATACAGGGCAGAGAGCATCCCACTAACTGATCAGTTTGACATTTATAGGGACAATCTGATGTGTTTCTTTCAGAAATCTATTACAATTTCTTTAGTTTTACATGCATTAAGCTCAAGGAAATTCAACTTGCACCAATTCATAAAAAAATTCTTAATCATCTCTTTTTTTAATCCTCATTATTATCAGTATTACATCTGTGTCATCAGAGTATTTCTGAAAAAGACCACTAGCAGAATTGTACTGAAAGTCAGATGTATATAGAGCAAATAAAAAGGGATCTAGAACGGTTCCTTGTGGGACTCCTGTACTGCACTTCACAACATCAGACACAGTTCTAGAGCCTGACATGCTGGGGTCTATAGGTGAGGTAGTCAGTTATCCTGATTACCAGGTTAGGATGCCCACCTGCCTTCTCCATCTTAAATTTAAGTAATAAATAATAATAATAATAATGAGGGCTGAAAGGTATTAAATGCACTAGAAGAATCAAAGCATATAACTCGCAGACATATTTCAAGCTACCTCCAAATAGGCAAGAGATCGGAAATATGACTGTGTTTTCTACTCCAATACCTGGTTTATAGATCCCCCCCGCTTTATAGATGAACTGAACTCTGTTTACAGACTTTACAGAATTAAGCTGAACTGAATCAATGATGAACTGAACTGAAAATTGACTCTTTACTCTTGTCCTCTGTTGTCACTCAGGACAGAGTTCCAGTAACAGACAGAAACTGGGTTTCACTTACTAAGCATGCGTTAACACAGATTTCTGCATGAAACCTGTGTATGAAGTAACGTTTTCAAGAACAAATCATAATTGTACAATTCCAGAGTGAAGAAACTGAAAGGTAACATCATCACAGACCCCTGTCTCCCCAGACAAAACCTGTTTGCACTTCTCCCTTCAGGCAGACGCTACAGATCTCTGTGCACTAACATCTACGAATAAAAACAGTTTCCCCCTTGCCATCTCCAGCTTGAACAGCTAACACAGAAATTATTACCTGTGTTCTGTAATTCATTTCTCCATTTCTTTCAAGTAGTATGTAAATACATATGCATTTTTTTGATTTATACAACTGTGCAGAAAATAAATCTGTACAAATCTGTACATAAATCTTCTGTTCCAGATTTATACCACATTATTATTATTATTTTAGTCTTATTTAGTTTTTCTTCCTGTTCTCATGTCTTTGCAAATAAAGCTAATTCTGATTCACAAAAAAAATGTTTGTACTAAAATTTATTCTAAATTTAAGAACAAATATAAGAACAACTGAAAGCACACTCTGGCTGGTATCAACAATCTATATATAAACTATATATAATGTATATTACATCTTATGACAATAGTTATATATTATGTATAATTAAATGTAATAAATGATGATAATATATATAAATAATAATTTCATCATATATAGTGAAAGAGTAAGAAATGCTGTGTTGGACTATAGCTCTAGCTGCAAGGTTTCTCTGAATAACAGCAGCTAATGATAGCTCTGTAAAAACTGGTTTTGAATAGAATGTGTTTTATATGGGATTGCATGGAGTATCTTTGATGAAATACTGTAAAGGAAAGCGTGTGTGGAAAGCCCTTATATGGAGATGGTTTGGGCGTGAATTATACAAATGATTAACCTTGTGCATGAGGTGCTGATTATATCATATTTTTTTTCCCCTATTTATTTATTTATTTGTGCTATTGTTGTAATTTGTTTATTTGGTCTCAGTTACTGACAGTTCACTTGTCTTTAATACTGTTTTTGCTGTGGTATTGATAGAGATACTTCATTTCCAGCTATATCGTCAGCTTGGCTGCACAGATACTATTTGAATGGAACTGAGCTGGACGATTACATCACTAAATCAATAATGAACTGACTTTAGCTGAACATTGAGTGTTTATTGTATTGTATAACTTTATTGTCCACCTGAGTGGAAAGTTGTCTTTGACTCAGCAGCAAAACAAACTGTTTACTGTTGTCCTTTTGCATTATTACACACTATTTTTCATATTTAATATTGTAAAGCTGCTTGACACAATCTGTGGTGTGAAAAGTGCTGTATAAATAAAGGTGACTCAATCATTCTTCATATGATCGGGAAACATGACTCCGGTTTATGTAGTACTTCAGAGACTGTGGAGCACATTCTGTTAAAGTGCATCAGATATAATAATGATAGATTAATGCAAGAAAATCAAATCTAGTCATTAGTTAGCAATGGAATTTATTAAGAAACTCTTTACAAGCGTTCAAGATTTTATTAGAATTCTTAAAGGCCACAAATCTAATAAAAGTATTTAGTTAAGAAGAGTTTTTCTCCACATTGATGGTTTCACTCCATCTCAGTAGATGGCAGAAATGCACAATATGATGGTTTGCTGAATCGAAAGAAGAAGACAAAGTACTTTCACTTTCTCCAAATCATCGGATTCTTCCTGAAACATCTGGACGCGGTCAGAAAGAAAGACAACTTCATCTTATTTCCTGGTAAGAGCTGATCTGAAGAGACTGCGGTACATCTCCCTCTAAAATCTGTTCTCTGAAGGACTAATTGCTGTTAAACTCCTCATATGAATGTTTGCATAGTATAATTAATTTTAGACCGTTGCGAGATGATAATGATCACTGCGAGACTAAAAAGAGAGTTGAGGGCGCAGCGTCCAGATGTTGCCAGATCCAGATATTAAAGGATCTTTGGACTTGTCTTTTCGAGAAGGGTCTCGCTGCAGCCTACACCATCCAGGGGTCGTGGTTAGATCCAGATCCAACTCCTCCCACCTTACATATCCCTAAACCCACCCATCACCCCCTAGATGTGGATCCAGCCACGCCCCCTGGATGTTGTGGACTGCAGGGAGCCCTGCTTGGTCTTTTCTGCTTAATTTGACACTTTAGAACGTTAATAAAGTAGGAAGTTGCAGTTTCAGCAGTATTTTTTTTTTCTTATCTTATTTGCAAAAGATTTGAAATAATTTCAGTTTATTTTTCGAGTTTTGTTTGTTTTATCAATATCTGTCAACACTGCATCGCTGACTCTTAAACTGGCTGTAATCAAATAAACCCATGGCCAGGTTATTGCTGACAGCATACCATATTCTGTAAGGGAAACACAAAAATTATCACGATATTATCTATTAGAAACGTTATCAACGCTGTCAAAAACAGTAGAATTTAACACAAGTACACAGATCTGTAGAACAAGTAGCCCTCAAAAACAGCTTTCACAAACATCTGTCTGTATGTAATGAGTTGTATTATTATAGCACAATTCTATATCCCTCCCTCACTAATTTTCAAAGTCAAAAACTGGCTATGGCCATGCTGCTGTCTATATATTAAATCTCTTTTGAATGAGCGCTCGCTGTTCACTTTCACTTTTGGATCACACACCCTGTGTAAAGAGAGCACATATCAGATATCTGTCGATCTGTGGAGCAGCATGGTCTTGTCAGTCATCTCTCCTTACTCTCCACCCATGATCAGTTAAATCTGACTCCTGCAGCTGCTGTTGGATGCAGGGTTGCCAAGTCATGGGTTGGTTTTCCTCGTGGGTTTAATGTTTGAAATACTGCATAAATTACATTTGACTGAAATGCTTGTAACATTTGACCATTTTCCATTCTGCCCATGATAAACTGAGGTAGATGTTAAGTCTTGTAACCCTATCTAAGAGTGTGTTTACAATGTTACTGTACTGATACACAAAGAGCAGCTCTTTATATTGTAACATGTGCAATATACGTAATATGTCAAAATTCGCAAGTTACAAGAAATATAATGTGCAATAAAGCTGATTTGTTCTTGCAGAGCTTCATTATGGTGAACTACTGTGGTCTTGTATCTGAGAAAAATGTGCCAGGTAAAAACTCTCAACTTCCTTCTTATAATAACAGCTTTAACTGTTTATTTTGTGTATAATTCTTCTTAATTACCAACAGTGTATTTTCTCAGGTGCAGATCTTCTGAAGAGAGTGTTGAGATGTTTGTGTAGATCTTCTGAAGAGAGCGTTGAGGTGTTTCGGTAGATCTTCTGAAGAGAGTATTGAGGTGTTTCGGTAGATCTTCTGAAGAGAGTGTTGAGATGTTTGTGTAGATCTTCTGAAGAGAGTGTTGAGATGTTTGTGTGTTTGTGTAGATCTTCTGAAGAGAGTGTTGAGATGTTTGTGTGGATCTTCTGAAGAGAGTGTTGAGGTGTTTGTGTAGATCTTCTGAAGAGAGTGTTGAGATGTTTGTGTGTTTGTGTAGATCTTCTGAAGAGAGTGTTGAGGTGTTTGTGTAGATCTTCTGAAGAGAGTGTTGAGATGTTTGTGTGTTTGTGTAGATCTTCTGAAGAGAGTGTTGAGGTGTTTGTGTAGATCTTCTGAAGAGAGTGTTGAGATGTTTGTGTAGATCTTCTGAAGAGAGTGTTGAGATGTTTGTGTAGATCTTCTGAAGAGAGTGTTGAGATGTTTGTGTAGATCTTCTGAAGACAGTGTTGAGGTGTTTGTGTAGATCTTCTGAAGAGAGTGTTGAGATGTTTGTGTGTTTGTGTAGATCTTCTGAAGAGAGTGTTGAGATGTTTGTGTAGATCTTCTGAAGAGAGTGTTGAGATGTTTGTGTAGATCTTCTGAAGAGAGTGTTGAGATGTTTGTGTAGATCTTCTGAAGAGAGTGTTGAGATGTTTGTGTAGATCTTCTGAAGAGAGTGTTGAGATGTTTGTGTAGATCTTCTGAAGAGAGTGTTGAGATGTTTGTGTAGATCTTCTGAAGAGAGTGTTGAGATGTTTGTGTAGATCTTCTGAAGAGAGTGTTGAGGTGTTTGTGTGTTTCTCTCAGTTCCTCTGAAGAGCATCTCGGTGCAGCTGCTGGTTCAGGATCATGTGGCCTCAGTCAGCTCCAGTCTGCAGTATGTCAATGAGGAGGATCATCCGCTGGAGGCCGTGTTCGTCTTCCCGCTGCCCTCCGATGCCGCCGTCTGCCACTTCAGCGCCAGGGTTGGAGAGCAAGAGATTGTTGCAGAGGTGCAGGACAAACAGAGAGTGAGTCTAATCAGCAGCAGTGTTGTGTTTTATCTATTCCTGCTCAGACCTGACCCTAATCAAACTCACCTGTGTGCTGGAGCTAAACTTTGGAGGACAGTGGCTCTATGCCCATGTTATCTGGAATAACAGTAAGCTGGGTTGTTCTGGTGTTTATGGATGTGTTTGTCTCTCACAGGCGCGGGATCAGTATGATGATGCTGTGAGTTCGGGTCAGCAGGCGTTTCTGCTGGAAGAGAGCGATCAGAGTCCGGATGTGTTCAGACTGAGTGTGGGCTGTTTGTCTCCGGGTCAGACTGCCGTCATCTCCATCATCTACATCATTGAGCTCAGCGTTCAGGCCGACAACGCCCTGCGCTTCTGTCTGCCGGCTGTACTCAACCCTCGATACACACCAGCAGGTGCACAGTTTACCTGATTCCAGCAAACAACACACACTGAGATCATAATCATACTGTATTAGGGACGCATTGATCCAATATTCAGTATCGGTATCGGCTCCGATACTGGCATTTTCTGCTGAATCAAGTATCAGTCAGATGAGACGGATCAAAATCTGATATTGTGTGAATAATATTCTGGGTTATTGTTAAGCCCCACAAAAGAGACACAAATATTATAAAGCACCATAAAGTTCTCCTGCACGGGATGTGCAGAAGCGCATGTCCCACTCTGTATTTATATTATAATACTTTTGCAAAGAAAAATTATTAATAGCCTTTCTTGTTTTGTCCTACGACAGGACAGCTCAAGAGATTCTATTAATAATCTAATGCATAGCACAGGAGGCAGGAGCATATTATAGATTGGACTCTTGTCTATCATGTTTCTTCCTCATCACTGTGCTTTACATTTAAAAGAAATGACGGTAACACTTTAGAATACTGTTTCTTACTGCATAACTAATAAGGAATTATTGAAGAGCTAACAGGTTATTATTCATTAACACTTAACTCACTACTGTTAACTACTAAGGAAGATGTGTTAACTAGTCAGTAGGTAATATAATTGTCATAACTCCTGAAGAACTACTATTCATTATCTACTAGTTAAGGTTCAAGAAAAATTCCTTATTAGTTATGCAGTAAGTAAGAAATAGTATTCTAAAGTGTTACTGAAATGGCTTTTAATTTTATAGCATATATTTGTATATAAGTATCTACTTGTTTTTCATGAATGTATTTTACAACAATAGAAAGTGCCGTGTGTAACATTTTACCAGATTTAGTCCTACACCTATTCACTTATATTTGTTCCCCACTAAATAATGTTATTTCAATACTGTAAAGTTTTTGATTTTATAAAATGATTGTGCACTTTTGCTGCTGAATTATCCACTAACCTAGTTTATAATAGTATTTTTGTCATAGATTATTTATGATTATACATTTTTAAAATATTTTATAGAAAATAAATTTAAATCTATATTTATCGGATTGTATCGGTATCGGCCGATACTCAGAATTTTCTGGATCGAATTGGTTCTGAAAGTATTGTATCATTGCATCCCTAAATCATATATCGGCCAGAACAGTAACTTTCCACATCTTCACTAGGTTTTTTACATTTATAATTCAGATATGTTTGACTTCTGAAAGAAGTGTCTACTGCATTTAATTGATCAAAAATACTGTAAAAATTATTAAAAAAATATATATATATTAGTATAATTGAAATGTGAATATATGTTACATACTAATAATACATACTGATAAAAAAAAAATTATAGCCTGTATGCACTGTAGTCGCTTTGGATAAAAGCGCCTGCTAAATGCATAAATATAAATGTAAATTAATTATGTTCAAATGTAATTTATTTCAGAATTTTAAGCATCATTACTCCAGTCTTCAGTATCACATGACCCTTCAGAAATCATTCTAATATACTGATTTACTGCTCAAGAAACATTTCTGCTTCAGTGACTGGTGTTATAGTGTATCTCTGTTTGTCTGTCTATTTCTTTCAGCTTCAGCGGCTGGTGTTCCAGAAGTTTTCTCAGCATCAGTTATTCCTTACACTCTGTCTCTGAGTGTTGAAGTGAGATCTTCAGACCGCATCTCCAGACTGGAGTCCAGCTGCCCTCTGGATCCTCTGGAGTTCCTCGACGCACAGCACACTCACGCCACGGTACTGTGTGTTTATGTGTGAGTGTGTGTGTGTGTGTGTGTGTGTACAGTTTTCATGCACGTAGCATCAGCAGAAGCCTGTAATGTGTGTGTATGTGTGTGTGTGTGTAGGTGAATCTGAGCGCTGGTCACCGGTTTGATAAGGATGTGGAGCTGCTTCTGTACTATGAGAACACCCATCAGCCCACTGCTGTGGTGGAGGCTGGAGCAGCTGCAGCTCAGACAGGTAGATGGTTTTCGTTTGTAAATATACTGCTAATATGTGACTTAATGGTCAGCTCACCCTCAAATGAACATTAAGTCATTGACTTCTCATAGAAGCTTCACACTCATGACTTCTCTCCTGAGGCCACAAGAGGGCGTACCGAGCAAAATATTACTAATGCACGTGTATTCAAAGCAATAAAATAACAGGACTATCTTTGAAAAAAAGTGCATAGTGTTTAAAATAATGTTTCTAAGCCAAAAATAATTAGTTAAGTTGCTTAAACAATTAGAAACAAAACAGCATCATGTATGCATGCATAGTTTAATACAAAGGACCGAAAAACAATCACAAAGAGTACTTTTTTAATTTAAAAACATGATATGCAGTGAGATGGGGGAAAAAAATGTTGAGACGTGTTTTCTAAAAGTTCAACTTACATTAATTTTTACATGCTTTCTAAACCAGCGGCTCTCTCGTGCGAGACACGAGTGCAATGGTGATAGATGTCCCTCTAGAAAATGCAATAAATATGCATTCTGTGTGAACGGCTTGGTTTCAGTTTTACCGTAAACAAGATCTTCTCTGCATTGATGTTCTCTTTTTCTGCAATTTTTTGAATGAACAACGCAATATCGCCGCATCTGGTGGGTTCACCTGGATAGGCTAACAAAAACATTAAAAAGCAATGACACTTACATCGTCATCGCATCTTGTTTGCCACTGATAAGGCTGCCTGACATAAAATTGAAATGCAACATTTTTGCATTACAATGTGGATTTTTATTTTAAATTCAATAAATATGCAAGATTCAATTTTTTATTTGACAGCCCTAGTATAGTGTAACATATACTGAATCAGGCCATTTACACCCTGTTTCCCTGTTTCAGGGTCTCTGATGGGCGACCCGGCGCTCATGATCAGTTTGTACCCAGAGTTCCCTGCGGATGTGATGTCATCACTGGCGTCTCAGGGCGAGTTCATTTTTGTGGTGGACAGATCCGGCAGTATGAGATGCGAGATGCATCATGGGAAAGATGCACAGAAGCGCATCGAAAGCGCAAGAGTAAGATATAGGATTTCAGATATAACACATCTATTGAGTTGTATTGAGTCACTGAACTCATCTGTACTTGTGTCTCTCCAGGACACGCTGCTGCTGCTGCTGAAGAGTTTGCCCATGGGATGCTACTTCAACATCTACGGATTCGGCTCTCGCTTTGAGTCCTTCTTCCCGTCAGTAACTGGATGTTAGTTGTTCTTTAGGAATGATCTCATGTTGGTTAGCTGTGGTTTTGAGAGAGATTGTGTCGTTGCAGTCAGAGTGTCGTGTACAGCGAGGACACGATGGAAGAGGCTCTAAGGAGAGTAAAGAGCATGAGCGCAGATATGGGCGGCACAGAGATCCTACAGCCTCTGAAACACATCTACAGTCAGCCCTGTTACCCTGATCACCCCCGACAGGTACAGACAAACATATCACAGGATTAGTTCACTTCCAGAATAAAGATTTCCTTTTAGTTTACTCACCCCCATGTCATCCAAGATGTTCTTGTCTTTCTTTCTTCAGTCGAAAAGAAATTAAGGTTTTTGAGGAAAACATTCCAAGATTTTTCTCCATATAGTGGACTTCAATGGGGATCAACGGAATGAAGTTTCAATGCAGCTTCAAAGGGCTCTACACGATCCCTGCCGAGGAATAAGGGTCTTATCTAGCAAAACCATCTGTCATTTTCTAAGAAAATAAAACTGTATATACTTTTTAACCAGAAATGCTCATCTTGCACTAGCTGGACCTCACGCATTATGTAATCACACCAGCGTGATGCAGGCGGAAGTACCGACCCAGTGTTTACAAAGCGACATGTAAAGACAGTCAAATGCCCTTTACTAAATAGGTAAAACAATGATGTCAGAAGATTTTACCCTTCTTATCTGAACTGACGCACAAAGTTCAAGTTCAAGTTGAGCTTTATTGTCATTCCGCTACATGTGGGGACATGCAGTGGAACGAAATGTCATGTCTCGCAGGACCACGGTGCTACATAAATACAGACATTACAACAATGAAGTAAAAAAAACACTATAAACCTATACACTACTAACAGATTTAACTATAAGTATACTATATATAAGTATTTACCCTATACAAACTAAGAAGGATAAAAAATACAACTATACGAATGCTTCACATAAATATTACCCTATACAAACTAAAAAATAGAAGATAAAAAATACAAACTATACGAATGCTTCACAAATACTGTACATGTGCAAAGAGAGACATTTGAGTCAGCAGCTGGTTGGGGAACAGTGCAGGATGATTTGTAGTGCATGAGCATGTAAACATACATATATTGCTGAGTTTTTTGTGAGATTGTGCACACGCAGCAGTGTGTGTAAGTGTCCATAGTGCAAATAGTGTAAGGTGTAAAGGGTCCATAGTGCACATAGTGTAGGGTGTGAGTGTCCATAGTGTAAAGTGTCCATAGTGCACATAGAGGAGAGTGTCCATAGTGTAAAGAAAAATAAGAATAAAATAAATAAAAAAATAATAATTAAAGTTCCATACAGTTTTTCTTTGGTGTGGTAAGGTTTGGGGTGGGGGGTGGTCCATGTTCAGGAGGTAGGGGTTTGCATGGGGTTTCAGAGGGGGGCGGGGTGGTTTGAGTTCAGGGCTCTCACAGCCTGGGGGAAAAAGCTGTTGAGCAGTCTGGCGGAGCGGGCTCTGATGCTCCGGTACCGTCTTCCTGATGGTAGGAGCTGGAAGAGACTGTGGGAGGGATGGGTGGAGTCCTTCACGATGCTGTTGGTTTTGCTGGAGCATCGTGTAAGGAAGATGTCCAGGATGGAGGGGAGAGGGGCACCGATGATCTTTGCAGCTGTGTTCACTGTCCGCTGGAGGGTCTTGCGGTCAGCAGCACTGCAGTTCCCGTACCAGACAGTGATGCAGCTGGTCAGCACACTCTCAATGGTGCCTCTGTAGAATGTGGTGAGGATGGGTGGAGGGAGACTTGCTCTTTTCAGCCGGCGGAGAAAGTGTAGGCGCTGTTGTGCCTTTTTGGAGAGTGACATGGTTTTGGTGGTCCAGGTGAGATCCTCTGTGATGTGTACCCCCAGGAATTTAGTGCTGCTGACTCTCTCCACAGTCGAGCTGTCGATGGTCAGTGGGGGGTGGTCAACAGAGTTTCTTCTGAAGTCCATCACAACCTCCTTTGTCTTCTCCACATTGAGGGACAGATTGTTTGTGCCACACCATTCAGCCAGCTGTGCCACTTCCTCTCTGTAGTGCGTTTCATCGTTGTTGCTGATGAGACCTACGACTGTTGTGTCATCAGCAAACTTGATGATGTGGTTGGAGCTGAACTTGGCAGTGCAGTCGTGGGTCAGCAGTGTGAAGAGCAGCGGGCTGAGCACACAGCCTTGTGGAGCACCTGTGCTCAGTGTTGTAGTGCTCGAGGTGTTGTTGCCGACACGGACTGACTGAGGTCTTCCAGTTAGAAAGTCCAGGATCCAGTTACAGAGGGAATTGTTAAGGCCCAGCAGGTTTAGCTTATTTATGAGCTGTTGTGGGATTATTGTGTTGAATGCCGATCTGAAGTCAATGAACAGCATTCTAACATAGGAGTCTTTATTTTCTAGGTGGGTAAGAGCCAGGTGGAGGGTGGAGGAAATTGCATCGTCCGTAGAGCGGTTTGGACGGTATGCAAACTGGAGCGGGTCGAGTGTGTTGGGGAGGCTGGTTTTGATGTTATGCATGACTAGCCTCTCAAAGCACTTCATCATGATTGGAGTCAGTGCTATGGGACGGTAGTCATTGAGACAGGACACAGGTGATTTCTTTGGTACCGGTATGATTGTTGTGGATTTGAAACACGTGGGGACGACTGCCTGACTCAGCAAGGTGTTGAAGATATCTGTTAGGACATCTGTCAGCTGTGCAGCACAGTCTCTCAGAACACGGCCAGGTATGTTGTCAGGACCCGCAGCCTTGCGTGGGTTAATCCTAGATAGGGTCTTCCTTACGTCGGCTGGAGACAGACAGAGCGCCCGGTCGTTGAGAGGTGTGGGCAGTTTTTGTGCAGGTGTGTCATTCTGCATTTCAAACCGTGAATAAAAGTGGTTGAGTGCATCGGGGAGGGATGTGTCCTCATCACAGGCCTGTGGCGGGGGCTTGTAGTCTGTGATGGTCTGAATGGCTTGCCACAGGCTCCGTGTGTCTCTGCTGTCTGTGAAGTGGTTGTTGATTTTTTGGGCATATGACCGTTTTGCTTTTTTGATGCCACAGGACAGATTGGCTCTTGCTGTTTTGAGGGCTGCTTTATCTCCTGATCTGAATGCTTCATCTCTGGTCTTTAGCAGCCCACGAACCTCTGCTGTCATCCATGGCTTCTGGTTTGCACGTGTGGTGATGGTCTTGGTGACTGTCACATCACAAAGACGAAGAGCTAACTGCATGTGACGTTTCCAACATGATTACGTAATGTGTGAAGCAGAGCTAGTGAAAGATGAGCATTTCTGGTTAAAAAGTATATACAGTTTTATTTTCTTAGAAAATGACAGATGGTTTTGCTAGATAAGACCCTTATTTCTCGGCAGGGATCGTGTAGAGCTCTTTGAAGCTGCATTGAAACTTCATTCCGTTGATCCCCATTGAAGTCCACTATATGGAGAAAAATCTTGGAATGTTTCTTCAAAAACCTTAATTTCTTTTCGACTGAAGAAAGAAAGACAAGAACATCTTGGATGACATGGGGGTGAGTAAATTAGCTGGAATTTTTTATTCTGGAAGCGAACTAATGCTTTAATCACTTAACGCTCGTTCTGAACATTAGAGAGGTGTTTTTCTCATCCTGAGACTGATTTTCTCTCAGCTGTTCATCTTCACTGATGGAGAGGTGGGGAACACTAAGGAGGTGCTGGATCTGGTGAAGAGTCACGTTTACTCTCACAGGTGTGTTCACTCGTCTCGGTCCTCCTCATTTACTCCAGGGTTAGTTCATGTCAGAAGCTCAGCGCTGGAGCTGCTCTTGTGTCTGCAGGTGTTTCTCCTTCGGGATCGGTGAGGGTGCGAGTACGGCTCTAATCACAGGAATGGCCAGAGAAGGTTCTGGTCACGCTCAGTTCATCACAGGCACTGACCGCATGCAGCCCAAAGTAAGACCTGCTGCAGAAACAGACTGGATCCAGTCAGTGCAAGATGTTTAGGGAGTTTATTTACAGCCATCTCTTGTTCATCAGGTGATGCAGTCTCTCAGGTTTGCTCTTCAGCCGGCCGTGGATAATATCTCTGTGGACTGGACCGTTCCTGAGGGAGTGAGGATGGAAATACTGTCCCCACCCATCAATGCTCTGTTCCAGGGACAGAGGGCGCTCATCTACGCTCAGATTAAAGGACAGGTCAAAGCTTTAAATGGTTTAATTATTAGTAGCCTGCAGGTAAAATACAGAATGTGACCATGGACCACAAAACCAGTCATAAGGGTAATTTTTTTTTTAATTGAGTTGTATACTACATAAATAAATGAATAAATAATATGTCCATTGATGTATGGTTTGTTATGATAGGACAATATTTGTCTGAGATACAACTATTTGAAAATCTGGAATCTGAGGGAGCAAAAAAATCTAAATATTGAGAAAATCTCCTTTAAAGTTGTTCAAATGAAGTTCTTAGCAATGCATATTACTAATCAAAAATGAAGTTTTGATACATTTATGGTAGGAAATTTACTTAATATCTTCATGGAACATGATCTTTACTTAATATCCTAATGATTTTTAGCATAAAAGAGAAATGTATAATTTTGAGCCATACAATGTATTGTTGGCTATTTCTACAAATATACCTGTGCTACTGATGACTGCTTTTGTGCTGCAGGGTCACATATGTCAATCATTTTGTGTTTCTGTGATTAAGAAAAGTTGCTGCGCTGCCTGACAGCCTGTCCTAACTCAGATGTGATGCAACACTGGCCCTTGTAAGAAAGTAGTTGAAGAGTGTAAAATCACCAAATCCTCCCTTTGTTTCTCCCTTTTTATAGAGCTCAGGAAAGACAGAGGGAGCTGTAACTGTGAAATACAGGCTGAAAAATCAACCAGTGACTAACCAGCTCCAGTTTACTCTTAAACCAGCAGAAGACACAGGGTAACACACACACACATACACACACACAGCCACACACACAAAATGTGTGTAAATATGGCGGCAAATATGATAAAAATACAATAAGCAGACATCACGAGGCAAAAATGGGTTAAGAATTTAGACGAGCGCTGTGCAAACATACTAGTTTCTAATATCTGAAACTAACAGAGCAGAGGTGATGCATGCACATTAACACACACTATAGAAACAAGACTGTTAAATATATGATCTTTTCTAATTGTCATGTTTGTGGTCTCTCACATCTTGAAAATCTGATAAGACTGTAAAAATCTTTTAGTGTGAGCCAGCCTTTACTGACAGTGATATTCCTTTACAATTAATCGGCAATAAAATTCAGCATTGGAAGCTTACTTTTCTCACCATCAGATTCGCACGCACTCAAACTCCAGTAATATCCCGGGTCATTGAATCACTGAGTTGCTGTCAGTCCTGTGTTCCCGCCTCTTGTGTCCTTATTTGGTATGTTTCCTGTCCTCGTTTAGTGTGATGATTAGTTTATTCTGTTCCAGCTGTGTGTATTAATTATCTATGATTTACCTGTGTATTTAGTTCCTGTCTGTTCATTTAGTTTTGGTCTGGGCTACTCGTTACTCCCGGTGTTTCTGTGTGTCAGCCCGGCCTAGCCTAGCCATGTTTGGCTTTATTAAAGACTGTTATTTTGAGTTTATCCTTGTCTTCGTGTTCCTCCCCGTTGTGTGCACCGTGACAGTTGCTGAATCAAGAACAGCTGCGATCTTAAATCATTTTAAACATGTTGGATGGATCATCTCCAACAATAAATCTCACTAATACAGTTTTATTACTATTTAATTCATTGCATATTTTGGCTGTAATAGGACAATTACAGATGACATGAAACTATTAAAATACACTGGTGGTCACAATGATCAGAACACTAGTATTTTCAGCAGCTAAAATAGTTTTTTAAGTCAGTTATTTCTATCTTTTGCTGTAGTGTGTCACTTTACATTTCCAAACATTCATTTAGTCATTAATTGTAATAATCCAGTAAGATTTTTGAGATCTGATCTAATCATCATCAGTCTGTCTGGAATGACATGAAGAAACAGAACAAACT
This sequence comes from Barbus barbus, assembly GCF_936440315.1. Taxonomy (NCBI): domain Eukaryota; kingdom Metazoa; phylum Chordata; class Actinopteri; order Cypriniformes; family Cyprinidae; genus Barbus; species Barbus barbus. Next base: position 23,877,313 of record NC_136726.1, read on the forward strand.
GAGACAGACTAAATCCAGAAGAACTGTGTCTCCAAGACGCTTCAAGAAATCTCCTGCAAAGCTCCTGAGAAACTCTGCTCAAGAGCACCGAGGACAAAAGCTGCTTTAAACACAAAGGATGCTCACAACAAATGTTGATTTCATTTAGTTCATAGAAGTTAAATGATAAAGAATATCAATTTATGACAATATTTTTGACAGCATCCTCATTTTACAGCATTTTACACAAGAGCCTAAAACTTCTAACAGGACTGTAGCTTTGCAGGAGGTTTCTTGAAGCGTCTTGGAGACACAGTTCTTCTGGATTTAGTCTGTCTCAGTTTGTTCTGTTTCTTCATGTCATTAGTGACACACATTGTGTTTGTTGCAGACTGACGATCCACCGGCTGGCGGCCCGGTCTGTGATCCGCTCTCTGGAGCTGCAGGAGCGAGCCGGAGGAGCTGCAGGCCTGGAGAACATCAGGAGCAGGATTGTGGAGCTCAGCGTTCAGGCAGGAGTGAGCAGCGTTCATACGGCCTTCATAGGCATCAATAAAGACAGCAGACAGACGGTGAAAGGGCCGCTGCTGCAGAGGAGAGTGCCTGTACGGAGTAAGTTCACTGATTCTGTGTGTGTTTAGAGCAGGACTGTCCTCCAGTCCCAATCTAACACACCTGCACCAGATAAACTCTAAACTTCTGTGTAGAAGTGGGATTTCATAAGCAGTTTTCCTGTCACATTATAGTGTAATATTGGTGTGCTGACATCAACATGTGGAATTATATTCTTTATTAGGTATGAAGAAACGGTCTTTAATGATTGGTGCCCCTCGGAGGATGCACGGTAAGAAATAATATACATTGTTCTTTCATTTTTAACCTTTTTTGGGGTCAGTCCAGCTCAAGTAGTCCAATGAAGGGTGTTTAATCATTTTCCTAATATCTTTAGAGTGATGAACTCTTTGTATTGGTCATGCAAAAACACCAGTTATTTTATTGTTATCTGTGCACCTTCTGTGTATTAGTAAGTGAAGTAAAGTGACATACTGCCAAGTATGGTGACCCATACTCGGAATTCGTGCTCTGCATTTAACCCATCCAACGTGCACACACACAGCAGTGAACACACACACACACACAGCAGTGAACACACACACACACACAGCAGTGAACACACACACACACACAGCAGTGAACACACACACACACACAGCAGTGAACACACACACACACACACCACATTTTCTTTTTCTCCATATCTAACTGTGCTCTCATCAGTTTCTCTCTGTATTCATAGCAATGAAGGCTGAAAGTGAATCATTTGAGAGAGGTAAACAGCCAAGATGCACGTCATTAATCTGTCGCCAAGATGCACATCATTAATCTGTCTTGTTCTTTTCTCAATCTCTGATTGTCACTCTTTGAATGCTTGTTTTTTAGAACGTGCTCGTGAATCATTGTCTAATCGTGTCTTCTTCCGGTCTGCAGTCTGCAGTATGATGGATGCATCTACTTCTGATTCTGGTTCTGGTTCTGGTTCTGGTTCTGATTCTGATTCTGATTCTGCATTACATCGGGGTAAATCAACACATCCGGCTCACATTCAGAGAACATTACTCTGATCAGATGTGGACGTCATATTATTATGTAACAGAGCTGGATTTCCATCCCATCTGAAGAGGCTACATCAGTGTACAACATTTCTTCTATTAATTGCCCTTAACAGCAACTAGAGATCATAGGAATCAATGACAAACCATTTATGGGTAAATGTAGTTTCCTGGTGTGACACTCTTCAGTGTTTAAAAATGCTTAAAGGGTCATCGGATGCAATATTCACTTTACAAGTTGTTTGAACATAAATGTGTGTCAGAAGTGTGTGTACACTTCCATCCTATAATGATAAAAATCCAGCCAGTGTTTTTTTTTTTAAATCCCGTTTCTCCAATCAGGCTGTTCTGAGATTCCTGTCAGAATGATGTAGTTCTGTGCAGGCCCCTCCCACGATAGTTGATTGACAAGGCCATTTTACCTTAGCTCCGCCCCCCGAGTGAGCTGAGAGCTGTCCGCCGGTGCAGGGGAAGACACCGTGATTGAGTCTCAGATTGAGTGATTGAGGCTTGATGAAAACAGAGCTGATTTTGACAGGGTAAAAAAGGTGTTTTATACACTACCATTGAGAAATTTTAACCAAAGTATGTTATAGACTTTTCATTTAGACCCTAAAGAATCATATCAACTTGTGGAAAATGATCATCTGATAACCTCTTTAAACGAAACAAAACTTGAACGAATGGCCAACAAATGAAGGTCAGCTTATGGAATTCAAATGTTTTGTGCTTTTGCTCTAAACACTTTAAATAGTGCAAAAACACTGCATGTAGATCATTTTAGAAGTGATGTTTTGTTTGAGGTGGAAAAGAAAAAAGCATGTTATTACATACAGTAGTAGCCTGTATTGATAGCATCACACTTTAATCATCATGCACGCATTTCTACAGTAAGTGTTTGGTTGTGTTTGGATTGCAGTTAGATTTAGTTTTTGTGCATGTCTTGCATCAGCTGGATTTTTGTCATGTAAAGCTGAACTGTGCATGATGACATCATCGCTGTGTTTGGGTGATATCATCATCATCACCACCGCTGATCTGTCTGCTTCAGGTGCTGAAGTCAAACCTTCAGAAAGGGCAAAACTCGCTCTGTTTCAAAACATTGAGAAACAGGCTTAACTGGGATCCGTTTATAACCCTGAATAGGAATCCCGTCTGCACTGATCTGCTTTACTGACAATCATAACAGAACTGCGTGTGTTTCAGCTGAACCCGAGCTCCAGAAGGACCCTTTGCTCCAGCTGGTCTCTCTTCAGAAGGCAGTGGGATGCTGGGAGCTGAACGCTGCGCTAGCTGATGTGTTTGGGAAGACAAAGGACGAGATGACCAATCAGAAACCAGCACAGGTGGGACAAATCCAATACTGAGAAGTTGATTAACACTGTTGTATTCTCCCGTAGTGACTATTGTAGTGCTTTGTTGACTGGTGTTTCAAAAGCTATCCTAAACAAATTGCAGGACGTGCAAAATTTGGCTGCCACAATCCTAACTAGAACTAGGATTAGAGATCATATCACTCCTGTCTTGGAGTCCTTGCATCGGCTCCTTGTTATGTTTAGGGTTGATTTTATAATGCTGATGCTTATTTATAAGGCTGTGCATGGTTTGGCCTCAATATTTGTAGAGTTTTTAACTCCCTATACACTAATGTGTGACCGTCGCTCATCTGAAACTGGTCTGTTAACTGTTCCCTCAAAACCTGTTTAAGATTGATGGGAGATGGGGCGTTTTCTTCACTAGCTCCAAAACTATAGAACTTGACGTGTGTGTGTGTGTGTGTGTGTGTGTGTGTGTGTGTGTGTGTGTGTGTGTGTTTCAGGTGGATGGGTCAGTGTGGGCCACTGTCCTCGCTCTCATCTGGTTATATGTGTATAAACTGGATCAGCAGGTGGAGTGGCAGTTAGTGGCCGTGAAGGCGGCGTCATGGATCCGCTCTCAGAAACGTGAGACGATGCTCATTCATTCATTCAGTGCTTGCTGTACATGTTCTTATACAGTGGAGATTGAGAGTGTGTGTGTGTGTGTTTCAGCGGACGGTCTGTCTCAGTGTGTGTGTGAAGGGAACCTCCTGCTGGGATCTCAGGTGACTGAAGACACGCTGGGAATCTGAAGAGTCTTGTGCTGTCAGAAGAACAAACATCTCTCTCTTTATCATAAACATCTGTGTCTGTTTTCTAGGATAAAATATAAACATTTTTAACAGAATAAAACTGACATTCATTTTTGTATCAGTATTTTTAGTAAGCTTTAGGGCTTGTCCTATATAATTATATAATCTTATGGTACTTTGTGTCGTGATCTCACTGAATCCTGCATTATTTTGCGGTGTGTGTTTAATTGAGCTGATTCTGTCAGTGTGTCTCTACCAAACTGTTCTCTCATTAATGATGGAGCTCTGTCTGTAAACAGAAGTCAGTCTCTCTGTCTGTTTGTGGTGTTGATAGAGTCAGTCTATTTTAGATATTCTAACAGAGAATAAAGATTATTAGGTTAAAACTGAACAGGCTTTTGGATTCAATGAGACTTTAAATCTCGTTCTTTATAAAGATTTTTTTTTTTGCTCCATTTTTGTTGTTTGTTGCGTTACTCCATCCATGTGGGCAGGATTTACTTAATTCACTTAGAGTATAATCAGGGCCGTCGCTAGGGATCTGGGCCCTCTGCACTGAATTTGTTATGGGGCCGCTCAAAATCACATTCAGCAAATCAAGCCCATCCGGCCCACAAATCCCCCCTTGAATGTTTTGATGGGTCATACGGTGTTCAATTGGAGTAAATGAATGAATAAAACAGGACAGAAACGAATACTGATAGATATAACTGAATTCACAACAAATACAACAAACTTAATAATGCATTTTTGTCACAGAAAAGCACTTGACAGTAAAGCATTGATTTTTGAGCTAGACTGCTGGATAGTTACTGCTAATAAATTCTGTCATCATTGGTAGCACTTTATTTTACAGTACGTGTACTTCCCGGGTACATACTTGGTAAATATCTTGTACCTACAGGCAAGTGAAGTGTATTTACATGGTAACAAATAAGAAACACAGTTGTACTTAACAGTCATACAGAATAAGTCATGTGGTACTCAAATTGGGGGTATAAACGTGGACCAAGGTACTTATTGAGTAATTGATGGTAGATGTCATTGCAGTTAACTGCCTTATCTTTAACGACACTGATTCTCTAATCTAATTGGTCCAGTAGGGATTTTTGATGACGCACATTCCTAATAATTATGTGTGTAGTGTTACATTCCGGCCCAGGGAAGTAACAAAATAAAGGGTGCAGAGTCCAACAAATAAATTAAGCAAAATATTTATTTACGTCTAGGGGTTATTGTTACGTCCAGAGCCGTAAGGTTCTGTTTGTGTGTGTTCAGCTGTGCTGTCTCTCTTCATAGGAGAAATGGTTCCACCTGATACAGATAATCAATGGCCTGCTGTGATTGGATGCTGGGAGTATTTAAACTGCAAACACCATCAGAGCTGTGTTGGTGGTGGCTTGACTGTGTGCAGCAGCAGCAATGAAGGACCCATCTTCAACCCCAGATCTGAGACTTTGTTGAAGCCAGTAGTGAACCGTGTATCTCTACCTTTTATTGTGTGTACTACTTAGTGAAGTAGTTTTCTCTTTTTAGTCTCTTTCTATTTCAATCCCTGATTGAGACTTTAAAGGCAGAAGTGAGTGTTACCTTTAATAGTTAATCATTGTTTGACTTAATGGATCATTTTCTCTTGGTTTATTTGAAGTTTGTTATTTAATTATTTATTTCTTTATTTTGTGAGGTTAGTAGGGAGGTGGGTGCCATTTATTTTGAATCATACTTCTTTTCTCCTGTTTATGCTAGCAAGGGAGTAAGCTTATTTTGTTGTACTTTGGTTTTCTTTGTTTTTAGTTTAGGTAGTATGATTAATGAGGAGTAAGATTGATTTTGTTTGTTATTTTGGCTATACCCTCTTCTGAACTTGATACCCCTCTTTTTTTCTTTTGCCTAAATTGTAAATAAAACTACTTTCTTGAATGAGATCACTATGTGGTTTTTGTGAAACAACTCTGGGTCTGGAGACGGGGTGGCTTTATGCTGTTGCACATTCATTTCACCACCATCCACTTTTTTTTACTGTTTCATTCCTCCCCTAGACCAATCAGGAAATCGTAACATTATATAATAAAGAAATTAAATGTACAACAGAAAATAAACAAACAATAAAGAGAAAAACAATACGAAGGTCCAGCTCCTGAGGAAAACCTCCAGGATAGGGGTCAGCCCTCCTTAAGGCCTCCTTAAGCCCTCCTCCATCTTAAATACTGCTTTCCAAATTCAACACAGGTGTGGATCCTTATCGGTCAACCTATAAGAAAGAAAAGAAAACAACAGAACAATCCCAAAACAAAACTGAGCCGTAACACCTCCCTGTCATGACCGTCAATGATCAGAAAGCAGTTGCGAGTGAGAACGAGTGCTTTATTAGAGCCAGACAGAATACAGGTGGAAACACAGGATGATGGTGAGTGACGCAGGAACCTTGATGGACACACAGATGACCGAAGTGAAGAGAGAATCCGTGAGAGCTGAGTGATCCGGAACATAGAACGCCAACAGGAACGGGAAACAGGAGACCACACGGGAAGACATCAACAACGATCTGGCAACGGATAGAAGAACTGGTGAGTATAAGTAGATGAGATGATGAGCTGCAGCAGGTGCTGCAAACGAGACACAGCCGTGACAAATCAGCGGTGATGGGCAGGCCACGCCCACACGCACCTAAACACAAACATAACAACACTGACACGAGACGAGGAGAAAGCAATGGATTAGTGAACCGTGACAGTACCCCTCCCCCTAGGAACGCCTCCTGGTGTTCCCAGGTTCGCCTACCTGTCGATTGTAATCATTGATGAGAGAGTGATCCAGTATGTCTCTCGCAGGCACCCAACTTCTCTCCTCCGGACCGTAACCCTCCCAGTCCACCAAGTACTGAAATCCGTGTCCCCTCCGTCTAGAGTCCAGAATACGATTGACCGAAAATGTGGGTTCCCCGTCTACGAGTCGCGGCGGGGGGGGAACCGGGGCTGGCGGATTAATGGGGGAGTGAAACACGGGTTTAATCTTGGATACGTGAAAGACGGAATGAATCCTCCTGTACACCGGAGGGAGGTTGAGGCGGACTGCCACCGGACTAATGATTTTGGTGACAGTGAACGGGCCAATGAATTTGGGAGCAAGTTTATTAGAAACGGAGCGGAGAGGAATGTTCTTGGTAGAAAGCCACACCTTTTGACCAACGACGTAAACGGGAGGCTTAGACCGGTGGCGATCGGCTTTAGCCTTGGTGCGCGCCCTCACTTGGAGTAGAGTCTCACGGGCTCTAGTCCAAGTGCGGTGACACCTCTGGACAAAGGCGTGAGCGGAGGGGACCGCGACTTCGGATTCCGTACTGGGAAAAATGGGTGGCTGGTAACCTAAGCTACAATGAAACGGAGATAGGCCCATGGACGACACTGGTAACGCATTGTGGGCGTACTCCACCACTGACAGTTGTTGGCTCCAGGAGGAAGGATTCTTGGAGACCAAACATCGCAACACCCTTTCCAAATCTTGGTTGGCTCTCTCGGTTTGGCCATTGCTCTGGGGATGAAACCCTGAGGACAGACTGACAGTCGCTCCCAGCAATTTACAGAATTCTCTCCAAAATTTGGACACAAACTGGGGTCCCCTGTCGGAAACCACGTCCACCGGGAGGCCATGTAAGCGAAAGACGTGGTTTACGACTGTCAACGCTGTCTCCTTGGCTGAGGGTAATTTGGGCAAGGGAATGAAATGGGCCGCCTTCGAGAACCGGTCCACCCCGGTCAAAATGACCGTGTTGCCCTGGGAGGGCGGGAGGGCGGTAATAAAATCTAGCGCAATGTGGGACCAAGGTCTCGAAGGGACGGGCAGCGGTTGAAGTAGCCCATCTGGGGGTCGATTGGAAGTCTTACCAGTGGCACAAACCGAGCAAGCCAAAACAAAACTGCGAATGTCGCGAGCCATAAGTGGCCACCAGAACCGTTGCTTAACCAAAAAGTTGGTGCGATTGACTCCTGGATGACAAGCCACGTTGGAACAATGTCCCCACTGAATGACGCTGGACCGTAATCCCTCCGGCATGAATAACCGATTCGGTGGGCAACCGGACGGAGGCGTTACCCCTTCTAAGGCCGTTCTGACCCTCGATTCGACCTCCCATACGAGTGCGGAGACAAAAAGATTCTCAGGTAAAATGCACTCGGGAGTGGACGGGCGTTCGGAGCGATCAAAAATACGCGATAAAGAGTCGGGTTTGATGTTCTTAGAACCCGGGCGGTACGAGAGGGAAAAATCAAAACGACCGAAAAAAAGTGCCCACCGTGCTGCACATGTTCCTGGAGAGAAGAAGAAAAAATCAATATGTCATCCAGGTAGACATATATGAATTGATCGACCATATCTCGCAGCACATCATTGACGAGTGCTTGGAAGACCGCCGGGGAGTTGGACAGCCCGAAGGGCATGACCAAATATTCAAAGTGCCCCCTGGGGGTGTTAAAGGCAGTCTTCCACTCATCCCCCTTCCTTATGCGAACCAAATGATAGGCATTACGTAAATCCAGTTTTGTGAAAATAGACGCTCCCTGCAACCTCTCGAAGGCTGAAGACATCAACGGCAAAGGATAAGTATTCTTTACCGTGATGTTATTCAACCCCCGGTAGTCAATACAAGGACGCAGAGACCCGTCCTTCTTCCCCACAAAAAAGAACCCCGCCCCCGCTGGAGAAGAGGAAGGGCGGATGAACTTGGATGCTAGAGAATCAGAAATATATTTCTCCATAGCCTCCCTCTCTGGAACAGAAAGCGAATATAACTTGCCTTTAGGCGGAGACGTACCTGGCAGTAAATCTATAGCACAGTCGTAGGGACGATGCGGAGGAAGAGAAGCTGCTCGAGACTTACTGAACACTTCCCTCAGGTCCTGGTACTCTGCGGGCACGTTAGACAAATCCACCGCCTCCTCCTGAAAAACAGAAACAGAAATCGACGGACAGGCAGACACAAGACAGGACTCATAACAATTAGTGCTCCAAGCTATGATGGATCTCTGATGCCAGTCTATCTTCGGATTGTGACGGATGAGCCAGGGGTGACCGAGGACAACAGGTGCGAGGGGGGAGTCCATGATCAAGAATGAGATGGTTTCGGTGTGATTGCCTGACGTGATGAGGGTGACGGGTCCAGAGGTAAACGAAATGGTGGTTAATGCATGGCCGTTGAGGGCGTGAACGGGAATCTTGTGAGTAAGTGGTTTGATGGGGATCTGGAGTTCAAGTGCAAAAGTATGGTCCAAGAAATTACCCTCCGCCCCAGAGTCCAGTAGTGCCTGACAGTCCCGTGAATGTGTAGTCCATCTCAGTTTCACCGGAAGGAGGGTCGATGATGGTGATGAGGGCTTCTCGGCGGAGATTCCACCCGATAGTAGCCCCTCCGCCCCTCCACAGTATAGGCAGAGGGTCTGGGATCTCCGCCTTTCCCTCTCCTCCCGGGAAAGCCGAGCCCGCCCTACCTGCATGGGTTCGTGATCGTAGGTGGGACTGACCGCGTCCCCGTCGCTGGACCGCTGACTCGCCGTTCCTCCAGGGGCTCGGCTGGCAGGGGCGCGATGTTCCACTCTATCGAGTCGTGCGTCAACCCTTAGTGCCAGCTCAACGAGCCCATTGAGTGTAGTGGGGAGGTCCAGGACGTAGATCTCCCTCTGGATGCGGTCAGCCAGCCCATGCAGGAACATGTCCCACTGTGCCTCCTCGTTCCAGCGACACTCTGCCGCCAGGGTCCGGAACTCGATGGAATAATCCGAAACTGATCTTTCACCCTGACGGAGATCGGCGAGTATCCTGGCCGCCTCCCTCCCAGCGACGGCACGATCGAATACCCACTTAATTTCTTCAGATAGTGTCTGGAACGAGGCGCAGCATGGATCCTGGTTCTCCCACACCGCAGTCCCCCATAGTGCCGCTCTTCCAGTCAGTAGCGTCAGCACAAACGCCACCTTGCTCTGCTCAGCCCCGAATCTCCGCGGTTGCAGAGCAAAGTGCATGGAGTCAGAAAAGCCCTACAGTACCTCGGTTCTCCTGAATAGAGCTCGGGAACAGGTAGACGCGGCTCTGACTGGAAAAGGGTCTCAGGTGGGGTAGGAGGAGCCGGCGGCGTGGGTGGCACAGTGGGAGCTCGCAGATGTTGAAATTGCTGGGTGAGCTCGGACACCTGCGCCACTAGAGCCTGAATAGCACGGCCCGTGTTATTCAGACTCGCCTCCTGTGTTTCCATCCTGCTGGTGTTTATCCTGATAAAATCCTCCATGGAGCTGGATGATGCACTCGCTGCTTCCATAGGGTGGCCAGATCGTTCTGTCATGACCGTCAATGATCAGAAAGCAGTTGCGAGTGAGAACGAGTGCTTTATTAGAGCCAGACAGAATACAGGTGGAAACACAGGATGATGGTGCAAAATTAAGGAATTAAATCCAATAAACGGGAAGAGGAGATAAGTAACAATAGTCAAGAAACTTATTCTCCACCACATGGAGACACATTAGCACATCAGCTAAGATGTTATCTACGCCTTTCACATGACGAATCTCCAAAGCATAAGGTTGTAAGAAAAGAGACCACCTAATAAGACGCTGATTCGGATTCTGCAGAGAGTGAAGAAACGTAAGAGGGTTATGGTCTGTGTACACCACAGTTGGCATAGTCCCACAAGACACATACACCTCGAAATGTTGCAGGGACCAAATCAACGCTAACGCTTCTTTCTCGATGGTAGAATAATTGATCTGACACAAATTAAATTTCCGTGAGAAATAGCTAACAGGGCGATTTATACCACTCTCATCAGCCTGCAGCAGAACTGCTCCCGCTCCAACCTGACTAGCATCCACCTGGAGTTTGAATGGTTTATCAAGTCGAGGAGCCGTCAGGACAGGAGACGATGTGAGCAAACGTTTAACATTCTCAAAGGCGCTTTCACATTTTGGAGTCCACACAAATTTAGCCTTTGCTTGCAACAAATCTGTAAGCGGGGCAACAACAGAAGAAAAGTTCGGACAAAAACTTCGGTAATACCCAGCCATTCCTAAAAATCTCATCAATTCACGTTTGGTCTGAGGGCTAGGAAATTTGTCAATCGCCATGACTTTAGCACGTACAGGTCGCACTTTGCCAGTTCCGACAACCTTACCCAGATAAGTCACAGTCGCCCTGGCAAACTCACACTTTGCCAGGTTGACTGTGAGTTTGGCATCAGACAAACGCTCAAACAGCGCACGAATTCGGATAAGGTGTTGATCCCATGTGTCACTAAAGACAACGATGTCATCCAGGTATACGGCACAACCCTCTAAACCAGCGGTCACTCTGTTCATTAAACGCTGAAATGTAGCTGGGGCATTTCTGAGACCAAAGCTCATTACGGTGTAAGAATATAATCCAAATGGTGTAATAAAAGAGGAAATTTCCTGTGCTCGAGCAGTCAAAGGCACTTGCCAGTACCCTTTGAGCAAATCAAATTTACTGACATAGTTAGCTGATCCAACTTGGTCAACGCAGTCTTCCATCCTAGGCAATGGATATGAGTCAGGTCTAGTTAGGGTATTTACTCGTCTATAATCTGTGCAAAAACGCTGAGTGCCATCTGATTTTCCCACCAACAAACAAGGCGAAGCCCAATCTGAAAAGGAAGGCTTTACTATGTTGTTTTTAAGCATGTAATTGATTTCAGCCTCCAATTTCTGACGTTTGTCAAATGATACACGATAAAATCATTGTCGGACAGGTTTAACATCGCCTACATCAATATCGTGTTCAATCAAGTGTGTACGAGAAGGAGTATCTGAAAAAAGAACAGAAAATTCAGTCAGCATAGAATTTAACTCAGAACATTGTTTGCAAGATAAATGTTTTACCCATCCTTCTAAATTAGACAAGGTCTCAAAGTTTTTAATGGAGGTTGTAAAATTACATCATCAGGTGATTTCACATCCTGTTGCACGTCACCTATTTGACTCAAACTAGCTAACGCAACTGAGGAAGGAATGACTTCAGGAGCAACATTACGAGAATAAAAGGGCTTTAACAAATTCACATGGCACAACTGGGTATGTTTCCTGCGCTCAGGGGTAGAAAGAATATAATTTTGATCAGACACTTTTCGAAGCACAGTGTAAGGTCCTAAAAACTTCGCAGCAAAAGGAGAATCTGGTAAAGGAAATAAGGCTAACACCTGATCTCCTGGACTAAACATGCGAATCTCAGACTTGCGATCAAACCAGCCTTTCATCTTTTCCTGAGTTTTTTCCAACTTTTCTTTTGCCAATTCCCCAGCCAAAACTAAACGTCGACGAAAACCCTGTAAATACTGAATCAGACTCTGTGGTGGCTCCTCTGGTAAAGCAGCATTACTCAGTACCGCCAGAGGTCCCCGTACACAATGTCCAAAGACTAACTGATTGGGACTAAATCCCAAACTCTCCTGTATAACCTCACGTGTGGCCAACAACAACCAAGGTAGACCTTCCTCCCAATCACCTTTTAACTCAGTGCAATATGCCCTCAACAAAGATTTTAACGTCTGGTGAAAACGTTCTAGGGCACCCTGACTTTCCGCATGGTACGCACTGGATTTGTTGTGTCTAATGCCAAGCTGCCGCAGAACCTCTTGAAACATGTTAGATGTAAAATTTGTCCCCTGATCACTCTGAACAACCTTTGGAATTCCAAAAATAGAAATGAACTGGGACAAAGCTTTTACAACTGATCGTGTGGTGATTGAACGCAAAGGAAAAGCAGCAGGATATCGAGTGCTCTGACACATCACTGTCAATAAATAAACACTACCAGACTTTGAAGATGGTAAAGGCCCGACACAATCCACCAGAAGATGCTGAAAAGGCTGTTCCATAACAGGTATGGGATACAAAGGCACAGGTTTTATGGTCTGGTTTGGTTTTCCAGTCAACTGACAGATCGCACAAGTCTTAATAAACTGCCTTACATCACTCTTAATACGAGGCCAGTAAAAATACTGCAGCAAATGTTGGTAGGTCTTATTTACAGAATCCAACACAGCACTTCGCAAAGAAACAGGCACAACTACCTGTATAATTGGTTCAGTCAAACCTCCCTCTGTGTTAGAAGTCCACTTCCGCAATAGTACCCCATTTTCAATGAAGTACCCATAAACGGAACTCTCTGCTACCTCAGGAGGTAAAGCAGCATCAACCAGCGAGTTCAGAGATGAATCCTCTTTCTGAGCAGACACCCAGACCTGATGGGAAATAGAAGGCAAAGCAAGGAGACCAGGCACTACCCTCTTAGAGGTAAACAAATCCTTAACATCACTTAATTTTACATCGGCTGATTGTTTACGCATTGCACGCGTAAGTGCACAAGACACAAATACCTCTGTATACTGTTGGGAGATATCAGTGTCACCCAATGGAGCAGGACAAGTAGCAACCACAAGTGGAGGTGGAACATCACGCCATACACGATCACCCGCCAGATTATTCCCCAAAATCACTGAAACTCCTTCCATTGGTAATGAGGGACGGACTCCCATCACCACTGCTCCATTTACTAAATCAGATTGGAGAAACATGTTATGCAGGGGTACAGACAATGTTTGCAATCCAATGCCGCGAATCAGCAAACTGTTTCCTGTATTGGACTCCTGAGTAAAAGGAAGGACAGTTTGCAAAATGAAGGATTCCGATGCACCCGTGTCTCTGAGAATCTTAATAGGAACCTTCTCAGTACTTCCAAGCAATGACACATAGCCATCTGTAATAAAAGGAGCATATCCAACATCTCCAACATTGCAAGGTACCACTGGTTTTTCCAGATTCTGTAAAATATCAAAACAGTCAGAATTATCTGCTTGAACAGATGAAATAGCAAGATATGGAACAGACTTTGATGTTGCAGTGTGTGCTAACTGGTAAGGCACAAAAGGCTTATTCTTCTTTAAATGCTCATGATAGTCAAAATTATCATAAGGTTAAAGAGGCTGTATTGAAAGCTTATGAGCTGGTACCAGAGGCCTATCGGCAGAAATTTAGAAACATGCGAAAACCTGCAGAACAGACGTATTGTGAATTTGTGAGAGACTTAAAGATCCAGTTAGATCGCTGGTGTGCTGCTTCAGGTGTAACTAGTCGTGAAGATCTTTATGAGTTGTTCCTGTTAGAACAGTTTAGAAGCACTTTGTCTGAGTATGTTTCCATCTTTTTGACTGATCGAAATGTTACATCTACGGAGGAGGCTGCCATTCTTGCTGATGGGTATGCACTCACTCATAAATGTCAAGTCAAGAAAAGTAGGTTTAAGTTCAGTGATAGTCAAACGGAGAGTGTAACTGCCCGTTATGCCTTGCCTGATAAGAGTGAGAGGATTTTTAAAAGTTATGCTGATAGAAATGACCGGTGTGCTTATTGTCATTTAAAGGGACATTGGAAAAAGGATTGTTTAGCACTTAAAGAAAAACAATACGAAGGTCCAGCTCCTGAGGAAAACCTCCAGGATAGGGGTCAGCCCTCCTTCCCACAAAGGACAGCCATCTTAAATACTGCTTTCCAAATTCAACACAGGTGTGGATCCTTATCGGGTATCAGCTTAATATTATTGGATACATCCAACCCTTTTCTGACAGAACTGGTTAGACCACTTGCGCTGTCCCCCATTTTTCCCTCACCAATTAACTGAAACCGTAAAGCCTCAACCTCCAATTTGCGAATTTCAATTTCACGATTCAATTTCGCCTTTTCTATCTCTAAAAGCATTAGTTCTTTTCGTTGCTCAAAAGAGAATGTGGAAGCAATAACTGAAGACTGTGTTGCGCTATCATCATCATCAAAATCAACAGGCTTATTAGGATCAAAGACCTCTAACTTAACTAGAGCGGCTTTAACAATTAGTGCCACAGACTCCTTTAACTTTTTTTCTTTGGTGGTTAAACAGATCTCATACTTAGAGGCCACCTCCAACAACTGTTCTTTCGTTAGTTGATCAAACAATCCCTCACTGGGAGACTCAAAAAATACATCTAAAACAGTAGCCATTATCTAAATTCTATTCAGCTGAACTCGTAACCGATTGCTTTAATTTACAAGCACCAACAAGTGATTATTCCCCCTACTCTCTCTCCCTTGAAATAACTCAACCCTAGTCTTCATGCGTCCACCAAGAGTCGAGTATCTTTAAGCACTCAAATACCGTCAGATGTATAAACTCACGGACAAACCAGTGAGACATACAATAGCGGCAGCGCTCTCAACTCAGTATCAGCACAAAAACAACAAAAAATCAACGCAGTGCGTTGCTAAACCTAACGGTGAACATCACCATTAGTGTAACAAAATACAGAGTTCACTGTCAAATTACCTTTCAGCAATATTAGCTCACCGAGTAGAATACACATACACAACAAAATCCTGCCAGAGCTAACGTTACACTGTATAGCGGTCTATTTCGGTTACCACGTATTTTCTCCTCAGTTGAGAAAAAATGAAGAAAATCCAACGTTTGAAAGACACTGAAAACTCTCGCACAAAACAGCCACTGTTTGTTAGCGTTAGCACGCCAAGCAACACGCAGGTGAATCAAATACCCGTCAAATACGCTCCGCCTATACATACACACAGGCGCTAGCGGAAATTTTACAAGTAATAGGCTACGTTTTCTCTTGTTTTTATCAATAGAAGCTGATAAAAATGTACAACAGACCTTCCAAATTCTATCAAACATTTGAGGACGAGCCCCCAATTGTTACATTCCGGCCCAGGGAAGTAACAAAATAAAGGGTGCAGAGTCCAACAAATAAATTAAGCAAAATATTTATTTACGTCTAGGGGTTATATAATAAAGAAATTAAATGTACAACAGAAAATAAACAAACAATAAAGAGAAAAACAATACGAAGGTCCAGCTCCTGAGGAAAACCTCCAGGATAGGGGTCAGCCCTCCTTCCCACAAAGGACAGCCATCTTAAATACTGCTTTCCAAATTCAACACAGGTGTGGATCCTTATCGGTCAACCTATAAGAAAGAAAAGAAAACAACAGAACAATCCCAAAACAAAACTGAGCCGTAACAGTAGACAGATTTTATTTTGCAATACAGTTGCTACTGGACTCATATTTGTACTCCTGATTATCATGTGTCAAAATCAAGGACTGTGTCTGTTAAGTATTAACACTATGCAGTGCTGCACAGTTACTGCTGTGTTCCCAAACAACTTCCAAAGGTCCAAACTGCAATGACATCTACCATCAATTACTCAATAAGTACCTTGATCCATGTTTATAACCCCCAACTTGAGTACTGCATAGCTTGTTCTGTACATGAACTAATAGGTATACACCAGTACTTACACAGAAAGTATATAGAATAAGAACTTTAAAATAAAGTGCACCATTTTACACAAATATTACACAGGAATTACCAGTTCTTCAAACTTTGTAAGCACTGTTGTGGAGAGCAATTTAGCATTAACAATCCTACACAAGCAATTGAAAACAGTCCTCTTTTTATTAGGTAAGGTTAGGACTTACCAAGCATACCGTATATACCAAGTACAGTTTGTGTCTTGTTTGTTACCACATAATACCACATTTTTCCGTAGGTGCTACACATTTACCATGTACATATCATTAGTATATACAGTAATGGGTTTTATTAGTTACCATATACGGATACTGTAAGGACATGCCTGTTTGTACCAACTTGTCCATAAGTACTACATATTTACCATGTATATACATTAGTAAGTACAGTAAAGTATCTAATTAGTTACTATGTACGGGAACTACCTGTAAGTGACCTTTCTTACCCACACTTGTCTGTATGTACAAACTAATTACCTGTATGTATGACTGTTCAATACAGCCGTGTTTCTTATTTGTTACCATGAACATACACTTCAGGTAAGTACTGTGTGTTACTACTCATTTGCCTGTAGGTACAAGATATTTACCATGTATGTACCAGGGAAGTACATGTACTGTAAAATAAAGTGCTACCAATAACTATACAGGAACAAGTGACTAATGCACTATTAACATTGTAGTAACTACTATTACCTAAAAATAAACTATGATTATTGATTTAGTAAGTAATAGCGCTCAGTTGAAACTGGTAGTTCACTATTAGCTAATAAATAACTATTATTTATATATATATATATATATATATATATATATATATATATATATATATATATATATATAAAAAATCCTGGAGAACTACTAATATCTGCTGTATAATAATTAATGTGAATTATGC
Source organism: Barbus barbus (assembly GCF_936440315.1). Classification (NCBI taxonomy): domain Eukaryota; kingdom Metazoa; phylum Chordata; class Actinopteri; order Cypriniformes; family Cyprinidae; genus Barbus; species Barbus barbus. The sequence goes on from NC_136726.1 coordinate 23,894,266, forward strand.
ATAATGTATAATTAATTCTAAAATGAAGATCATGGTAACCCACTATTAATGACTCAAGAATTATCTAATTATTTTAAAGGAACTACTAATTACTTGGATCAGTATTCTAAAGTGAAAAGCATCATAACTCCCTAATATTGACTGTCATTGTAAGCTTTTGAGATATATGTAATGTTTTGGATAGTAATTACTCAGGTGTTACTACATCCTTCTGAAGAAACTATTAATTATTTGGATCAGTATTCTAAAGTGAAGATCACAGTAACCCACTAGTAATGATTTAAAGGTTAACAAATCTAGCAAAATGAATTACTAACCAAAACCTTACAAAAACCTCACAAGTTTACAATGACTTCAGTAATTACTAGGGAGTTATCGCAATCTTCACTTTAGAATACTGATCCAAATAATTAATAATTCCTTCTGAAGAATTTGGTAATACTTGAGTCATTACTAGTGGGTTACCATGACCTTTACTTTAGAATTAATTATACATTATGTATTATTCATATTAATTATGAACCAGTATACAGTAGTTCTTAGGGAGGTATGAAAAAATAATAGTTGCTGATTAGCTAATAGTGAACTACCACATTCGACTAAGCACTATTATGTACTAATTCATTAATCGGAGTTTCTTGATAGTTACTAGTAGTTACTAGAGTGCTAATATTGCGTTACTCATGTGTTCTTGTGTAGTTATTCATTAATGATGGAACAGTATTCTGAAGTGTTACCAATTAAATTCTTTATTTGTTTGCATTGTGAGCGTTTGCAGCACCTGCTGTCAAACTGATGAAGATTTTTCTAATTGCATGCGTTTCTGAAGTTGCAGTGTGTTGAGTTCTCTCAGCCACCGTACATTTCAGAAATTCTACAAACATTTTTATAAATGAGGCCCCATAACTCAAGCTCATATTTTATAATCAAATGTCACCCAGTGAACCATAAAAACACCTGCAGATGAAGGAAATTATTAAACTATTCGAAGTAGTCAAATTATGAAGCTCAAGCACTGAAACATTTTCTCAGATCACTGCTTTTCCTCAGTGTGCTGACTGTGTGTGTTTGACTGTGTCCTGAAGCTCCTGTGAGGATGCTGAACATCTGGAGCTGCTCTATTCTGAGAGGAACAGAATCACTCAAATATGAGTTTGACTGTTTGACTCTTTATTCTCGGAAATTAGTCAGTTGAGTTGGACTAATGGAGAGATGAGGTTTGTTCATATTCATCAGTTCACACTAAGACTCTCAGCAGTCATACATACAGATCTTCTGAATGTTTGAATCAACTGTTGACTATGTGATGAGACACAGTGAATGATTCATTCTCATGTACGTCCTTCAGTTTCTGTGTCACTCTGGTTGCTGTTTCTCTGGGTTGTAGGAAGCTCTGGGTAGAGGTAGTACCTTCGTTTTCTGGCAGCTGCACCCAATTTCGGGGTGGACAGGAGCACTGGTCCTCATCCAGCTCCTAAATCTCTCACGTCTGGCTCCTAGTGCCACACCCCAGTAAACCGCCTCAGCTGGCGGGCTAAACAAGTCTCACTCCAGATGTCTGGGCCAACCAGAAGCCGTGGATGACAGGGGAGGTCTACAGACTTCTGAAGGCTCGGAACGCTGCCTTTAGAGCTGGAGATGAGGAGGGCCTGAAGACAGCTAGGGCCAACCTATCCCGCGGCATCAAAGAGGCCAAGAGACAGTACTCCAGGAGGATAGCCCATCATTTCAGCGACAGCAAAGACATGCGGAGCCTGTGGCAGGGGATACAGACCATTACGGATTACAAGCCCCCACCACAGACCTGTGACAGCACCATGCCCCTGCTGAACGAGCTGAATGCCTTCTTTGCTCGCTTTGAGGCACAAAACAGCACCACTGCACAGAAGACTCCACCTCCTCCCGGCGACCAGGTGATGACGCTGTCCCCGGACAGCGTGAGGAGGTCCCTCAGCAGGATCAATTCACGCAAAGCTCCAGGTCCTGACAACATTCCTGGGCGTGTACTGAGAGACTGTGCAGTGGAACTCACTGAGGTCTTCACAGACATCTTCAACATCTCACTAAATCAGGCTGTTGTCCCCACATGCTTCAAAGCTACCACCATCATTCCAGTCCCGAAGAAGTCATCTCCATCCTGCTTCAATGACTACCGTCCAATAGTACTCACTCCCATCCTCATGAAGTGCTTTGAACGGCTAGTCTTGCACCACATCAAGTCTGTCCTCCCCCCCTCGCTGGACCCCTTCCAGTTTGCATATAGGTCCAACCGCTCGACCGATGATGCCATCACCACTGCCCTCCACCCAGTCCTCACACATCTGGAGAAAAAAGACTCATATATCAGGATTCTGTTCATAGACTTCAGTTCAGCATTCAACACAATCATCCCTCAACAGCTCACTCACAAACTGGCCCAGCTGGGGCTCAATACCTCTCTGTGCAACTGGCTGTTGGACTTCCTGACCGGGAGACCTCAAGCAGTACGGGTCGGCAGTAACACATCCAGCACCATCACACTGAACACTGGGGCCCCCCAAGGATGTGTGCTGAGCCCCCTCCTCTTTACTCTGCTGACCCACAACTGCACACCATCACACAACTCCAACATTTTCATTAAGTTTGCGGATGACACGACTGTGGTGGGTCTCATCAGCAACAGAGATGAGACAAACTACAGGAGCGAGGTGAGCCGCCTGGCCGGGTGGTGCAGTGACAACAATCTCTCTCTGAATGTGAAGAAGACGAAGGACATTGTTGTTGACTTCAGGAGAGTACACACTCAGCATGCCCCTCTGACCATCAACGGTGCGACTGTGGAGAGAGTGAGCAGCACCAAGTTCCTGGGTGTGCACATCACTGAGGACCTCTCCTGGACTAACAACACTGTAGTACTGGCCAAGAAAGCACAGCAGCGTCTCTACTTCCTCCGCAAACTCAGAAGAGCCAGAGCCCCGGCCCCCATCATGTGCACTTTCTACAGAGGCACCATCGAGAGCATCCTAACCAGCTGCATCATTGTGTGGTATGGCGCTTGCAACGCATCCTGCCGCAAGTCACTTCAACGCATAGTGAGAGCAGCTGAGAAGATCATTGGTGTCTCTCTCCCCTCCCTCCAGGACATTTGCAGCACCCGTCTCACCCGCAAAGCCCTCCGCATTGCAGGTGATCCCACCCACCCGACACACAGCTTCTTCAGTCTGCTGCCATCAGGGAGGAGACTGCGGAGTCTCCAGGTGAGGACCAGCAGACTGAAGGACAGCTTCATACATCAGGCTGTCAGGAAGCTGAACTCCCTCCCGTCCTTGCCCCCCCTCCCCTCTTTCACCCCCATTTAACACAGAAACACACTAGGAACTCTGACTCTGTGACCTCCCCCCCACACCCCACACCCATAGGACCCCCCCCCCCACCGACCAACAAACTGTGACCGGCACCTGTCACTTGTGCAGCATTGGCTGATCACTACCCATCCAACATTGACTGCAAATTACCTCTTCGGATAGTCTGACAAAAACTATCCGAACAGTCACTTCAACTTGTCACTTTAACAGACTGATAAGCTCTTCTTGCACTACTCTCATAACAAAACAAAACAAATCTGCACAGTTTTGTTTTTGTACATTCAACTGGTTTGCACTCCATCTATTCTGCCATGTGCCTTATGCACTTTATCTATCTCTTTTTTTTTTTCTACAATGTCCTCAGACTGATAAGCTCTTTTGCACTACAAATATAGCTACACAGTGTTGTTTTTATTTAACTGGTTTTGCACTCTATCTGCCAGGCGCCTTATGCCACTTTATCGATCTAATTCTTATTTTTTTCTACAATATCCTCATTTGTATATTTGTATAGTTGTATGTACATATGTTTAAACTGTATTTATCTGTATCTGAACGTGTTTAATGTTAACTGTATGCGCCAAGGGTCTGAGAGTAACGCAATTTCAATTCTCTGTATGTATGTGCTGTACATGTGGAAGAATTGACAATAAAGCTGACTTGACTTGACTTAAACGCCGTGAGGGGGTGATGTTTACACTGCATCACTGGGCGAATGAACTCCCACGACGGAGTCACCGGCCACCTACCATCTATGGTCTGGAATAGCAGGGAAGGCAGATCTCTCCAGCCTTTGCAGGCCATCTGCCTAGGAGAGGGAAACTCCGATGTAAAACCTTCGGCCCGAGGACCTCGCTGTCTCTGTCCCAGCTTGCTAGGCCATGGCAGATGAACCCCGGGTTTAAAGGGTGAGGTCAGATCTGCGCACGCTGCACTTCACTTGAAAGCTCCTCCATGCAGGCAAGAAGGAAATATTCACGCCCCCCTCCAAGTCTCACTAAGTCCTGTAGCGATGGGAAAGGGACAAACCGGCAGGTGTAAGATTGGCACTGGAAGCCGCAGTCTCGATCCTGCATGCAGGCGGCTCAGGCGCTAGTGGTCGTCTAATGTTGACCTGGAGACAACGCCATCACTGCTGAATTTTTTTGCTGGAGTGACTTTGTTGCCAACACTGAAGTTCTCAAGACAGCAGAGGTCATTAGTATCGAGGCCATGGTCCTCAAGGTACAACTTTGCTGGGCAGGGCACGTCTCCAGGATGGAGAAATACCGTCTACCTAAGATTGTGCTGTATGGGGAATTGTCCTCTGGTCACCGCAACATCGGGGCACCACGAAAGCGGTACAGAGACTCCTTGAAGAAGTCCCTTACTGCTTGTTGCATCGATCACCATCAGTGGGAAATGAAAGCTGATCGCGACTCCTGGCGGCGCACAGTCCATCAGGCCATCTTACTCTTTGAGAATACCCGCAGGGCCAGTATAGAGAACATAAGGAGAAGGAGGAAAAAACTTGTCCCCCCAGCACCCACCCTGGACCAGAACTTTACCTGCAACCGCTGTGGCAGGACCTGCCTGTCCCGCATAGGCCTCGTCAGCCACCAGCGTGCCTGTAAAAGATGTGGATATCCTTCCTAAATCTTTGTTTGCGAAGCCAAGCCATGAACATAAAAAGAAGGTGGCGGTTAAATTATATTGTGTTTTAAGGTTCTGGAAGTAAGTGGTGGAGTTATTCACCAGTTATTCACTCCACCACCTACAATCCCTGCCGGACCTGAGACTCGAACCCACGACCTTCAAGTTACAAGTCCAACTCTCTATCCATTAGGCCACGACTGCCCTGCCTCTATTAAAGATGCATAATAATGTCATAATAAGCCCAGACTGAAATATTAGCAAACTTTTCACTCTTGCATAATCTTAAAGCTAAAATGTGGCTTGGTCTACTCCCTTGAAAATAATAATTCTGCCTGGATCTTTGAATCATGAGTTCTGCCCTGGATCTAAATAATGAATTGAGCTTGGTCCAAACCACCATGATTTTGCTGAGTGTATTGTCCAAGAAACAACACTGATTATCTTTAGTCAGATTCTGGAGCTGTGATTCCAGCTCTGCTATCTCTTTGTGTTGTTTTTTCTTTTTTTTTCTTTTTCTTTTTTTCTGAAGGAAAGAGTTATATGAAATTGAGTTATTCCTTCTAAATCCTTTAACCGCATTCCAAAGTGTTCGCGGATCATCCATTGATCCTCTATTAATTTCAATAAACTCAGCACATTTTTTTTATGAACTGATTGCAAAAGTTCTCATCCTGTAACAATTTAGGGTTAAATCACCATCTAGTACTGCAGGCAAGGGATCAAAGATAATCTGCACAAATTTCCATCATGATCCGACAGAGATAAGGAACAGATATCAGCATCATAAACAGCTAAAGATAAAGAAGTAGAAATGAAAATATAGTCAGTTTGTCAATATGATTTATGAGTAGCAGAAAAGAAAGTGAAAGACTTAGCAGAAGGATTTAATAAACCCCAAACATCCACCAATGAGGATGAGGTTACACACTGCCAGAGTTTGTCAGAACACAAAGCTTGAGAGTGTGATTCCTTTGGTCCAGATCTATCTGGATATGCAACATTACAGAATTCATGTCTGCACCCAATACATGGGTACTATGGGTACAGTTAATAAGTAAACTAATTACTGTGCTCTTTGTACCTGGATAGGGTTTCCCTCCCTTAACACTTTCCTGTAGCGTGTTTTGTCGGACAGAGGGAGACTGAGCAGAGGAAGACTGGACAGCTTGTTTTTGTTCCGCCTCTGTAAGTTTCAGAGTGTGTTGTCTGTAAGTGTTTAAAAAGGTTGCTTGTATTGTTGCTGTGTGTACATTCTTATCACAAATATTGCATCGTGCAATATTTTTTTCCGCTGTTGAGAAGTAGCACCACACCACACCATGCTTTCTTTCTGCCATTCTGTTTAATGCGGAAGTGTGTGTGTGTGTGTGTGTGTGTGTGTGTGTGTTTGTGTGTGTTGAGTACATAGATGAATGCAGTTTTGCTAAATTCAATAACTACCCTAGCATTTTTATTCTTCTGAAAGCACCTAGTAACAAATTTAGCAGTTTTTAAAATTTATTTAGCAACTTTTGATAAGTCACTCAGACAATAAAAAGGCACACATTTTCCATCCAAATTACACAAAAAGAGGAAACCAAAGATGCCTCGCAGTACACATACCATGTCAATTGAGTTAGCTGCAATTGTTATTTGCAATTGTTCAATTTAATAATAATAATAATAATTTAATAATTGTTCATTCATAATACACTTTGTTAGTAGCTTGTACCTGCAATTGTTGATCCGTTAGTACAGTTGTTAGAAAAATGGAAAAGATACTTGTAATTTTCCAGGACATTATCCGTTATCCACTGTAACCCTGTAACCCGAAAAATGCGTAATTTAAAATGCAGGTACGGAAAATTCTTTCATATTAACAGATTGTGCCCTATTTTTACAGACTTTTCTTAAGAGTGTAGCATATTAACTACTAATACACTGTTTAAAGCATAATTGTTGAACTAGCTACTAAAAAAAGTAAACTGTTATCATTTAAAAATGTTTGTGTTCAATAATTAAATGTATTCAAAAATACAATTGTTTATATTTTAATAATATATTATGCATATTATTTTACAAACAAATCTAAATTAATATGTACAAGTCATCTCATTATAACAAAGTGTAGATGGGATGTAAATAAGAGATTTGCTGTGCAGAACTTCATTGATTATCTTTGCGAGATCACGATGGGATTATAAACCGACCGCTCTTTCCTCCATACCAGCAGACGCTAAAGCAAGCTCACTAATTTAAGAAGCAACCTCAGTGATTTGATTCTGGAGCCAGGCCTGATGCTAGGTGTTGCAGTCTTTATCTTGTTAGCGCGCCTGTCTGCCCTGCCGGAGAGCCGGGTTCGAGTCCCTCTTCACGGTTACATAAGCCTGTGTGTTTGCAGTTTTACTGTACTGATACATATACGGCGGCTCTTTATATTGCAGAAGATTGTTTTGTCAAGGTAATGTTGAAATACGCAAGTTACATGAAATCTAATGTGCATTTTCTTACAGAGTGTCATTATGGTGAAATGCTGTGGTTTGGTGTCTGAGGAAAATGTGCCAGGTACAAACGCTCCACTTCCTACTTATAAATAATCAAAGCTTTAACTGTTTTATTTGTGCATAATTCTTCTTAATTATCAATAGTGTATTTTCCACAGGTGCATATCTTCTGAAGAGAGTGTTGAGATGTTTGTGTGTTTGATCTGAAGAGAGTGTTGAGATGTTTGTGTGTTTGTGTAGATCTTCTGAAGAGAGTGTTGAGATGTTTGTGTGTTTGTGTAGATCTTCTGAAGAGAGTATTGAGGTGTTTGTGTAGATCTTCTGAAGAGAGTGTTGAGATGTTTGTGTGTTTGTGTAGATCTTCTGAAGAGAGTGTTGAGATGTTTGTGTGTTTGTGTAGATCTTCTGAAGAGAGTATTGAGGTGTTTGTGTAGATCTTCTGAAGAGAGTGTTGAGATGTTTGTGTAGATCTTCTGAAGAGAGTGTTGAGATGTTTGTGTGTTTTTTGTAGATCTTCTGAAGAGAGTGTTGAGATGTTTGTTTGTTTTTTGTAGACCTTCTGAAGAGAGTGTTGAGATGTTTGTGTGTTTGTGTAGATCTTCTGAAGAGAGTGTTGAGATGTTTGTGTGTTTGTGTAGACCTTCTGAAGAGAGTGTTGAGATGTTTGTGTGTTTGTGTAGATCTTCTGAAGAGAGTGTTGAGGTGTTTGTGTGTTTGTGCAGATCTTCTGAAGAGAGTGTTGAGATGTTTGTGTAGATCTTCTGAAGAGAGTGTTGAGATGTTTGTGTGTTTGTGTAGATCTTCTGAAGAGAGTGTTGAGATGTTTGTGTGTTTGTGTAGATCTTCTGAAGAGAGTGTTGAGATGTTTGTGTAGATCTTCTGAAGAGAGTGTTGAGATGTTTGTGTGTTTGTGTAGATCTTCTGAAGAGAGTGTTGAGATGTTTGTGTAGATCTTCTGAAGAGAGTGTTGAGATGTTTGTGTAGATCTTCTGAAGAGAGTGTTGAGATGTTTGTGTGTTTGTGTAGATCTTCTGAAGAGAGTGTTGAGATGTTTGTGTGTTTGTGTAGATCTTCTGAAGAGAGTGTTGAGATGTTTGTGTGTTTGTGTAGATCTTCTGAAGAGAGTGTTGAGATGTTTGTGTGTTTGTGTAGATCTTCTGAAGAGAGTGTTGAGATGTTTGTGTGTTTGTGCAGATCTTCTGAAGAGAGTGTTGAGATGTTTGTGTGTTTGTGTAGATCTTCTGAAGAGAGTATTGAGGTGTTTGTGTAGATCTTCTGAAGAGAGTGTTGAGATGTTTGTGTGTTTGTGTAGATCTTCTGAAGAGAGTATTGAGGTGTTTGTGTAGATCTTCTGAAGAGAGTGTTGAGATGTTTGTGTGTTTGTGTAGATCTTCTGAAGAGAGTGTTGAGATGTTTGTGTGTTTGTGTAGATCTTCTGAAGAGAGTATTGAGGTGTTTGTGTAGATCTTCTGAAGAGAGTGTTGAGATGTTTGTGTAGATCTTCTGAAGAGAGTGTTGAGATGTTTGTGTGTTTTTTGTAGATCTTCTGAAGAGAGTGTTGAGATGTTTGTTTGTTTTTTGTAGACCTTCTGAAGAGAGTGTTGAGATGTTTGTGTGTTTGTGTAGATCTTCTGAAGAGAGTGTTGAGATGTTTGTGTGTTTGTGTAGACCTTCTGAAGAGAGTGTTGAGATGTTTGTGTGTTTGTGTAGATCTTCTGAAGAGAGTGTTGAGATGTTTGTGTGTTTGTGCAGATCTTCTGAAGAGAGTGTTGAGATGTTTGTGTAGATCTTCTGAAGAGAGTGTTGAGATGTTTGTGTAGATCTTCTGAAGAGAGTGTTGAGATGTTTGTGTGTTTGTGTAGATCTTCTGAAGAGAGTGTTGAGATGTTTGTGTGTTTGTGTAGATCTTCTGAAGAGAGTGTTGAGATGTTCGTGTAGATCTTCTGAAGAGAGTGTTGAGATGTTTGTGTAGATCTTCTGAAGAGAGTGTTGAGATGTTTGTGTGTTTGTGTAGATCTTCTGAAGAGAGTGTTGAGATGTTTGTGTGTTTGTGTAGATCTTCTGAAGAGAGTGTTGAGATGTTTGTGTGTTTGTGTAGATCTTCTGAAGAGAGTGTTGAGATGTTTGTGTGTTTGTGTAGATCTTCTGAAGAGAGTGTTGAGATGTTTGTGTAGATCTTCTGAAGAGAGTGTTGAGATGTTTGTGTGTTTGTGTAGATCTTCTGAAGAGAGTGTTGAGATGTTTGTGTGTTTGTGTAGATCTTCTGAAGAGAGTGTTGAGATGTTTGTGTAGATCTTCTGAAGAGAGTGTTGAGATGTTTGTGTGTTTGTGTAGATCTTCTGAAGAGAGTGTTGAGATGTTTGTGTGTTTGTGTAGATCTTCTGAAGAGAGTGTTGAGATGTTTGTGTAGATCTTCTGAAGAGAGTGTTAAGATGTTTGTGTAGATCTTCTGAAGAGAGTGTTGAGATGTTTGTGTGTTTGTGTAGATCTTCTGAAGAGAGTGTTGAGATGTTTGTGTGTTTGTGTAGATCTTCTGAAGAGAGTGTTGAGATGTTTGTGTGTTTGTGTAGATCTTCTGAAGAGAGTGTTGAGATGTTTGTGTGTTTGTGTAGATCTTCTGAAGAGAGTGTTGAGATGTTTGTGTGTTTGTGTAGATCTTCTGAAGAGAGTGTTGAGATGTTTGTGTGTTTGTGCAGATCTTCTGAAGAGAGTGTTGAGATGTTTGTGTAGATCTTCTGAAGAGAGTGTTGAGATGTTTGTGTAGATCTTCTGAAGAGAGTGTTGAGATGTTTGTGTGTTTGTGTAGATCTTCTGAAGAGAGTGTTGAGATGTTTGTGTGTTTGTGTAGATCTTCTGAAGAGAGTGTTGAGATGTTTGTGTAGATCTTCTGAAGAGAGTGTTGAGATGTTTGTGTAGATCTTCTGAAGAGAGTGTTGAGATGTTTGTGTAGATCTTCTGAAGAGAGTGTTGAGATGTTTGTGTAGATCTTCTGAAGAGAGTGTTGAGATGTTTGTGTGTTTGTGTAGATCTTCTGAAGAGAGTGTTGAGATGTTTGTGTGTTTGTGTAGATCTTCTGAAGAGAGTGTTGAGATGTTTGTGTGTTTGTGTAGATCTTCTGAAGAGAGTGTTGAGATGTTTGTGTAGATCTTCTGAAGAGAGTGTTGAGATGTTTGTGTGTTTGTGTAGATCTTCTGAAGAGAGTGTTGAGATGTTTGTGTGTTTGTGTAGATCTTCTGAAGAGAGTGTTGAGATGTTTGTGTGTTTGTGTAGATCTTCTGAAGAGAGTGTTGAGATGGTTGTGTGTTTGTGTAGATCTTCTGAAGAGAGTGTTGAGATGTTTGTGTGTTTGTGTAGATCTTCTGAAGAGAGTGTTGAGATGTTTGTGTGTTTGTGTAGATCTTCTGAAGAGAGTGTTGAGATGTTTGTGTAGATCTTCTGAAGAGAGTGTTGAGATGTTTGTGTAGATCTTCTGAAGAGAGTGTTGAGGTGTTTGTGTGTTTCTCTCAGTTCCTCTGAAGAGCATCTCGGTGCAGCTGCTGGTTCAGGATCATGTGGCCTCAGTCAGCTCCAGTCTGCAGTATGTCAATGAGGAGGATCGTCCGCTGGAGGCCGTGTTCGTCTTCCCGCTGCCCTCCGATGCCGCCGTCTGCCACTTCAGCGCCAGGGTTGGAGAGCAAGAGATTGTTGCAGAGGTGCAGGACAAACAGAGAGTGAGTCTAATCAGCAGCAGTGTTGTATTTTATCTATTCCTGCTCAGACCTGACCCTAATCAAACTCACCTGTGTGCTGGAGCTAAACTTTGGAGGACAGTGGCTCTATGCCCATGTTATCTGGAATAACAGTAAGCTGGGTTGTTCTGGTGTTTATGGATGTGTTTGTCTCTCACAGGCGCGGGATCAGTATGATGATGCTGTGAGTTCGGGTCAGCAGGCGTTTCTTCTGGAAGAGAGCGATCAGAGTCCGGATGTGTTCAGACTGAGTGTGGGCTGTTTGTCTCCGGGTCAGACTGCCGTCATCTCCATCATCTACATCATTGAGCTCAGTGTTCAGGCCGACAACGCCCTGCGCTTCTGTCTGCCGGCTGTACTCAACCCCAGATACACACCAGCAGGTGCACAGTTTACCTGATTCCAGCTAACAACACACACAACTACTCTGCCCAGAAAGCATATTAGTGAATGATGTAGCAGGGTTTCGGCAGTTCCTTAAAAAGTCTTAAATTTAGTTCTGTCAGGACCATTATCATCAGAGATAAATTAAAATTAGCATACATTTTAGGTTGGCGGTATGGTTCTGTTCTGGGCACTCCTCCAACCTAGCATGGATAAGAGCATAAATAGTCCCCCTAGGGTAAACAGAACAGAACCAACATTAATGATTAATGTAGTAGATATCATTAATGTTCTAAACGATTATTTTATGTAACAACATAATTCAGTGGTCTGACTCAACGAGAATATCCAATGCCACAACCTGACTGGATGAGAGGAGGAGCTGGCTGATTAGCTCCTGAGCAAAGCGATAACTGTTGAATAATGACTGAAAGGACCTTATAAAGGAAATTATGGTTGGAGTCGTACTCCTATAGGTAGACATGGATCAACTGAAAGTCAGCTGATGCGAGTTTGACTAACGTGACCTGCCAGAACTAACACTGTGCTCCATTTGTATCAAATTTAAAGCCATAAAGAGAATTAAATGGTACGAGTAAGTCTTAATTATGATTTCAAGAGGCCTTACATTTGGGGACAGAAAGTAAATGGTACAAAAAGTTAAATTTGGGGACAGAAATATAAGAATTGAAGTATGGCTTAAACATGAGCGCTGCACGTTTCAAAGTCCGGTGTTGCTTTGTTTACTGCTGATACTGGGAAAAACGCTATATTTCTGCCAGTCTGAAAGTGGAATAAATTTGCATTTTTAATAATCCTTTCTGCTGTTTTTGCTCAGATCTTTGCACGCAGAGAAGATAACGCATTATATGAATCTAAAATTTTTAGACAGCAAAATATGTTATTTAATGAATATGATGATTGATAATAATTGTTTAAATGAATATAATAACTGAAACTTTTAACTCATACATTTTATTAAAAATGGTTTAAAGGCGGAAATGTAAAGTTCATCATTTTACAAAAGTTTTTTTTGTGAAAACTTGTATCTGAACTGTAAATCATGCTTTTTTGCCATTTTATAGTTTAATATGTTACCTGGAATGATGAGTCAACAGAGTGAGGATCCATTTGCAGCTTTTAATAAAAGTAAATACAGTTGTACAGGCGTGGTCGATCAACAGTAAACAGGGTTATCTTAGACGAGACAAAATCAGAGTAGTAAGACAGGCGAGTGATCGGGGCAGGCAGCAAGCAGAGTAAACAACAGTCCATATAACAGAGCAAGAGGGTCAAAGGCAAGGCAAGGCAAATTTATTTATATAGCACATTTCATACACAATGGAAATTCAAAGTTCTTTACATAAAAGGAATTAAAATAATCATAAAGAATAAATCACAACAATAAAACAAGGAATTAAAAAAAACTTTTAAAATGATCTAAAATTTATTTAAAATGAATTAAAACAGTTACGGTTATACATAAAATACAGTGCAGTCAGTCCGGACGTAGCACAGAGCTCATTCAACAAATGCACAGTTAAACAGATGAGTTTTGAGTCTGGATTTAAATGTGGCTAATGTTTTAGCACATCTGATCTCTTCTGGAAGCTGGTTCCAACTGCGGGCCGCATAATAGCTAAAAGCAGACTCCACTTGTTTTGTGTGAACCCTTGGTATTTCTAACTGACTCGATCCTAATGATCTGAGTGGTCTGTGGTTTCCAAGTCTTGACTGGAAACAAAACATCTAATTCACCAGGCAGCGTAAAATAAAAATAAAAATAAATAAATAAAAATAAAAATAAATAAACAAGAGAAACAGTCCAGGATCAAACACAGTAATGCAATAGAGAAGATAATAACGCTCAGAAATGTTAGCCAGAGCAAAACAAGACTTTGCGAAGAGTGAGTTTGAGACAAAGGCTTAAGTAGTCCGTAAACAAGCATTAGGTGAGCTCATAATCAGTGCCAGGTACAGTGCCAAGGCTGCATTTAATTCTTCAAAAATACAGTGAAATAATATTATTACTTTAAAATAGCTGTGAATAAATGTTAAACTGTAATTGATTCCTCTGATCAAAGCTGCATTTTCAGCATCATTACTCTTCAGTGTCACATGATCCTTCAGAAATCATTCTAATATACTGATTTACTGCTCAAGAAACATTTCTGCTTCAGTGACTGGTGTTATAGTGTATCTCTGTTTGTCTGTCTATTTCTTTCAGCTTCAGCGGCCGGTGTTCCAGAAGTTTTCTCAGCATCAGTTATTCCTTACACTCTGTCTCTGAGTGTTGAAGTGAGATCTTCAGACCGCATCTCCAGACTGGAGTCCAGCTGCCCTCTGGATCCTCTGGAGTTCCTCGACGCACAGCACACTCACGCCACGGTACTGTGTGTTTATGTGTGAGTGTGTGTGTGTGTGTGTGTGTTTATGTGTGTGTGTGTGTACAGTTTTCATGCACGTAGCATAAGCAGAAACCTGTAATGTGTGAGTGTGTGTGTGTGTGTGTGTGTGTTTATGTGTGTGTGTGTGTGTGTGTGTGTACAGTTTTCATGCACGTAGCACAAGCAGAAACCTGTAATGTGTGTGTGTGAGTACAGTTTTCATGCATGTAGCATAAGCAGAAGCCTGTAATGTGTGTGTGTGTGTGTGTGTGTGTGTGTGTGTGCAGTTTTCATGCACTTAGCATCACCAGAAGTCTGTAATGTGTGTGTGTGTGTGTGTTGTGTGTGTGTGTGTGAGAGAGTGTGAGAGTGTGTGTGTGTACAGTTTTCATTCATGTAGCATCAGCAGAAGCCTGTAATGTGTGTGTGTGTGTGTGTGTGTGTGCAGTTTTCATGCACTTAGCATCACCAGAAGTCTGTAATGTGTGTGTGTGTGTGTGTTTGTGTGTGTAGGTGAATCTGAGCGCTGGTCACCGGTTTGATAAGGATGTGGAGCTGCTTCTGTACTATGAGAACACCCATCAGCCCACTGCTGTGGTGGAGGCTGGAGCAGCTGCAGCTCAGTCAGGTAGATGGTTTTATTTATACATGAAGTCAGTATGCTGTAAATACACTGCTAATATGTGACTTAAGGGGTCAGTTCACACCCTCAAATGAACATTAAGTCATTGACTGCTCATAGGAGCTACACACTCACCACTGCAATGTAAAATATCCGACAATGTCACAATTTCTTAAAGGCAGTTATTTGGTGTTCATGTCTCACTAAGCGATTAAAGACTGTAGATTATTCTCTACAACAAAATAAATCTTAAAATCTATATACACCACATTTAATTTTGTTTGCACTATTAACGGTTCTTCCTACTGTATTAGAGAGAAAAGAGGTTTTGTGGGTCTTTTGTGTGGAGAACTCTGCTAATTATTTCACTTTACGCACTTTAATTTCAATGGGCAAACTTCTTTGTTTTGATATTGTGCCATCTTAAATTCACTTTTGGAACCATAATGAGCATAAATAAAAATGTTCATGGTGTTTGAAGTTCTGAGCAGAATGATCATATTCTTGTCCGCAGCTCAAGGGTTTGTGGGTAATATTAATAATTATATATATTTGCACAGAACTTCTCTGAGCTCTGATGTTTAGGGTGGATCATACCTGAGTCGGGACGCAGGGCTTGATGAGTTGTTCAGGTAGTTTTATTCACTCTGCAGGACAGAGACCGCTATATAGTGTAGGGCTGTCAAAATGGCTGATAAACTAGATTTTAATTTTGTACTTAATTATTATCAATAGTCGAATTTAAAAGGCATAATTTCAGTAAGGGAGAAAAAAGCTTTTGTCTTCTCTCCTGAGGCCACAACGGGACGTATCGAGCAAACTATTACTAATGCACATTTATTCAAAGCAATAAAATAACAGGACTATCTTTGAAAATAAAGTGCATAATGTTTAAAATAGTGTATATAAACCAAATATAATTACTTAAGTTGCTTAAACAATCAGAAACAAAACAGCATCATGTACAGGTGCATCTCAATAAATTAGAATGTCGTGAAAAAATTCATTTTTTCATGTAAGTTATTTCAAAAAGTGAAACTTTCATATATTTTAGATTCATTGCATGTAAAGTAAATTTATTTTGATGATTTGATAATTTTAATGATTAGAGCTTACAGCTCATGAAAGTCAAAAATCAGTATCTCAAAACATTAGAATATTTACATTTGAGTTTCAATAAATGACCATCTCTACAGTATAAATTCAGCGTATCTCTTGTTCTTTGAAACCACAATAATGGAGAAGACTGCTGACTTGGCAATGATCCAGAAGATGAACATTGACGTCCTCCACAAAGAGGGTAAGTCACAGAGGGTCATTACTGAAAGCTGTGGCTGTTCACAGAGTGCTGTATCAAAGCATATTAAATGCAAAGTTGACTGGAACGAAGAATTTGGGTAGGAAAAGGTGCACAAGCAACAGGGATGACCGCAAGCTTGAGAATACTGTCAAGCAAAGCTGATTCAAACACTTGTGAGAGCTTCAGAAGGAGTGGACTGAAGCTGGAGTCAGTGCATCAAGAGTCTCCACGCTCAGACGTCTTCAGGAAAAGGGCTACCAAGCCACTTCTGAACCAGAGACAACGTCAGAAGCATCTTACCTGGGCTGTGGAGAAAAAGAACTGGACTGTTGCATTTCATTTGTAAATCAAGGTCCCAGAGTCTGGAGGAAGAGCGGAGAGGCACAGAATCCATGTTGCTTGAAGTCCAGTGTGAAGTTTCCACAGTCAGAGATGATTTGGGCTGCCATGTCATCTGCTGGTGTTGGTCCACTGTGTTTTATCAAGTCCACAGTCAACGCAGCCATCTACCAGGAGATTTTAGAGCACTTCATGCTTCCTTCTGCTGACAAGCTTTATGGAGATGCTGATTTCATTTTCCAGCAGGACTAGGTACCTGCCCACACTGCCAAAGCTACTAAAAGCTGGTTCAATGACCATGGTGTTACTGTGCTTGATTGGCCAGAAAACTCGCCTGACCTGATCCTCATAGAGAATCTATGAGGTATTGTCAAGAGGAAGATGAGAGACACCAGACCCAATAATGCAGATGACCTGAAGGCCGCTATCAAAGCAACCTGGGCTTCCATTACACCCATTGCCTCCATTCCACACCGAATTGAGGCAGTAATTCATGCAAAAGGAGCCTCTACCAAGTACTGAGTGCATATACAGTAAATGAACATACTTTCCAGAAGGCCAACAATTCACTAAAACATTTTTTTTATTGGTCTTGTGAAGAATTCTAATTTGTTGAGAGAGTGAATTGGTGGGTTTTTGTTAAATGTGAGCCTGCATCATCACAATTAAAAGAACCAAAGACTTAAACTACTTCAGTCTGTGTGCATTGAATTGATTTAATACACGAGTTTCACAATTTGAGTTGAATTACTGAAATAAATTAACTTTTCCACAACGTTTCTAATTTATTGAGATGCACCTGTATGTATGCATAGTTTAATACAAAGAACTGAAAACCAATCACAAAGACTACTTTTTTTCATTTAAAAATATGAGATGCAGTGAGATGGTAAAAAATCATCATAAAGTTGAGACATGTTTTATTAAAGTTGAACTTACATTCATTTTTAAATGGCTTTCTAAACAAGCGGCTGTCTCGTGCGAGACACGAGTGCAACAGGGATATATGTCCTTCTAGAAAATGCACATTCTGTGTGAACGCCTTGGTTTCAGTTTTGCTGTAAACAATATCTTCTCCGCATTGATGTTCTCTTTTTCCACAATATTTTGAATGAACAACGCAACATCTGGTGGGTTCAACTGGATAGGCTAACAAAAGCATTAAAAAGCAATGACACTTACATCGTCATCGCATCTTGTGTGCCACTGATAAGGCTGCCTGACGCACACATAAAACTCAAATGCAAAAATGTGGATTTTTATTTTAAATTCCAATATTCAAGATTCAAATTTTTATTTGGCAGCCCTAGTATAGTGTAACAAATACTGAATTCAGGCCATTTACACCCTGTTTCCCTGTTTACACTGTTTCAGGGTCTCTGATGGGCGACCCGGCGCTCATGATCAGTTTGTACCCAGAGTTCCCTGCGGATGTGATGTCATCACTGGCGTCTCAGGGCGAGTTCATTTTTGTGGTGGACAGATCCGGCAGTATGAGCTGCGAGATGCATCATGGGAAAGATGCACAGAAGCGCATCGAAAGCGCAAGAGTAAGATGTAGGATTTCAGATATAACACATCTATTGAGTTGTATTGAGTCACTGAACTCATCTGTACTTGTGTCTCTCCAGGACACGCTGCTGCTGCTGCTGAAGAGTTTGCCCATGGGATGCTACTTCAACATCTACGGATTCGGCTCTCGCTTTGAGTCCTTCTTCCCGTCAGTAACTGGATGTTAGTTGTTCTTTAGGAATGATCTCATGTTGGTTAGCTGTGGTTTTGAGAGAGATTGTGTCGTTGCAGTCAGAGTGTCGTGTACAGCGAGGACACGATGGAAGAGGCTCTAAGGAGAGTAAAGAGCATGAGTGCAGATATGGGCGGCACAGAGATCCTACAGCCTCTGAAACACATCTACAGTCAGCCCTGTTACCCTGATCACCCCCGACAGGTACAGACAAACATATCACAGGCATTTCCTGTTAATTACAATATGGGTGCACAATTATGCATTAAATAATGCTTAACAAATGCACAGATAATCATGAGTTAATGTATAACTCATGATGAACTAAACCATTTATTAACAATTACTGCATCAGCAACAAATGAACACTCTATATGATTCATAGATTAAGTAATCAATAAATTGTTATTAGTTAAATGTGTCATAATGTATTAATTGCCTAATAACTTATTTTATTAACTAATGAAGTACACTCTTATGGTAATTACCACATTGAGTCGAAGCCATGCCTTTAAACTTCCAGTTGTCTGCTTTAATTAATCATTAAGCTAAAGATTTGCAAAGGTATTAATTAAAACAGACAACTGGAAGTTGAAATGCATGCTTGAACCCATTGTGGTAATTAACATATGATTTTACACTATTAGTTAATATAATATGTTATTAGGGAATTAATACTTTATGACACATTTAAGTAATAACAATTTATTGATTACTTAATCTATTAATCATATAGAGTGTTCATTTGTTGCTGATGCAGTAATTGTTAATAAATGGTTTAGTTCATGTTGAGTTATACATTAACTCATGATTATCTGTTCATTTGTTAAGCATGAATTAATGCATATTAGTGTCACCATATTGTAAAGATGCTTATGTATTTTCCTTCTTCAGTTGAAAAGAAATTAAGGTTTTTGAGGAATTCATTCCAGGAGTTTTCTCCATGCAGTAGACTTCAATGGGGATCAGCGGCACGAAGGACCAAAACAAGTTTCAATGATGCTTCAAAGAGCTCTACAAGATCCCAGCCGAGCTATCCCTAGCCAAACTATCATCCATTTTCTAAAAAAACCCACAAATGCTCGTCTTGTACTAGCTTTTATTACATAATAATGCATGCGTGATGTTGGTGGAAGTAATGACCCAGTGTTTACAAATCAAACATGCAAATAGAGTCAATCGC
This sequence comes from Barbus barbus, assembly GCF_936440315.1. NCBI lineage: Eukaryota > Metazoa > Chordata > Actinopteri > Cypriniformes > Cyprinidae > Barbus > Barbus barbus. Next base: position 23,913,415 of record NC_136726.1, read on the forward strand.
CCTTTACAAAATATATATATAATATTTTTTTTTTTTTTTTAGAAAATAACCAATGGCTTTTGCTAGATAATACCCTTATTCCTCAGCTGGGATTGGGTAGAGCCCTTTGAAGCTGCATTAAAACTGCATTTTTAACCTTCAGTCCATTGAACACCATTGAAGTCCACTATATGGAGAGAAATCCTGGAATGTTCCCTTCCAGGAACTTCGAGCTGCGTCGGAAACGCATATGTGAACGCCTTCAGCGTGACCAGGCTCTGAATATGATGTGTAATCAGTCAAACAAGGGCGAGGCGTCACGGGCGGGGTGACGTCACGACCAGGAAATATAAAAGCACGTGCGGCGGAGCCGGCGTCAGCTTTTTGTCATTCAGAGAAGCGCTCTATGTGTGTCAGTCTTATTTACTGTTGTTTGTCCTAGTTTTAAGTGGAAAGCATTCAGTATCATGCCAAAGCCAAGGGCAAGCTCAGGGGTTAAGCTTTCAGACCACGTTTTAAGTCGTGTGTGCATCCTTGCCCTAGCTATATCACGAGCGAGGACACACACGATTTGTGCATGGTGTGCCTGGGTGCGGAGCACGCAGAATCGGTCTCCGCACCCGGAGGGCTCTCTTCGAGAAGGGAGCCTTCGCGAGCTCCCCACGCAGTGCCGGTCCCACTGCTGCCAAGGCAGAGCGGTGGCTGCACTCGTGGGGCTCGCAGGCTGATCTGGCTGGCGAGTGTGAGACGGGCATGTCCTTATCTCCTCCCGTATCTGGCGCCCCGTCTCTCGGTGTGGAAGCGGTCTCTTCCCCCGAGACGAGGGCTCAATGCTTCGTCTCTCTTCCTCTGAGGAGGTTGATGTGACGAGCGTTCACGAGGTTTCACCGCCTCTGTCGCCCCAATATGATATAACTATGAGCTTTGTAAGCTGCAGTGTTTGCACAAGCACAAAGAGAAAAATAATCCGGTCCCGCTTCTGCCGTAAAAAAGAGAGAAAAAAAGGCAGAGCGGCGGCTGCGCTCGCGGGGCGTGCAGAAAAAAAAGAAAAAGGCTGATCTGGCTGGCGAGAGTCAGACGGGCATGTCCCTATCTCCTCCCGCGCCTGATCTGGCGCCCCGTCTCTCGGTTCGGAAGCGGTCTCTTCCCCCTGAGACGAGGGCTCAACGAGGCCTTCCATTTTCCCCGATCTCCTCACCGAGGTGTCGAGATCGCGGGTGAAATCTTTTCGTCCCGTCCATTCATTCAAGACGCTTGCGAGCTATCTGTCTCCCTCTACGGCATCGCCTTTGAAGGCTCCTGCTCTGCTCACAACATCTATGGTGGGCAGAGTGTATGCATGCTCTCTAAACTCAGGTGGCTGCTGGGCGGGCGCAGCCTCCTCCGCATACCAGCTCCTCGCGCAAAAGGTCCTGACGGGCGAGCCCCAGGACCGCGGAGCGCGACCCCTAGTGGGGTGGAGCGACTTGCACCGCGGCACATGGTGACCGTCTCCCCTCGGTGCCCTCCGCCGGTGGGAGTCAGAGCGCACTCAACCTGAGGTGTGATGGCCTCCAAGGCCTTCTGGGCAGGTGTTCCATGCAGGACATCTGCAACGCAGCTGGGTGGTCCACGCCCCTGACTTTCGTTAGGTTCTATGACCTCGACATCCGACTCCTCTGTCCTTTCGTCCTGACACCAGGCAGGGACTTGTCAGTCTGGCGGCGTTGGTATCTCGTTCCCATATGCGTTTCCGACGCAGCTCGAAGTTCCTGGAAGGGAACGTCTCAGGTTATGTATGTAACCATGGTTCCCTGAAGGGAACGAGACGCTGCGTCGAGTAGCCACACTTCTGGCATCCCTGCCAGCGCTTGCTTCATGACTTGAAGCTGATGCCGGCTCCGCCGCACGTGCTTTTATACTTCCTGGTCGTGACGTCACCCCGCCCGTGACGCCTCGCCCTTGTTTGACTGATTACACATCATATTCAGAGCCTGGTCACGCTGAAGGCGTTCCCATATGCGTTTCCGACGCAGCATCTCGTTCCCTTCAGGGAACCATGGTTACATACGTAACCTGAGACGTTTTCCTCAAAAACATTAATTTCTTTTCGACTGAAGACAGAAAAACAGGGGGGTGACATGGGGGTGAGTAAAATGTGGGATTTTTTTATTCTGGAAGTGAACTAATGGTTTAATCACTAAACACTTGTTCTGAACACTGGAGGTGTGTTTCTCTCTCAGCTGTTCATCTTCACTGATGGAGAGGTGGGGAACACTAAGGAGGTGCTGGATCTGGTGAAGAGTCACGTTGATTCTCACAGGTTTGTTCACTCGTCTCGGTCCTCCTCATTTACTCCAGGGTTAGTTAATGTCAGAAGCTCAGCGCTGGAGCTGCTCTTGTGTCTGCAGGTGTTTCTCCTTCGGGATCGGTGAGGGTGCGAGTACGGCTCTAATCACAGGAATGGCCAGAGAAGGTTCTGGTCACGCTCAGTTCATCACAGGCACTGACCGCATGCAGCCCAAAGTAAGACCTGCTGCAGAAACAGACTGGATAGAATCAGTATAAGAGGTTTAGGGAGTTTATTTACAACCCTCTCTTGTTCATCAGGTGATGCAGTCTCTCAGGTTTGCTCTTCAGCCGGCCGTGGATAATATCTCTGTGGACTGGACCGTTCCTGAGGGAGTGAGGATGGAAATGCTGTCCCCACCCATCAATGCTCTGTTCCAGGGTCAGAGGGCGCTCATCTACGCTCAGATTAAAGGACAGGTCAAAGCTTTAAATGGTTTAATTATTAGTAGCCTGCAGGTAAAATACAGAATATCAATCATTTTGCGTATTTCTGTAATTAAGAAAAATTGCTGGCTGCTTGACCGAATCAGAATGAGCTTTATTGTCAAGTGTGTTTATACACACAAGGAATTTGTCTTGGTGTCAGGAACTTATAGTATAGAAAGGACAGCCAGCACTGGGTTAGGACAGCAACACTTGTCCTTGTAAGAAATCAGCAGAAGAATGTGAAATCACCAAATCCTCACATTACTCTGTTTCTTTCTCGTCACAGAGTTCAGGAGAGACAGAAGGAGCTGTAACTGTGAAATACAGACTGAAAGATCAACCAGTAACTAACCAGCTCCAGTTTACTCTTAAACCAGCGGAAGACACAGGGTAACACATACACACACACACTCACACACTCACACTATAAATACTATATTTATACACAAATACTATAAAAGTACAATATACAGACAGGGGCGCTATGAAGAGGTTAAAGGGGGTATGCAAGACAGAAATTTGGGCCCCCTTCTTCCTGTGTGTGTTTGTGTGTGTGCGTGTTTGATATTTAATAAAAAATTGAAAGACACCGAATAAGAAAATGAAACAATTTATTAATAAACATTTATATTATTTCAAATAACATTGAAATATTTTATTTCAAGTAATGAAAATGTTTTTAAGGTTTTAATTTTAGATTCAGTTTTAGTTAACTTTAATACATAAATAAATAATAAATATATAACCGTGCTTCCATCTGTCGTTGCAGTTTTAACTAGTCTTCTACACAATCCTTATTATTTCATTGTTTTAAAAAAAAAAAATCATTAAAATTAATTAATTAAAATTATTTGAAACAGTTTTCCTTTCTATTCTTAGTACGATATTACAATCTAACAATAAAGAAATTTAAAGACCCATAAAAGCAGCTAAACACTGCAACACGTTTTATAGCGGAACAGAAGTTTTAACTCTGCAGTCTTATACATTCAAAAAGAACTGATAGCGAAATTAAGAGTTGCATCTCCTAAACTTTTCTGACATAAAGGTAACACACGATTAAATTTGAACACGTCTAGTTTTCATGCTTGCCCATTTTTCTAACATGTCATCGAAGGGTGTGGATCGTGCAACTGCATTCTCTATTGATATGACTGCCAGATGCACTAATCGGTCTTGGTCCATTGTAGATCGCAGATAAAGTTTTAGTTTACTGAATGACCTCTCTGCAGAGGTCACTGTGACAGGCATGGTGAGGAACACTCTTAATGCTACAACCAAATTTGGGAATAATGATTCAAGGTTTCTCTGAAGAATGAATTTAGGTTTTTCAATTGTGGTTTTGCACGCACATAGAAGGCCACTTGCACTACAGACTTCTTGAATTAGGTCGTTCTACACATCCCGCGACATTACTGCATAGCACCTTGCGGATTCTTCTAAATCCTCCTTTGACATTTCACTCATTTGCAAAATTAAATGAAATTTCTCTGAAATCTGCCCCAGATTTTAAAATCTGGTGTTGAATTCACTGCTTATCGTGTCAACGGTTACATAAAACACTGTTTGTTTGAAATGAAGTTGGATGTTCTGGTGCCCTGGTTGTCCAGCACTCACTTCATCGTGAAATGTTTTGCACTTTATGTTACGCTTCTGCGCAAACTATGTAGAGGCATCACATTCATTCGCTAAAAGATGCGCATCTGTCACAGGCTTTTCAAACCCATCCTCTCTGTACTTGGAAAATAACTTTTTTCAGGTTGACAATCAACAAAACAGCTGTATCCAGCAAAATGTCAGCAGATTGCATGGCTGTGCTGGCGCGTGTGATTTCGGTCAGCATGTCATTCCAAATAACAAGACAATTCATAAATTCCATAGTCTGTATTCCATTAGATAGCTCATGAGCCTCTGAAGAAATTTTGCCATCTTTAGTCTCCCGTTCAAGATTTTCCAAAATGTCAAATACGCCTCCGAGCTGATACCTCAGAGCTTTGACCGAGTCCAGTTTCACCTCCCATCTCGTATCGCAGAGGGGTTTTAATGTTATGTCCACAAACTGTTTCAGAATGTCCCTGCGTTTCACTGAAGATGCAAATATAGTGTATAGTCATTGAACAGTTCCGAAAAAATTCAAGCATGCTCTGTTTGATGAGGTAGCATATCACAATAGAAAATTAAAGCTGTGACTCGCACACGACATAAAAAATGCATCTGGATTGTTTTCCAGAATTAAAACTTATACACCTCGGTGAATTCCTCTCATATTTGATCCATTATCATAACTTTGGCCGCGACAATTCAAGAGGTCAATCCCTAGGTTTTCCAATGTGGCAGTTAAAGTCTCCGCAAGTCCTTGACCTATTGTGTCAGTAACTGCGCTGAATCCCACAAACAATTCCTCAATTTTAGCTACTTTGTTCTCATCAATGTCAACATGTCGAATTATGACTGAAACTTGCTCTTGCTTGGATATGTCGGGCGTGCAGTCAAATTCAACTGCATAATATTTCGCAACTCTCATTTGTTTGCTGATTTTATCTAACATACAATCTGCGATGCATTTTAAGAATTTATTTTGTCTACACCAACTTAAATATGATGTACACATTTTTTCTGTCGATATTTTTTGAATGTGCTGAGCCATGACAATGTCATAAGTGGCTAAAAGCTCAATCCAAGAAAGTTTCCATTTCTTGGATTTCCAATCAGAGCATTTTTACCTCCTAAAAGTTCCTCTCTGCAAGGAACAAAATGCAGTCCAGCACCCTGGTCTCGTCCTTTCTTCTTCCATCGCAGCTTGTAGTTGATTGTCAATGCATTTACCCAGTCTTAACCTAGTTTCAAGTTCTTTCCATGCTAGGTAAGCGTCGGTGTGGATGGGTCCTGTTTCGTGATGCTTTAATCTACTTGAAAGACATCGCCAGTTACCATATTCTTTCACGAAGCGGCTGTTGTGTGTTTTCTCTCCACCGAAATCTTTGCATGCAAAGCAGTATACTTTGTTTGCTTTATGGGAAAACATCAGCCAGTCCCGTTCCACTCGTTACCCATTTGTTAATCTTCTATAGCAGTAGGCTTTTGAAAAACATGTGTTCCTCTTCAGGAACTCGAGCTGTGTCAAACGATGCTGAAGGCATTCCCCAAAGCGTCGTTTGACGAAGCGTCTCGTTCCCTCGAGGAACTGAGGTTACATAAGTAACCCAGACGTTTCATCTGACCATAGAAGCCAGTCCCATTTGAATTTCCAGTTGTCTCTGATAACTGAATATGCTGGAGTTTGTTTTTGGATGAGTGAGGAGAATTTTTCTTGAAACTCTCCCAAACAACATGTGCTGATGTAGGTGCTGTTTGACAATTTTTTTTGTTTGACCCGGAGACTCAACTATTTTCTGCATTTCTCCAGCTGTGGTCCTTGGAGAGTCTTTAGCCTCTCAAACTCTCCTTCTCACCGTGCATTAGGACGATATAGACACACGTCCTCTTCCAGGCAGATTCATAACATTTTATGTTGATTGGAAATTCTTAATTATTGCCCTGATGGTGGAAATGGGAATCTGCACTGCTCTAGCTCTTTTCTTAAAGCCACTTCACTAATTTGTGAAGCTCAATTATCTTTTGCAGCACATCAGAAAATATTATTTGGTTTTTCTCATTGTGATGGATGATTAAGGGAATTTGGGCTTTGTTTTCCCTCCTATTTATATTTCTGTGAAACAGGAAGCTATGGCTGGATAATTTCATATTCATAATCACCCTGGAGTGCTCAAAATTGTGAAAATTAATGGGAATATACTTCAGAGATAAGAATTTCAAGGGGTGCCAATAATTGCATCCAACGTGTATTTGAGAAAAAACATTTATTTCATAATGATATTTTCCCCCATTTTAAATTCTTATTATTATCCAATGAAAGGTTAGATTTTTGTGATTTTTTTTTTAAATAAAAGATCAAAAAGGATTAACAATGCAGATTAATTTTCACAGCCTTCTTTGATCCTATTTACCAAGGGTGCCGACTTTTATTTTGGATGCGATTAATCACGATTAATCATTTGACAGCACTACTTCCATTGCCTCTAATGGTGGCAGATGAAATTCTGGATCATTCTCGATCAGTGACCAGTCCTTCGGTACATAACTACTGTTAAAGTGTTATAAACATTATCTTAAATCCGTTTTGCATGTTTGATGGATCATGTCCTTGCTTGGCCAACAATATATCAATAAATCAACAATGTTTTGGCTTTAATAGGACAATTATAGATGTGATATGAAACAAAGAGTGTGTCAGAAGTCCTGAGTTCACATTAGTGCCACCATATCAGACTGTCTTTATCACAAGCTTGTGTTTGTTGCAGACTAACGATCCACCGGCTGGCAGCCCGGTCTGTGATCCGCTCTCAGGAGCTACAGGAGCGAGCCAGAGGAGCTGCAGGTCTGGAGAACATCAAGAGCAGGATTGTGGAGCTCAGCGTTCAGGCCGGAGTGTGCAGCGTTCATACGGCCTTCATCGGCATCAATAAAGACAGCAGACAGATTGTGAAAGGGCCGCTGCTGCAGAGGAGAGTGCCAGTTCAGCGTAAGTTCACTGATTTCTGTGTTTAGAGCAGGACTGTCCTCCAGTCCAGATCAACTCTGCAGGACACTGGAGATTTCATAAGCAGTTTTCCTGTCACATAATAGTGTAATATTTGTGTACTGACATCATCAACATGTGAAATTATATTCTTTATTAGGTATGAAGCTACGGCATATAACGAATTGTGCCCCTACGAAAATGAGCAGTAAGAAATAATATACATTGTTCTTTTCTTTTTTACCTTTTATGCGGGTCAGTCCAGCTCAAGTGATTCAATGGACCAATTTGATAATTTTCCTAATTTCTTTGGATTGATGATCATTCTTTGTATTAGTGATGCAATTGTTATTTTACCTGGTTTTACCACAGTTTCTGTGGTTGTGTCACAGCAAGAGTACATCTGAGTCTGAAACTGTGTCATATCTGAATAAGACTAGGCCTAGGAATCAATTCCAAAAAGAATCAATTCTGAGGCATTGGGAATTGACATGCGGAGTCCCACAAGGCTCAATTATTGCACCACTCTTGTTTAGCTTGTATATGCTCCCACTAAGTCAGATAATGAGGAAGAACCAAATTGCCTATCACAGCTATGCTGATGATACCCAGATTTACCTAGCCTTATCTCCAAATGACTATAGCCCCATTGACTCCCTCTACCAATGCATTGATGAAATTAACAGTTGGATGTGTCAAAACTTTCTTCAGTTAAACCAGGATAAAACTAAAGTCATTGCATTTGGAAACAAAGATGAAGTTCTCAAGGTGAATGTATACCTTGACTCTAGGGGTCAAACAACTAAAAATCAGGTTAAAAATATTGGGGTGATTCTGGAGACAGACCATTTTAGTAGTCATGTCAAAGCAGTAACTAAATCAGCATACTATCATCTCAAAAACATTGCAAGAATGTTTTTAGTTATTATGCCGTGCACAGTTGGAACCAGCTTCCAGAAGAGATCAGATGTTATAAGTTCAAGTTCAAGTCCAAGTTGAGTTTTATTGTCATTCTGCTACATGTGTGGACATATAGTGGAACGAAATGTCATGTCTCGCAGGACCATGGTGCTACATACTAGATAAACATAAGATAAACATACAACAATGCAAGTATAGGAAAAAAAAGACAATAGAGCATATGACTAGAGACAAAAATAGACCATCTGACTATACATATACTATAAATACTATAACTACTATACCTAGTTGACTACACATACACAAACTGAGACTGTACAAGAACTTTACATAAATACTGTACATGTAATTGTGCAAAAGAGATATTGTACATGACATTGTGCAAAAAATATATATATTTTGTACATTAAATTGTTGGGCAGAAGAGAGATTTTGAGGGAAGCAGCGCAGAGTGCAAACAGATTTTGTAGTGCAATGCTCAAGTAAACATATTATTTTGTAGTGCAATGCTCAAGTAAACATATTATCTTATTGAGTCTTTGTAGCAGGGAGTGTTTATAGAAAGTGTCTAGTGTGCATATAGTGGGATGAGTGCGTTACTACAGGTGGTTTGTATAGCCCACTCACCTGTATGTAGCACACTCAGAATTTGCACTTAGGAGAAATTGTCAACAGTATTAATGAGTTGGGGGGGGGTAACCGGCTGTGTTCTGAGGTCCTGCGCTGATCAGCTCGCTGGTTTGTTCACTTCCATCTTTAATGTGTCCCTTGCTACCTCCGTGGTTCCCACCTCATTTAAAAAATCCATCATTATACCTGTGCCAAAGAACAATAGACCCTCTTGCCTGAATGACTATCGCCCAGTTGCCCTCACATCAATAGTCATGAAGGTTTTTGAGAGACTTGTAAAGAGCCACATTTACTCCTCCATCCCTGTTACTTTGGACCCTCTTCAGTTTGCCTATCGCCCAAATAGATCTACTGACGATGCCATCTCTCACATCCTACACCCTTCCCTCACACAGATGGACAGCAACAATGGGAATTATGTAAGGCTGCTATTCATTGACTATAGCTCAGCTTTCAATACTATAGTCCCCACCAAGCTTGCTTCTAAACTCACAGACCTCGGCCTAAACTCCTCACTCTGCGACTGGATTCAAGACTTCCTCACCGGCAGACCTCAAGTGGTGAAAGTTGGCCAGTTCACCTCAAACTCCATCACTCTGAACGTAGGAGCCCCACAGGGCTGTGCCCTGAGTCCCCTGCTCTACTCTCTCTACACACTGCGTGTCCTCTCACAGCTCCACATCTATTATCAAATTTGCTGATGATACTGTGGTTCTGGGCCTCATTTCCAACAACGATGAGACCGCATACTTAGATGAGGTAGAGAGACTCACATCATGGTGCCAGGACAACTGTCTCTCTCTGAATGTGAGCAAAACTAAAGAGCTGATCATGGACTTTAGAAAGAGACAGCAGCAGCCTTACACTCCTCTTATGATCAGTGGGACCCCTGTGGAGAGGGTGAGCATCTTCAAGTACCTCGGTGTAAACATCTCTGAGAACCTGACTTGGACTACACACATCCAAACACAGGTTAAGAAAGCCAGGCAAAGACTGTACCACCTGCGACAGCTGAGGAAATTCAGGGTCTCACCAGCAATCCTGAAAACCTTCTATTCAGGGACCATAGAAAGTGTATTGACTCAGTGCATCTCAGTGCGGTATGGAAACAGCTCCAATCAGGACTGCAAAGCACTACAGAGAGTTGTGCGCTTAGCTGAGCGCATCTCAGGGTCTGCTCTCCCCTCTCTGCAGGACATCTACCTCAAACGCTGCAAAATTAGAGCTGTAAAAATCATCAAGGACTCAAATCACCCTGGTAACCATCTATTCACTTTGCTACCATCTGGTAAGCGCTTCCGTAGCCTGATGACAAAAACTGAGAGACTTAGGAGGAGCTTCTTCCCCCAGGCCATCAGGCTCCTAAACTCTAACTCTGTGTCATAACATCTCATAACTCCATGTAAAATCTCTATATCAATAAGTTATTCATAATTATTTCTACCTCGTATTGCTGCTATGTAAATACCCTGTACAACTTATTGCACATTCTTTTGCACATTCCTCCTTATATTACTATTTAAGTCACAAACATACTGACCTGCACATTTATATTTATATTTTTATCTTTTATTTTATTCTTTATTTTTTCTACTTTTCTTTTTCTTAATATTTGTATTCTATATAATTGCACTGTCCTTGGAGCGGACCTGACTTACATTTCACTGCTGGTTATTCTCTGTAATAATTGTGTATGTGATAAATAAAAAAATCTTGGATCTTGATCTTGAATCTTGAATCTTGAGTCAGTGCTATGGGACGATAGTCATTCAGACAGGACACAGGTGACTTCTTTGGTTCTGGAATTATGGAGGTGGATTTGAGACACGTGTGGACGACTGCCTGGCTCAGCGAGGTGTTGAAGATGTCTGTTAGGACATCTGTCAGCTGTGCAGCACAGTCTCTCAGTACACGTCCAGGTATGTTGTCAGGGCCCGCAGCCTTTCGTGGGTTAATCCGGGACAGGGTTTTTTTTACGTCAGCTGGAGAGAGACAGAGTACCTGGTCGTTTGGAGATGTGAGTAGTTTCTGTGCAGGTGTGTCGTTCTGTATCTCAAATCATGAGTAGAAGTGGTTGAGTGCATCTGGTAAGGATGTGTTATCGTCACTGGCCTGTGGTAAGGGCTTGTAGTCAGTGATGGTCTGAATGGCTTGCCACAGGGTCCAAGTGTCTTTACTGTCTGTGAAGTTGTTGTTGATTTTTTTTAGCATATTGATGTTTTGCCTTCTTGATGCCACAGGACAGATTGGCTCTTGCTGTTTTGAGGGCTGCTTTGTCTCCTGATCTGAATGCTTCATCTCTGGTCTTTAGTAGCCCACGAACCTCTGCTGTCATCCATGGCTTCTGGTTTGCATGTGTGGTGATGGTCTTGGTGAATGTCACATCATCTATGCACTTTTTGATGTAAGCAGTCACAGTTTCAGTGTACTCCTGCAGGTCTGTGTGGTTGTTGTAGGTGGCCGCATCTTTAAACATGTTCCAGTCTGTTTCCTGGAAGCAGTCGTGCAGTGCTGAGATGGCATTGTCTGGTCATACTGTGATCTGCTTTTGAACCGGTTTGGCGAGTTTGAGAAGTGGTTTGTATGCTGGGATTAGCATAACAGAGATGTGGTCTGAGTACCCGAGGTGGGGGCGGGGTTCAGCTTTGTATGCGTTTTTCTCTGTTGTATGAACAAAGTCCAGTGTGTTGTTTCCCCTTGTTGCAAAGTTCACATGTTGGTAGAACTTTGGCAAAACTGTCTTTAGGTTTGCGTGGTTGATGTCACCGGCTATGATGAAAAAGCCATCAGGGTTATTTGTTTGTTGTTCGCTGATGGTGCTGTACAGTTCACGAAGCGCGTCCTTAGCGTTTGCACACGGGGGGATGTAAACCGCGACAGTAACAATGGCCGTGAACTCCCGCGGCAGATAGAACGGTCGACACTTCACAACCATAAACTCCACCAGCGATGAACAGTGTTTTTATATTACCGCAGCATTGTTACACCATTCTCTGTTGATATACACACACAAGCCACCCCCGCAAGTCTTACCAGACAGTGATGAATCTCTATCCGCTCGGTAGCAGTTTAGCCCGTGCAGCTGAATGGCGGAGTCCGGGATGTTGTCGTTTAGCCATGTTTCAGAGAAAACAAACACACAACAATCCCTTGCCTCATGCTGTGTAGACCGACTGAGTTGAATTAAGTCCAATTTGTTTTCCAGAGAGCGAATGTTTGAGAGCATGAGTGTTGGAAGAGCCGGTCTTGTGGGGTTAGCCCTTAGCCTAGCTCGTATACCTCCGCGCTTACCGCGCTTCCGTCCTCTCTCACACTGCTTACGACACTGCCTTGTGCGGGTAGCGTCAGTAGGCGAGGCTGCGGTCTCGAGGTCCGGCTTCAGCAGTAAACAAAGGCCTCGTAGCTTCTCAGTAGCTGCCGGCGAGAGTTGGTGTTTGTATGCATTGCCGATATCCAAAAGACTTCGATCATAGATGTGTTTTGGAGTAATTTCTTTCTGAATTAGCGGTAAATTGACACAATTTGGAGACGAACAGATGACATTAAAAGACATAAAAGCTCCGTCTTTGGGACCCGGAGTAGCCGCTGCGTCTGACCGCGCCGCCATCTTGGATTTAAAACATTAGCCACATTTAAATCTAGACTCAAAACTCATCTGTTTAGCTGTGCATTTGTTGAATACGTCCAAACTGACTGCACTGCATTTTATGTATAATCATTTCTATTCTTAACTGTTTTAAATTCATTTTTAATCAATTTCTATATCATTTTAAAATTCCTTGTTTTTATTATTATTTTTAATTCCTTGTTTTTTATTGCTGTGATTATTATTTTTACTATTTCACTTTATTTTATGTAAAGCACTTTGAATTACCACTGTGTAGGAAATGTGCTATATAAATAAACTTGCCTTGCCTTGCCTTGAGCTCATCTGAGTTTCACGATTCAGAGGCTATTTTACGGTGGAACTGGCTTATGTTGTCCACAATTTTGAGTGCTGTCGGCGCCCCCTCAGATCAGTGTCAGTTTCTTCTCTCACTGATTGGACTGTTTTTGAAGCCGCTGCCATCGATCTGGACGAGCTCACAGAGACTGTAACATCTTATATCAGTTTCTGTAAGGATATGTGCATTCCTAACAGGACTCATCTAATCTACAACAATGAAAAACCATGGTTCACTGCAAAACTCAGACAGCTCCGTCAGGCCAAAGAAGATGCTTACAGAAAGGGGGATAAAGTCTTGTATTAACAGGCCAAATACATACTGGAAAGGGAGATTAGAGTGGCAAATAGGAATTATTCTGACAAGCTAAGGAAAAAATTATCTTCCAGTGATCCTGCTTCAGTGTAGAAAGGAATGAAGGATTTCACCAGTTACAAGTCACCATCCCCCAGCACTCTGGAGAATCAACACCTGGCAGGCGACTTGAACGAGTTTTATTGTCGTTTTGAAAAATCACCCCACACCCGCCCTGAACACCCCTCCACACAACCATTAATACCTCCAGCAACCCTCTTCTCCCCACACCTACATTTCAAATCAGCGAAGAAGATGTGTGCCAGGTCTTCAGGAAGAACAAAAGAAGGAAAGCACAATTACAAGTAGACCCTTTACAGGTCAGAATGATGTATTACTCTTACCTTTATCAAAAAAAAAAAAAAAAAGACAGCGTAGGCTGTTTTAATTTGTTTCCACTGAAGTGTTTGCGCTGGTGTCTCCATGTCCTGCAGATCGTGCTTTAGCTTCCACTCTCCGCACAAACTTAGATATAGACTAGCGCCAGAGTTTCCGCTAGAAAAAAATGGTGCCGGTCAACGTGACCGGCAGAGGTTTCGTTTTCCGGACATTTTGGTGATGTGCCGGTCAAATATCGCCTCTTAATTAGTCAAGTTGAGGAAAACTGGAAGCAGGCTATGTAACTTAAAAAATGACATAATCAGGCCGTATAGAATGCAACGTTTATTAGCCTAACTTTCAAATAGACAGAAAAAACATGAACGTCCGATTGGCATCAACCAACGCCAATTGTTTTTACTATGGTTTCTCATTCATAGTTTAACAAACCAACCCCCCTTCCCCACATAAAATATCTGAATAGTAGCCTATTGTTTTTACTCAAGCGAACTTAATTATACACTCTCAATATGTCTCATTTAACTGGTAACATTTAAATTGGCCACCGTGAAATGACTCCTTGTCAAATTAACTGGAACAAACAAATGACTAGGCCTATAACACTGTCATTTTAGGCTACTTTTTACGCTGTTTTGCAGTGCTGAATTGTGCAGCTGCCGACTTAAAATCAAAACTTCCCAGAGTCTCTCCACAACTTGTAATGCGCATAAGCCGCGTAACCTTGTTCTCCGCAAGGCGACTTCGCTGCTTCGTCTTGATCCGATTCTGCAGCGAGAACCCCCTCTCTGCAGGAACACTCGAGACAGGGATTACACAGGCTATCTTGGCGAGCTTGGTCCACTCTGGATACATTTAGTTGAAATCACATATGAGGACTTCGCAGGCTGTGGAGAAATGCAATCCTCCATAGCCACGGAGCTCTGTCATGACAGCGAGGGCATCACATCGCAGGCTTATGGCATCGATAAGAGGAGCGGTGTCCGCAGACTCAATGCTTGTAAAATGGCAAATAATCCTTCTGATCGCTGGTTCTGCATATTATTGAAGAGCATAAGATAATATAATATAGGTGAGAACGATATTAGAATTATAGGCCTACAAAAGAATGCTGCGCTTATTATAAATAGACGTCTCAGGGGCCATTCACATATCGCGCCTAAAAACGCGTGGAAAACGCTAGGCGCGCCGCTTTCTCTTTTTTTCCAAAGCGCTCGGGCGGTTGCGCTCCGGAGGCGTCTGTCGTTGCTAAACAACCATCAGCTGCACTCTCCGTTACAGCAAGGAAATTTCAGCAATGGATTTCCACCACCGAAATTTACAACCCTTGCTGTAACTCTGTTACAAGATTTATTTACTAAGAAAAGTAAACGCCGCAGTGTTTGGGTGCACCCCATACTTCAAAAACGCTGCTGAGGCTTCAAAGTAACGGAAAAGGTGAGGAAGCTGATTGGTTGGTTCTTGTCACATGACCTGCGGTGCGCTTGCGGCATTCTGAAAAGTTGAGATGTTTTATCTCGATGCGGCGCGGACGCGCCTGGAAAAAACGAGCGCAGCGCGCATACCACGCGTCTCCATTTGAAATAACGAACTTGAGCGCGCAAAAGACGCGATATGTGAACTTAGGCGTGCTCTTTATTTTAATTGCAGCATGCGATGTTGTTTAATAACTTTCAAACGGTACAGCCTGTTCCTTTATAACATAGCCAAAGGTCGGTATATTTTTGCTTTATACATTTTAGGCTTATTCTCAAATTCAGATTGTGTTAGTGGGGCGGGATTATTAGGCCATTTTAATCGGACAATTTGACCGGAGAGATTTAATTTTGTCGGACATTTCATTTTTTTTCCGGCCAATGTCCGGCAATTACCGGACAACGGAAACCCTGACTAGCACACATTATTATTATAGCGCAGGTTTAACGTTTAAACATTGTTATATGCTTGAACTGTTTTAGTATATCTATAGATTTTATTTTAGGCAAGCCGTGATGATATGAGAAGGCTAAATTGATCAAACATAGGCTATGATCAGCTCATGCAGCTGGCCGCTTGGTCGTTACTTTAAAAAAACTAAAACTTATATGCTATTTAACGAACAAAAATGCTCCAAACATTTTTCTAAATTACTTAATAAAAAAACTAAACAAAATATAATAATTTTGCCATTACACACAAAACTTAACGATTTTAATAGACGAAACAGTAGTATAAGCTGTTTTAGGAGAAGGGGGGAAAAAAAGACGGGCTCGGGTCAGACGTGGGCCGGGCTAGGGCCTAAATTTGAGCCCCGTGCAGGGCTCTAGTCAGCTCCGCTTTTAATACCATCATCACGGAAACCCTTCAGAATAAACTAACCCAACTCTCCGTCCCCACCTCCGTCTGTCAGTGGATCAACAGCTTCCTGACAGACAGACAGCAGTTAGTAAAGCTTGGTAAATTCACATCCAGCACTCGTACCATCAGCACTGGAGCTCCTCAGGGCTGTGTTCTCTCCCCACTGCTCTTCTCCCTCTACACCAACGACTGCACATCTAAAGACCCCACTGTCAAGCTCCTGAAGTTTGCAGACAACACCACACTGATCGGCCTCATCCAGGACGGTGACGAGTCTGCTTACAGACAGGAGGTTAAGGAGCTGGCTGTCTGGTGCAGTCTTAACAACCTGGAGCTGAACACGCTCAAAACTGTGGAGATGATAGTGAACTTCAGGAGAAACCCCCCTGCTCTCCCCCTGCTCTCCCCCCACTCACCATCATGAACAGAACTGTGACTGCAGTGGAGTCATTCAGATTCCTGGGCACCACCATATCCCATCTTCTACCTGAAGTGGGATATTCACGTAGACTCCATTGTCAGAAAGGCCCAGCAGAGGTTGTACTTTCTTCACCAGCTGAGGAAGTTCAACCTGCCACAGGTGCTGCTGAAACAGTTCTACTCCGCCATCATTGAATCCATCCTCTGCACTTCAATAACTGTCTGGTTGAGCTCTGCTACCAAATCTGACCTCAGTAGACTACGAAGAGTAGTCCGGACTGCTGAGCGAATCATTGGTACAACCCTCCCCACTCTCCAAGAACTGTACTCATCCAGAGTGAGCAAAAGGGTTGGTAAAATCACTCTGGACCCCTCACATCCAGCACACTCCCTCTTTGAACTGTTACCACCTGGTCGACGCTACAGAACTCTGTGCACCAGAACGACCAGACACAGAAACAGTTTCTTCCCTCAGGCAATCCATCTCATGAACACTCAACAATAAACGTGGAACACACAACTATAATACACTATCCATTCACCACACTCACTTATTTAATTTTTATTTTCTTATTTCTAATTTGCACATACTTTACCTGTACATACATAGTTGTCTATATTATATATTGTTTTTGCTGCTTTGTACATTGCCTATTTGGATATTTGTATATTATTCCTTTATTATCTGTGTCCTGTCCTGTTGCTGTCTTTCTGTTGCACTGTGGAGCTTCTGTCACTACAACAAATTCCTTGTATGTGTAAACATACTTGGCCAATAAAGCTCATTTTGATTCTATGTTCTAGTAGCCTCTAACACTAACTCACGCAGAAAACTTTCTGCAAGACAGTGACTAAAAGCCCATTACTAGCTTGTGCATGGAAGGTTACATACTCATCAGGAGTGAAAAAAGTGACTAAGGTTTGATCCCCATTCTCCCTTTTTTAATACCATAGGG
Source organism: Barbus barbus (assembly GCF_936440315.1). Classification (NCBI taxonomy): domain Eukaryota; kingdom Metazoa; phylum Chordata; class Actinopteri; order Cypriniformes; family Cyprinidae; genus Barbus; species Barbus barbus. Next base: position 23,930,628 of record NC_136726.1, read on the forward strand.
AAAAAACAGAAAAGTAAAAACAAGAGAGAGAAAAAAAGTGTGTAATATAACATCCCCTTTAACTCCTGATGGCAGACCCCCGACAGAAGAACACATTTTTTATTCATTTTTATTTTCAAACACATGTAATGCTCACTTTTTAGTTAGGTGATTTGGAAAAAAAAGTGATTTCTTGATTGCGAACAGGTGTGGCAGTAATCAGGCCTGGGTGTGGCTAGAGAAACTGAACTCAGGTGTGATAAACCACAGTTATGTACAGGGGGGCAAACACTTTTTCACACAGGGCCATGTGGGTTTGGATTTTGTTCATTAATAAAAAAAAAACTTCATTTAAAAACTGCATGTTGTGTTTACTTGTGTTATCTTTGATTAATATTTAAATTTGTTTGATGATCTGAAACATTAAAGTGTGACAAACATGCAAAAAAAATAAAAAATCAGGAAGGGGGCCAACACTTTTTCACACCACTATATATATATATATATATATATATATATATATATATTGTGGCGGGAAGAGCAAACGACAGACACAGTGGGTGTGACGTCAGGCCTCGGAGAGGCTTTTATTAAAAATAAATAATAAAATAAAGTGTCCAAAATAAACAGGGGATCTGGTTGTCCTCGGGCGCGAGGGGAGGCGGCTTTGTTTAGCGGCTTCGTCCTCCTTTGCTTCGGACGCAAGCTTCAGATGAAGAAGTGAATGACGTATTTACCCGGCGCCCCTTTATACTGTAGTCGCGCCGGTAGTGATGTCATAGGCTGTCGCCGGCCAACATGTGGTGTTTTTGTATGTATGCTTCAGACACATGGCACCGAACCTAGAGGACACAGTGTCTCGTTCCCTACTCTCAGGGAACCAAGGTTACATACGTAACATGAGACGTTGCCTTTCGAGGGAACTTCGAACTCTAGGGGGTCACTATGGGGAACAGAATATCCGCGCCGCCATGCTGAGGGGAGTGCAAGCCAAGCCCAAAAGGCAAGCACTAAGTACCAACTCTACCCGGCTAAGCGAGTTGCCCCTGGGACGGTACGACGGCTGTCAGTGACATTATCCCCTTCAGCCAAAGACCTGAGCTGCATACCCCAGTACTTACCTGTTAGGGGCCGGGCCTCCTGGATCCAGGGGAGAGCTCAAAGGCTTGGAATTAGAAGAAGAGATTCCTTTAAGGGGATACGACCAAGCGCCTAAGATAGTAACTAAGTCTTGGCCTGTCACCCAGGGGCTACTGCTTGTTCTGCAAGAGTTCGCTGAAAGAATTGTCTCAATTCCTTGGTAACAACACCCTGTTCAAGTAGTATCACTGGGGATACATAGGTAGAGTGGGGCCAAAGGTGAAACCGGGGCCTGACTCAAAGAATGGGCAAGAAGCCGCAGCATGTAACCCATGCCATACAGGATAACCGCAAAAACTCTTGGTGTGCGATCTTACCACAACGTGGCCTTCAGAAAGTGCACAGAGACTAGCGTGCGCACTTACCATATCATGGATTTGAAAATTTTCTCGGGAGGGAGCAGGATGCTCATAGGTGACCCTCTATGCTGAGGGGAGCAAAGCTAGCTCTACCAACAAGGAGAGCAACTTAACAGGGAGGCAGAGAGAGGCCTAACAACCTGAAGTAGCTGATTCACAGAGCTGAATTCTTTCAGATGCCTGGGAGGGAGCAGCACACTCATAGGTGACCCCTAAAGTGAGGGGAGCAATGCTAGCTCTACCATGGCAGAGCTCTGGAGAGCAGAGAACCTAACTCTCAATATGAGAGGGAACTCAGCACCTACATAGGTAGAGTGGGGCCCAAGATGAGCCCAGGGCCTGACCGACTCAAAGAATGGGTACGAAGCCGCAGCGCGTAACCCATACTGTACAGGATTTTAGAAAGACCACAAAAAAAACTTGGTGTGCGATCTTACCACAACGTGGCTTTTAGAAAGTGCACAGAGACTAGCATGCGCACTTACCATAACATGGATTTGTAAACACCAATCAGATGCACTGGACGGAGCCGCATGCTCATAGGAGACCCTCTATAGTGAGCAATGCTATCTCTACCAAGGCTTAGAACTTCACTCTCAATATGAGAGGAAACTCGGACACTCAGAAGGGAGCGGCATGCTCATTAGTGACCCTCTAAGGTGAGGGGAGCAATGCCAGCTCGACCAAAAAGGAGAGCTCGAGAGGGAGTAGCATGCTCATAGGTGACCCTCTACAGAGAGGGGAGCAATGCTAGCTCTACCAAGGCAGAGCTCTGGAGAGCGGAGAACTTAACTCTCAGCATGACTGTCTCAGATGCTCCGAAGGGAGCGACATGCTCATAGGTGACCCTCTAAGGTGAGGGGAGCAATGCCAGCTCGACCAACAAGAAGACCTCGGAAGGGAGCAGCATGCTCATAGGTGACCCTCTAAGTGAGGGGAGCAATGCTGACTCTGCCAGGGCAGAGCTCTGGAGAGCGGAGAACTTAACTCTCAGCGTGAGAAGGAACTCAGACGCTCAGAAGGGAGCGGCATGCTCATAGGTGACCCTCTAAGTTGAGGGGAGCAAATGCCAGCTCGACCAACAAGAAGAGCTCAGAAGGGAGCGGCATGCTATTAGGTGACCCTCTAAGGTGAGGGGCCAATAAAGAGAGCTCGGAAGAGAGCAGCATGCTCATAGGCGACCCTCCATAGTGAGGGGAGCAATGCTAGCTCGACCACAAGGAGAGCACTTCAGACGCCCAGAAGGGAGCGGCGTGCTCATAGGAGACCCTCTAAGATGAGGGGAGCAAATGCCAGCTTGACGAACAAGAAGAGCTCGGGAGGGAGCAGCATGCTCATAGGTGACCCTCTAAGTGAGGGGAGCAATGCTAACTCTACCAAGGCAGAGCTCTGGACTTGACTCTCAGCGTGAGAAGGAACTCAGACGCTCAGAAGGGAGCGGCATGCTCATAGGTGACCCTCTAAGGTGAGGGGAGCAATGCCAGCTCGACCAACAAGGAGAGCTCGGAAGAGAGCAGCATGCTCATAGGCGACCTTCTATAGTGAAGGGAGCAATGCTAGCTCGACCAACAGGGAGAGCACATCAGATGCCCAGAAGGGAGCAGCATGCTCATAGGTGACCCTCTAATGTGAGGATAGCAATGCCAACTCGACCAACACGGAGAGTTTGGAAGGGAGCAGCATGCTCATAGGTGACCCTCTATAGTGAGGGGAGCAATGCCAGCTCGACCAGCTAGGTAGAGCATAGGGTGCATGACAGACTCTGGAGAGCGGAGAACTCAACTCTCAGCCTGAGAGGGAACTCGGACTCTCAGATTCTACTTACACCTTTTTTTTTTTTTTGGCTCAAAGAGATTGCTACATAGAAACCCCCGGAAGGACAGCAGTCCCTGAGATAGCACATAGATATCCTCAGATAGCCATGCACCTTTCTATTCAAAGGAGGCGTCCCTATGCCAAGAACAGATGTAAAAAGACCCGCAGGTCCTAGGCATTGTAGTGCTGGAAACATGATGACCAAGGAGGCTCTACGAATCCAAAGCAGCAATTGACTTGTCTTGTGTTGGCATGCCCCACAGAAGAGGGGGCGGGGTGAGCAGTCATTATCATTTAAAGAGACATGCACCGAATCGGCTGTTCTAGACAAGAGAAAGTGTATTCTTTTACATGACCATTGAGGAATTTTAAACAAAGCATGTTACCAACATTGCATGAAGACCTTTAATAATCCTACCAACTTGTGGAAAATGGGCATCTGATGTCCCCTTTAAAAGAAAAATCCATCATTTTTAGGGTTGAATGTCCCTGATAGGGGACCAGATTTTTCACAGAAATTCTGCTAATGCAATTTTAATTTGTATTATTTGTTATGCTTATATTACACCTGTACATTCCTCCGAGCACACAAATAAAGCTTCTCCCCATATTTCTACCAGCTCTTGCTCTGTAAGCAGCAGAATTTCAGACTCAGTTTTTTAAAGCAGAAGGTTCATTTTCCATCTGTATCTTTTCCACACTTGTTTATCTCGTGCCTGGTGCTGAGGCGAAGTCAGAGAGCGCGTCTGAAAAGTCCCCCTTTTGTTGTGGTCGTAAAGAGATGGTTATGCATCCAAATAAATTCATTTCTTGTCAAGAACAAGAGACAAAAATAGTAGTTGTGCAGCAGGGTGGCCAAAGGACATAGCTCCATCCCTGCTCTAAGGAACAAGAACTTCTTGAACCTGGTGAAGATTGGTTTTTAATATTGAGAGAATTTACAGAAATACTGAGATTTCTGTAAGTGTTCATATAATGAAGAGGCAACACAAAGATGCCCGCTGTGGATAAACCAAGTAAAATATAAAAACTAAAAACGGATAGTTTTTCAGTACCAATACATAGAGCTAAAGAACTGAAAAATAGAAGAAGTAAGAATGCAACCAACTGGACAGTTTTTGGAACACTTGAGATGGATTTGAGCCATGTGTGTTCTTTGGTGCGAGTTGTGTTTTTTGCTGTTTTTTTATTTTGTTTGTGATTTTGGCAAATGAATGTTTTTAAAGTGTGTTATTCTTATGTATGCTTTTCTCTCAGTGTTTTCATTACAGGCGGCTCGCATGGGAGGTGGAGGTGGAAGATGTGTAGGGCGATCAGGCATGCCACTTTTTTGAATGTGTATTTTTATCTAATTGTCTTTTTCTGTGCTGTTCTCTCATCAGTTTCTCTCTGTATTCATAGCAATGAAAGCTGCACCGTCTGAGAGAGGTAAACAGCCAACATGCAGATCACTAATTAGGTTGGCTTGAGAAAGCCAACCTACTGATCTTCTACTTAAGCTTATTATTATTATTCTTAGCCAAATTTCTGAACGCATCTCCTCCTAGAGCTTTCAAGCTAGAACCACCAAACTCAGCCCAGCTCTTCAGACTGATCTCACTTAGTGTGCTATATCTTTTCTAACTGATCCGACTTATAGTTTTCATAAAAATGAATATTAAAAATCATAAAAATCCCATAGACTTACATTCATGGAATGTTCAGATGAGCCAAGACTATTCAAACTCAAACTGTCAAAATTCAAACTGAAGCCCATTAGACTCAATCAGACTTCCCTTCTATGTACTATTTCTAATCCATTCAAACTCATTCAAACTCATCTATCTAATATTTCTAATTAATCTATCTATCCTAGCGACATGCTAATCATGCTAGAAACATACTAACAATATGCTAGAAGCTTGCAAATCATGCTAGCAACATGCTAATCATGCTAGCAACCTGCTAGTCACTTGCTAATCATGCTCGAAACATGCTAGTAACTGGCTAATCATGCTAGAAACATGCTAGCAACATGCTAGTGACTTGCTAATCATGCTAGAAACATGCCAGCGACATGCTAACTTGCTAGTCATGCTAACAACATGCTAGTCACTTGTTAATCATGCTAGAAACATGCTAGTCACTTGCTAATCATACTACCAACCTGCATATGCATATAACATGCTTATTTCTAATTAATCTATCTATCTATCTATCTATCTATCTATCCTAGCGACATGCTAATCATGCTAGAAACATACTAACAATATGCTAGAAGCTTGCAAATCATGCTAGCAATATGCTAATCATGCTAGCAACCTGCTAATCATGCTAGAAACATGCTAGCAACATGCTAGTCACTTGCTAGTCATGCTAACAACATGATAGTCACTTGTTTATGGGGGAAGTCGTGGCCTAATGGTTAGAGAGTTGGACTCGTGATCCAAAGGTTGCGGGTTCGAGTCCCCGGCCGGCAGGGATTGTAGGTGGGGGGAGTGAATGTCCAGCGCTCTCTCCACCCTCAATACCACGACTGAGGTGCCCTTGAGCAAGACACCGAACCCCCAACTGCTCCCCGGGCGCCGCAGCATAAAATGGCTGCCCACTGCTCCGGGTGTGTGTTCACGGTGTGTGTGTGTTCACTGCTGTGTGTGTGCACGTTGGATGGGTTAAATGCAGAGCACGAATTCCGAGTATGGGTCACCATACTTGGCTGAATGTCACTTCACTTTATCATGCTAGCAACATGCTAATCATGCTAGTGACATGCTACTATCTTGCTAGTGACTTGCTAATCATGCTAAAAACATGCTAGCAACAATATCTATGTAATCCATCCATCTAAATTTTCAAACTTCAAGCTTTTACAACTGCTTTTAAACTTTTAAACTTTAAGGCTAGGCTTTCTCAAGCCAACCTAAAGTTTGTCTTGACAAACTTTTTTATCTAGTTTGTCTTGTTCTTTTCTCAGTGGTCTTCCAATCTGCAGCCTGCAGCAGGATGGATGAATCTGATTCTGCATTACATCGGGGTAAATCAACACGTCCGGCTCACATTCAGAGAACATTACTCTGATCAGATGTGGACGTCATATTATTATGTAACAGTAACAGAGCTGGATTTCCATCCCATCTGAAGAGGCTACATCAGTGTACAACATTTCTTCTATTAATTGCCCTTAACAGCAACTAGAGATCATAGGAATCAATGACAAACCATTTATGGGTAAATGTAGTTTCCTGGTGTGGCACTCTTGAATGTTTAAATGTGCTTAAACTAAACAAAACCTAAACGAATGGCATCAAATGAAGTGCTGCTTATGGAAATTGAATGTTTAAATGTTTCTCAGGGGTTTTCTGCTTTTGCTCACTGTAGATAATGAACTTTATTATTTTTTTTATTTTTTTTTATTTAATTTTTATTTATTTTTTTTATTAAGGATTTTCAAATAATACAAACAACCGAGACAAAGATAATCAAACAAACAGACAAACAAACAAACCCCAAGCGCTGCAAGTTAAATAAAATGTACAAGTGTATCTGTTAACAAAAAACATAATAAATCAAAACAAAAGAAGCCAAAACTCTCTAAAAAATAAAAATTTCAAATTTTCACATTTTGTGTAGGAAGGATTGGAGAGGTTCCCAAAGTCTCCTGAATTTGTCCTGTTTGTGGTTGAGGTCATAAGTTAATTTCTCCAAAGGAAGGAAGGCTGACAACTGAGAAATCCACATGGAAATAGTTGGAATCTGAGATGAGGACCATTTTAGTAATATACATTTCTTAGCCAGAAATATAAGGGTAGTAAACAGAGATTGGAGGTCCGAGTCAAATAAGTCTTTAGGGATGTCATTCAACAAAAAAAGTGAGGGGGATAAAATAAAACGTTTCCCTAATATCTCCTGGATTGCAGAGTAGACCCCTCTCCAAAATGGTTGGATGTGAACACAGGACCAAAATACATGACAGAATGTGCCCTTACAAGTTTTGCATTTAAAACAGAGGTCGGAACAACCTGGGAACATTTTATGCAGTCGAACAGGTGTAAAATAAATTCTGTGGAAAAATTTAAAGTTTTGTTCATGTATGGAAATTGAGGTACATTTTGGAAAGATACCAACTTTATTATTAATGGAAATGAGGGATGATGTTTTCATTCAGGAGATGGAAAAGAGAAGAGTTTGTACATACAGAAGTAGCCTGGATTGATAGCATCACGCTTTAATGATCATTCATGTTTCTACAGTAAGTAATGCTGAACTGTGCATGATGACATCATCGCTGTGTTTGGGTGATGTCATCATCATCATCATCACCACTGGTCTGCTTCAGGTGCTGAAGTCAAACCTTCAGAAATGGCAAAACTCGCTCTGTTTCAAAACATTGAGAAACAGGCTTAACTGGGATCCCTTTATAACCCTGAATATGAATCCCGTCTGCACTGATCTGCTTTACTGACAATCATAACAGAACTGCGTGTGTTTCAGCTGAACCCGAGCTCCAGAAGGACCCTTTGCTCCAGCTGGTCTCTCTTCAGAAGGCAGTGGGATGCTGGGAGCTGAACGCTGCGCTGGCTGATGTGTTTGGGAAGACAAAGGACGAGGTGACCAATCAGAAACCAGCACAGGTGGGACAAATCCAATACTGAGAAGTTGATTAACACTGTTGTATTCTCCCGTAGTGACTATTGTAGTGCTTTGTTGACTGGTGTTTCAAAAGCTATCCTAAACAAATTGCAGGACGTGCAAAATTCGGCTGCCACAATCCTAACTAGAACTAGGATTAGAGATCATATCACTCTTGTCTTGGAGTCCTTGCATCGGCTCCTTGTTATGTTTAGGGTTGATTTTATAATGCTGATGCTTATTTATAAGGCTGTGCATGGTTTGGCCTCAATATTTGTAGAGTTTTTAACTCCCTATACACTAATGTGTGACCGTCGCTCATCTGAAACTGGTCTGTTAACTGTTCCCTCAAAACCTGTTTAAGATTGATGGGAGATGGGGCTTTTTCTTCACTAGCTCCAAAACTATAGAACTTGACGTGTGTGTGTGTGTGTGTGTGTTTCAGGTGGATGGGTCAGTGTGGGCCACTGTCCTCGCTCTCATCTGGTTATATGTGTATAAACTGGATCAGCAGGTGGAGTGGCAGTTAGTGGCTGTGAAGGCGGCGTCATGGATCCGCTCTCAGAAACGTGAGACGACGCTCATTCATTCATTCAGTGCTTGCTGTACATGTTCTTATACAGTGGAGATTGAGAGTGTGTGTGTGTGTGTGTCTCTGTGAGCATGTTTATGTGGTTTATGAGGACACAAATTTGTATAATGACATGGGTATGACAGAGGTATTACAATATGAAGGTGGTTTATGAGGACACTGCCTATGTCCCCGTAATTCAAAAGGCTTAAAAAACATACTAAATGGTGTTTTTTTGAAAATCTAAAAATGCACAAAGTCTCCTGTGAGGGCTAAGTTTAGGTGTAGGGTTGGTGTAGGGCAATAGCACACAGTTTGTTCAGTATAAAAACCATTACGCCTATGGAGAGTCCCCATAAACCACAAAAACCAACATGTGTGTGTGTGTGTGTGTGTGTGTGTGTGTTTCAGCGGACGGTCTGTCTCAGTGTGTGTGTGAAGGGAACCTCCTGCTGGGATCTCAGGTGACTGAAGACACGCTGGGAATCTGAAGAGTCTTGTGCTGTCAGAAGAACAAACATCTCTCTCTTTATCATAAACATCTGTGTCTGTTTTCTAGGGTAAAATATAAACATTTTTAACAGAATAAAACTGACATTTATTTTTGTATCAGTATTTTTAGTAAGCTTTAGGGCTTGTCCTAAATTCATGTTATTGCTCTAAATATAATTATATAATCTTATGGTTCTTTGTGTCGTGATCTCACTGAATCCTGCATTATTTTGCGGTGTGTGTTTAATTGAGCAGATTCTGTCAGTGTGTCTTTACCAAACTGTTTTATTAAAAGTGCAATAAGTCAAATCAAGTCACCTTCATTAATATCAGAATCAGAATATAGTGACATAACATGTTTGTTCATCTTCATTCTCTCATTAATGATCTCTGTAGCTCTGTCTATAAACAGAAGTCAGTGTTTCTGTCTGTTTGTGCTTCAGGTTCAAACTGAACAGGCTTTTGGATTCAATGAGACTTTAAATCTCTTGTTTTTATAAATGTATGTTTTCATCCCACTTTTGTTGTTTGTTGTTTTACTCCATTCATGTGGCAGGATCTACATATCATTCACTCAGTGTATAATTAATCCGTCAGCTTTTCCTTAATTGTGTCAATTAGTGTCTTGAACCATGTATATATGCAGTTGATTTAAAGTTTTAAGCTCTGAAGATTGTGTAAAATGGATTGTAATGTTTTGCTTAAATGTTTTTTCTTTCTTCTTTGCACTTTTGCATGTTGTTTTCACTTTATATGAAAATCTTCAGTTTTCAGTTTCTTAATGGATGTTTTCAGTTTCTTAATGTACAGATTTCTCTTTTTTCTTTTTTTGTTTCCTGACCTAAAGGAGAGTTATGGGAACAAATAATTTTTTTTTTAACTACTTAACTAGTTATTACTTAAGCTCTTGTCAGTAAACACATAAAACGCTGAAGAAGGACAGCAGAAGTGATGATCTGGAGTTTCTCTGGACAGATGCGGTTTCTGTGAGTTTGCTGTAAAGTGTTGATCATCAATCAGTATTCAGACTTGATCTGACTCTTAATTCCAGTTCTGTTTGTGTTTCCGGATCCCATTGATTAAAACCCTTTGGGGTCGGCTGTATCGCTGACGATACCGGCTCGGTTTTTTTAAGATCAGTGCAAAAGACACTAAAAATTCTCTGTTGATTTTGGTCACACAAATAAGTGTTATATATCAATCAAAACTGTTAAGTGTCTACTTTTTTTGTGTGTACACTCACGATTACAACAAAACTTTGTGCTTTGGGGAAAAAAAAGAAAACCAACAGGGTGCGCTGTCTGTCTTCTCCGTCTCCGCGATCTGTGTTCAGTAGTGTCACTAAAATGATACTCAACATAGAAACATGAGAGTTATCTCAATAGAAAGCCTGAAGTGTCTCATATCGAAAACAAACGTTCTGTGATAAAGTAATCCGTATGAAACCGACACAATGTTCAGTCTGTCCAGTCTAACTCATTAGGCTTGTTGGAGATTGAACTATTAGCCTGTCACCGGCTGGAGAGAGCAGTCGCTTGCAGTCGGGACGGAATAAAAAGTGGAGACGTCAATTCGGACACTTTCTACTCCATGCTCTTATCACAAATACAGTGTATTAAATACAATATATGAGAAATACACAGAAACGTTTGAGCAACAGAAACACTTTTTATATAGGCTACTGCTTAATTCAGCGCAATCTGTTCAAGAATAAAGTTCAGCATAAACATATAGGCTACTAAATACCAATAAAGTGTGGGTATATATGCTTTTATCAGGGTTTTTGATAAAAAAAATGACTCAAGATAACAGTGCGATTACACTAAATAAGCTTTACTCTTATAAAACACAGATTTGTGAGCATTATTGGAAATGAATTGTTAGAATTAACACACGCAACACACCTCGTGCTTGTCATCACAGAATAACCAATCAGAAAGTGTGTCCTCATCAAGGGTCTGGCAGCCGATTTTGAGCAACTGCAGTATGGAACGCCGTTTGGGTCATAATTCGCCATTAACCAAAACAGACAACACACAGACAAACAGCCGTCTCAATCAATCTCAGTCATGAATGGAGAGAAATATAGTCTGTTAGGCAATTAAAAGCTTTATTGAGAAATTTAAAACAGAAAACCCAAAAAGCAAACATATTATTACATTGCTGTCAGATATTAAAACTAAAATTAGAAAATACTTTCAGCATGCAAATACAATCAGCAGACAATAAAGGTTGTTGATAAAATTGTAACAGCCCATAGTTCTGTCACTATGCATTAGAGTGGGTTGCAGTTCTACTACCGTCCTTTAGGGTCTCTAAGCAGGATACCTCCTCTAATACAAGCAGGTGTAGTAATAGAGCAGGGATAGGCAACTTTGGTCCCGGAGGGCCGGTGTCCTGCAGAGATTAGCTCCAACTCTAATCAAACACACCTGCCTGTAACTTTCTAGTGATCTTGAAGACATTGATTAGCTTCTTCAGGTGCGTTTGATTAGGGTTGGAGCTAAACTCTGCAGGACACCAGCACACCAGGACCAAAGTTGCCTTTCCTTGTAGTAGAGGGAGAGTTTTGTTTGGTTAGGAAGAAGCATGGCCTTCTTCCCATGCTTCCCTCCATGTTGAAGTGTCCGGATTGAGAAACTTTAATGTTTCAAGCTCAGTCAATAAGGACTCTTTACTATTGATATATTTTCATACAACTATGCTCACTAAGTGCACATGGGAAGTATTCCTGTGCTAGGACTTCACCACCAGATTTGAACTCATTTGGGATACTCACTCCATGTCCGAAGTGTTTTGGGAGCACATGGGAACTGGTGAATGTTTGGACAAACAGTGGTCACTCCTTGAACTTTCTATCATTCTCAAGCATCATCATCATCGTCATTATCACCAATATCATCTTCATCAACGATAAGTATAAGAGACATTCACAAAAAGACATTCATGATTTTCTGGACAATGTGCAAATTTATCTTCCATCTATGAGTAGTATTCACTGGTATGTTATGTTATGTCAAAAGCGAACGAGTCATTGAGCCTTTCATTTCATACTCATCTGCTTTAGTAACTTGCATTTGTGGGTCTCTTTGTCTTTTGGTTTGCACCCATGCTATACTTCTTGAAGTTTTATTTTGATTTAAGCTACATATATTAAGAATGGCTGGTGGGCCCCTCCCTCATTAACATTTTGTAGCAGGCATCTTCTTTAAAGAAAGGAGAGTGGTTACAAAATATAATAAGAACGATGTATTAATATAATCATACAAAGCAAATACAAAAATCAGCTAAGTAACTGAAAACGAAAGAGATGGATATCTCTCAAGCAGGGATGGGTATTGTTAAGGTTTCAAAGGTTGTTTAACTTTTACAAAAACACTGAATGGCTTTAAAATCTGGAATGTTAAAATCTATAGCAAAGAAACAGCATGCTTGAACAAATAACAATTATAAAAAAAGTATATAAAACATCTGTTTGTAAATGCACCAGTGTGAATGTATTTTTAGTGTTTAGGATTTATACACAAAGTTTGTAATTCTGAATCTAAAGAAAAATATATATATACTAGGCCAACTAATGTCTAACAGTAGCATTCATGTAAATAATAGCCTACAAATATTACTTAAGTCATTCAGTCAAGAGCAGAGAGATATGTATCTCTTTTCTTTTGTTGTTTGATAATCATCAATGGCAGACAGCTGCAGGTTAAAGTGAAAGGGACGTGTGGCCGAGTATGGTGTCTCATCCTCGGAGTATGTGCTCTGGATTTCATCCATCCAAGTGTGCGCGCACACACACACACACACACACACACACACACACACACAGACAGTTTGTAAAAACTTCTACTTTCCTTCATGAAATAGTAAGCAAACTATGCATAAGACATTTGAACATAATATGAAACTCATAAGAGCACAATGATATCATTTTTATCATGAAGCAAAATAATAAACGGTTCTTTGGGGAGGAACTCCATCTTTGAGTTGATCTGAATCTCACAGTTGAATCTGCTGGTTTTGAAGATGAACTTTATTCATTGTGAAAACTCTAGATAATGTTTATTTGTCATGTCGCTTGTAATGACTGGTTAGGACTGATTTATCCAGATGATATTTTATTGCTTGATGCATTATTGTGTCACATTTGATGAGGATGTGGCATTAGACCTGAAAGTGATCTGAAGATGATTACTATGATTGTTTTTTGTATGACTGTGTAGAGAAGATGAATGAGTGAAACGCTTCCCACATGCAGTGCAGTGATACGGATTCTATTCAGTGTGGATCCTCTCATGTGATTTCAGATGTGTTGACCGACTGAATCTCTTGTCACAGTGTGAACACTTATAAGGTTTCTCTCCAGTGTGGATCCTCTCATGTGTTTTCAGATGTGTTGACTGATTGAATCTCATGTCACAGTGTGAACACTTATAAGGTTTCTCTCCAGTGTGGATCCTCTCATGCAGTTTTAAATTGCTCGCTGTAGTAAAAGTCTTCTCACACTCAAAGCACATGTACTCTCTCACACCAGTATGAACTTTCTGATGTGCTTTCAAATAGGGTAAACATGAAAAACTCTTTCCACACAAATAACATGAATGTGGTTTCTCCTTTGAATGAACACTCAGATGTTGCTTCAGGGCTGAAGCCCACAAAAATGTTTTGTCACATTGATCACATGCGTACAGCTTCTTTCCAGTGTGCGTGTTCATGTGCTCTTTAAGGTTTGATGACTGTGCAAAACTCTTCCCACACCGATCACAAGAGAATGGCTTCTCTCCTGTATGAACTCTCATATGCAACATAAGGCCTCTTGTTCGTGTAAAACCCTTTCCACACTGACCACAAGGGTACGGTTTCTCTCCAGCGTGGTTCCTCTCATGTCTCTTCAGGACTGCTGAATCGCTGAATCTCTTGTCACAGTGTGCACACTTGTACGGTTTCTCTCCAGTGTGGATTCTCATGTGAACATCAAGAGTATATTTGGATTTCAAACTCTTTCCACACTGAGTGCAGGTGAAAGATTTCATGGCTCTTCTTTTCTTTAAGCCTTTCAGAGGTCTTTCTCCAGTTCTGATGTGATTTGTCTTCTCAACTTCACTCAGTTCTTCATTCTCCTCATTTTTGTCAATCAGTTCTGAAATAAAAGTAAAAACCTTTCATTTTCAGGAACTCATAAAAAAACTGAGAAATATGAAAGAGCATAAAAGTCAACACTGATGTAAATAGACAATTGTTATAAAAAACTGATCATTTTGATACATTTTTTATAAATTATAAGTCCCTGAAACTTTCCATGAATAAGATGCATTGATCTTCAAATCATTATTTTTAAAACAATAGGGAGAATTATTAAGTGTTACCTACACAATTATCATTATCAGAAATGTTGTTGAAAACAAAAGTTCCCAACACATAGAAAGTGTCCCTTATTATCTGATGCTTCAGCAAGATTATTCAACAACTATTCCAACAAATCTAAATCTTCCTGAAGCTTTATAACCTTCAGCCTCATTAATGAAGAATCACCAACCTGTTTGTTCTTCGATATCTTCAGTGTTTTTCATTCTGCAGGGTTTGAGGGAGGAACTTCACTGAACATTAATTTCTGTCTGGAAGAAACAGATTTGTCAATCAACAAATCAGTTTTTAAACTAATTTACACATTTAAGCATTTCTGTAAGTGATGCAGAAGATACTATAGACATTCTATGCATTTCTGTTTTCTGTCTCTCTAGAGTTAACATTTCTATCCATATTTTTCCATTATGCCCCCTGTATTAACTTGTAAGATGATATCTGTAAACAAATACAGAAAATATATTGTAAATTCTTTAAAACATAAATAACCGTAAGAATGAAAGAGCACAAACAGAAATTTGATGACACCAATCTTCAACTACGGGTAAATAACTACACTAGAGCACATACCATCTAAATATAGTTTGCTTTTGTAATAACTACTTTCAGAGCAATAAAATGATTAACATGTGAAGAAACTGAAACTTTAAACAGAAAAAGTACCACAATGCAAACTTGTACTGTTTCCAGTGTCTATATATCTGTACATATAAAGTTAGTTAAGGGTTGTTTTGGGTTCGAGATTCGTCTGCTTTCCCCTGCCCTTTATATAGAGCTGATAGTTTTATGAAGTCTTCAATACCACAATTAGTTTTAATATGTAATTTGAAAATTATTTAAATTGGCAACACCTAAAAAAAATCATGTTTCAGTTACATTTAGGATAGATTTTAAAGTACTTTTACTCGTTTATAAGTCACTCAATGGCCTAGGACCCATTATACATTGCAGATATGCTCACTGAATATAAACCGAACAGACCACTCAGATCATTAGGATTGAGTCCCGCCATGGTCCCCCGAGTCTCCTGACCCGCCCTGGAGACTTCCCTTGTCTCCTGACCCGCCCTGATGGTTCAACCGCTGATGTCACATTGATTATTTCAATGATGTTCTTGCTATGTTTCTGATCCTTGATCGTGTAAGGACCCTTGCTGTCTATAGAGGGTCAGACAGCTCTCAGATTCCATCAGAAATATCTTAGTTTGTGTTCTGAAGATGAATGAAGGTCTCACGGGTTTGAAATGGCATGAGGCTGAGTAATTAATGACAGAATTACTAACCCTTAAAGTACAATACTCAAGTAAATGTATTGTTACTCTCCACCTTTTGTTATTTACATTAGCCAAAATTAATTTCACTGCATTCCAAATTTAAATGTAAGAATTTTTCCCCAAATAATTTAATTACCTGCTAAAACCTCAAGTAAAAACCTTATGATTTTAAATGTAATATTGATTTAAAAATACAAATATTTTCCCATACGTTCGGCATTCGCTTTTTAGTTTTTTTCCTAAAAAAGCAAAAAATTGTTTCATCACAAAAGACTCCAATTGCTTTAGAGATATTTATTAACATTCATTCAGTTTATATACTGACATACAAACCAGCAACTGGATAGTCTTACAAACACACCTGAAGCATCTATCGACTAAAACTCTATTCTTTCAAACTCAGACTAGACCTAAATAAACTCATGCATCATTACTGCGTGTTTACTGTAGTCTACTCAAAAGATTTACAGCTTTGACTCCCTCGGCCATGACGCCAGTGTTAGCAGGTGATTCATGAAGTTCCTCCCCTTCTTCTGAATAACGACCTTGAGCTCAGCTTATCAAAGCAATGTCTGCTTCTTCTCTAAAGCAGAGTACAAGGAAATAAAGGAATAAAAAACTAATCATTCCCTTTTACTATTATACCTACACAACACACAAATTTAGGCTTTTGTTATGAAAAATAAATCAAAATAGCATATAGAATAGCTTTCAACTCTCAAAGTACTACCTGGATGATGTCTTCAAGGATTTTCTCCCAGAAAAAAAGATAAGGGCCTTCAGGACATGCTCTGTCATTTTTAAATGTGTAGTGACAATGTTCTAATTTCTATGCCATAAAACATGTATTTACAATTAAATAGTACTGTTAAACATACTGTGACTATAATAAGTGTGTGTAGCTGATATTAATGTAAAACAGACGCAGCTGATCCTGATCTTCAGAAAAATGAAGACATAACAGACATAAGTCTATGGAACTCATCACTGATCTGAAATCAAGAAGAAAAACAAACTGCAGCAACAGTCAAACTGCACAAGCACAATTGTGTTATATTATCCCAAATAATGCATTTAGCCAGAACTTTAACCTTTTTGGTGGACGCCCCATAATGACTGAAAATCCCAAGTTTGTAGTACATTCCTAGTGTCTAGGCTACACTGATTTAATCAGGTGACAGAAGGGCAGTACAGTGTACCTCAATCAGGCTACCTCTCTTTATACATATACAGTGCATGCACCATTATGTAGTTCAATATTCTGATCTTTTTTTCTTTTTTTCCAAGTACATTTGACCCATTTCAAACCACATCAATATTAATAACCACTACATATATAATGTTATGCACACCTTAATTTCTGACATTTTTCGCTTCCAGCCCTTACTTATAAATCAAAGTTATATATGATTAACAAGGGCTGGAAGTGAAAATGCCTTAAATTAAGGTGTGCATAATTATTAAGCAGGGTTTGTTATATGATAAGTCAAATATTATTACATGTCCACAAGAAAGATGCAATACTAATGCAGTAAAGAGATTGTAAAATTAAGATGTGACCACTGGACAGTGAAATGCTCTTTGGGTCAGTATAATAAACAAAAAATGAAATAAAGTTTGAGAAGAAAAAACCTTTTCAAAAATCAGTCTTGAAGTGATGTATTTCACAACGCTTCATCTTGTGAGTTTTATTAAGTAGACGTGATTCATAATTCTTTGCTTCAGCAACATCTCTGAGAACCTGAGACCTTGTGCTTCTGGAGAATCCAGCGACGCTTGCATTTCTGGAAAATGGTGGACCTGGAGACTAAATGGTTCCTGATGGTTCCAACCCTTATTTCTCACCTTATTTCTTAATTCTTTTGCAGTAAACGAGCGTCTTTTTTCCTCTCAAGCTGTTTTTTGTGACTATACTGACCCAAAGAGCATTTCACTGTCCAGTGGTCATGCCTTAATTTTGCAATCTCTAATACTGCTTTAGTATCGCATCCTTCTTCTGGACATTTAATCATTTTTGACTTTTCAGTGTGATTTGTTATTTTACCTTTTAAAAAACCTGCTTAATTATGCACACCTGAATATAAGAGAGATTTCGGTTCCAGCCCTTGTTAACAGTTATATATAACTTACAAATGATTATATGTAAAATTAATAATAGTTATTAAGACTGATGTGGTTTGGAATTGGTCAGATGTGAACAGAAAATCAGAATATCGACTTAATGCACTGTAGCAAATTAGCTCAAAGTGAGATGAACATAATTTATCATAACGGGTTGTTATCAATTATATATTCATCTTCAGGAATGAACTGTAGCATTAATAGTACAATAAAATGATTTGTTCGTCCGCAGTACGGACAGTTTCAATCGTCTATTGATTCTAAGGAAAATTATTTCTCTGGTCACAAAAAATAATTTCCTTATTAATACATCACTCATTAGCATGTAACAAAACATACCGTTAAAGTGACCTCGTTTCTGTGAGCTGCCGACACAGATAACCAAGCATGAATACATGCTTCACACGCACCACACCATACATGAGTGGCATATTCTTGACATTATAATTGGTCTTTTCTGGTGTATATGGCAAATATCGTAAATAAGACTTTATACGAGGGACAGTTTTATATCATTAAAGTTAAATACCAATATTATCAGTCCATATGACGCAATGCTCTCACATTTTTGGTGAAATGCATCAAATGAAAGCTCTTAATGAGAAAGATACTGTCATCTGAGTTTACACATTTGTATTATAAACAATTGAAATCAGTACACAGTCAGATCAAACTATGGTAAAAATGTTTGTTTTGGCTCTCTTGTAAAGTTGGTGAAATGTCACTTACGCCCTTCTGGTTATCACCCCTCCATATATTTGTCCTTTTGCAGGAGCTTGATGTATCATTTTAAGGACTAGAGCTCCAATTGTGGAAAATATACAAATTATGTTGATGATGAAAAATACAGTAAACAGTACTGTGAAATATATAATGTTACCATTAAAACAGCTGTATAGTACACATAACTATATAGATTATATAGTAAAATGTAATTTATTTCTGTGATCAATTTCAGCATCATTACTCCAGTCTTCAGTGTCACATGATCTTCAGAAATCATAATAATATACTGATTTACTGATCAACAAACATTTCTGATTATTATCAATGTTGAACACAGTTGTGCTGCACAATATTTTTGTGGAAACTGTGATACCATTCAGTCTTGGGTAAGATTAAAAAAATATAAATTAATATTTTTCTTCAACAATGTTGCATTAAATCAAAGATTATAGAATACAAAAAGAGACTTTGATTAAATTGATTTAAGTACTTATTTCAAATAAATGCTGTTCTTTAACTGAGAACCATTATACCAATAATAAAACCATTATTAATAATTGATCACAAATAATAACTGATAATTAGGCTAAGCAACCAATTAGGCAGCACTAGAATGATTTCTGAAGGACACTGAAGACTGGAGCAATGATGCTGAAAATTCAGCTTTGAGCACAGAAATAAATTACATTTTAAAACATCCTAAATAGAAAACCACAATTTAAGTGTAAAATTTCATAATATTAGGTTATTGTTTTACTGTATTTTTGATCAAATATACTCAGTCTTCTTCCAAATAAATAAATAAATAAAAAGCCTTAATTATTTCAAACTTTTAACCACCAGTGTGTATATAAAATAGGCTAATGCATGTGAATTAATAAGCAAATTATATTTTGTATTAGGCTTATAATATAAATCACTTTCGTGGGAAGTCGTGGCCTAATGGTTAGAGAGTCGGACTTGTAATCCAAAGGTTGTGGGTTCGAGTCTCCGGCCGGCAGGGATTGTAGGTGGGGGGAGGGAATGTCCAGCGCTCTCTCCACCCTCAATACCACGACTGAGGTGCCCTTGAGCAAGACACCGAACCCCCAACTGCTCCCCGGGTGCAGTAAACTGCATGTCTGCTGAAAACCGCATTATGTAGTTTACATTGTGACGATGCGAATAACGGCATTAAAATCTGAGAAATTTGAAAAGGCCAGTAGTAGTTTGCATTCCTGAAAATTAATGTCTGAGCGTTTAACTAAACGGTTGGCAAATATTGCTGAATTGTCAAGTAAAGTAAAAAAGTAAAGTCGTGACATATTGTCAAGTATGGTGACCCATACTCGAAATTGGTGCTCTGCGTTTAACCCATCCAAGTGCACACACACAGCAGTGAGTAGTGAACAAATGCGCGCGCACACACACACACACACACACACCGTGAACACACACCCAGAGCAGTGGGCAGCATTTATACTGCGGCGCCCGGGGAGCAGTTGGGGGTTCGGTGTCTTGCTCAAGGGCACCTCAGTCGTGGTATTGAGGGTGGAGAGAGCGCTGGACATTCACTCCCCCCACCTACAATCCCTGCTGGACCCGAGACTCGAACCCACAACCTTTAGATTACGAGTCCGACTCTCTAACCATTAGGCCACGACTTCCCCACAAACGACGTCCCGTCATGTTTAGCAGCTTACACCTTACCTCAGCTCGCATTCAAGTCGTGCACAGCTCATGGTCTGTGAACGGTAAATCTACACTTTGATTGGCTATTTCAAACATTTTAACATTGACGAGCGCTTTTGAGCCGCTGCACTGAGCCGGAGCACACTATAGGCTATTAATTAGAATTTTTTAATGAAATGGGCTGGGCAGGCCATTCGTCTGGAAGGATATACGTATTTACTACAATCCAATTTTTATATATAGGTATATAAGGGCCGGCCCACATTGTACAGCAGCCCACATTGTACAGCAGCCCCCCGGTGCTCCTGATGGCCAGTCCGCTATTGTGTGTGTCTAGGGCACCGAAGGTAGAAGAAAGAACAAGTGTTTTTGGGTGTGGGAGAAGTTTTATGTTACGCCCATTTCTGGTCAGTTCGACCAATAACAAGGCACATAGTTTCAGCAGGAAAGTGTTTCTTTGTCTCACTTGACACCTCATTTCCATGTTTTATGACTGTTCTGCTCGATCGGTGTAATTCCTCCCACAGTACAGTAAGAATAGTATGATGCATTTCACGAGGTCACAGTGTGCATCATTGTTTGAGGAATAAAGAGCAGATCATTTTGAAATCCAGAAAGAGACATCTAGCAGATATTAAACCAGAGATGCATTCATACACCTGAATATGAGTGTTTAGAGCTTACTAATACAAGTAACGAGTGGTCACTAGGCTAATATTATAGGGAAACTTACAAACAATACGTGCCTATGTCACCGGTTCTACTCCGCCTCACTCCGAGCGGGATTTGAACCGTGGTCTCCGGCGTGGGAGGCGGGCGCTCTAATAAGGAGGCTAAAGGCCACGGCCTCTAGCGTCAGTCGCCAGAGCGCCTCTTTTTGAGATCAAGGGAGTGAGGTTTACACACACCAGCACTTACTTGCCTACATCTGTTACACTTATACCAGATACCTTTGTAACTGATTAATTATGGTCTAAATAAAGGAAATGTCTCTGAACATGGTAACTTGCATAGGTAATTCAGCTGGTTTAATGCACAAACTTCTAAAAATTCTTAAGACACTAATATGTTGCATAGGTATCAACATGTAATATTCACTCTCAATTAGATCATCCGAAGACGAATTGATAGACCAAACATGATACAGCTAGAGTGATATTAACTAGTGATCTATCATAAGCATGCATAAAAGGGTGTACAATATACAAGAACAGTAATAATATACTGTACACAATGACCTGAAGATATGTGTGTTCATTCAAAGAAAGGGTTTCCTATGAATGAATTAGAGAAGATTCCATTTCTCTTTCCTAAGGGGCAAAGAAGTGAGTTCCCACATTCCTTTGAGCAATAAAACCAGTGTTATCAGATGGGTTGCCATGGAACCAGAGACCTGTTCTGGGTTGCCATGGAACCAGAGACCTGTTCTGCCTTCTTAGGTGTTAGATGCATTTCGGGGGGGAAGGGTCCACAGACCCTCATAGTTGGCCTTTTGGTTAGGCGAGGGAGCATAAGAGATTATTTGTTAAATATAACAAATATTTGTGTGTCTGATTGGTCCAAATGTTACGGCATAATAATATAATAATGATGCACTCACTGTATGCAGCTCACTGTAGCTCACATTCAGTAAGTCAGTCTGGCCACTAGCTTTTACTCCAACGTTAATACAAATCATTAATTTGAATGAATGATTGGACCTATGTGTTTTAACTGTGGCTGGAATTTGCAGACAGTCTCTTAAACAGCAAGATTTTATCCAGTGAATATTGAAACTAAACTATATTGCACTCTCTAAACATTGAAGCAGTCATTCACAGGAATGTACAAAATGGCTCTAGTCTTAATGAACTCGTTCTCTTCACATGCTTGTTGCCTGCGCTTCTAAGTGTTTATTTAAATCAGCAGAAAACTCACCTCCGCTCAGAAGACTCGCTGCGGCTCCGTCCGAAAGCTTTGACTCTTTGAACACGCTTCCTGATATAAGACCGACTTCTGGGGCAGCAGAACACTGCAATGAACTACAACAACAGAGCTTTGCTTAGAAATAAGAGAATATTTAATTAGTACGGTTGTGGATAAATTCTAAGACCGAGAGTGAGAAACACAGACACTCTGTTTGTGCGAAATAAAAGGCAGTCTTTGATACTGATAAAGGATATTGACCTTCACTGTATCTTCTCAGATTGGCTGTAAGCCATTCTCTGTTAGAGGAATACTGACAGAAGTTTAGCCACACACACACACACACACACACACACACAGAAAATGCTGAAGGACAACACCTGTTGTACTACAATACTAATTTATCACTAGAAATGACATCAAAAGCTATTACTTCCTTTCTTTAACTCAAGTGAAAGTAATTCAAAGATTTACTTGAGTACAAGAAGGTACTACATTTTTAATGTTCTTAAGTATTAAAGGTAAAACAAACAACTTATTTATGAAATGTAGTTCAGTATGACATTATGCTTTGGAATGAGGTGAAGTTTTCCAAAGAACACTGATAAACTACAGATACTTTCTAAATTCTCTTGAGTAAAGCAGAAATACTTCACTTCTGTCCGCCTCTGAATCCAGCTCAACTACAGTCTTTGTGGAGCAAAGGAGATTACAAGATGGCGCCAGCATGTTGCACGGCAAGCCGTCGCGTCCTGAGTATTTCAGAAATTACTTATGTTTTTATGATTATAATGATATGGTCTCCGCTTGCTGCCTCATCCGTGCTGAGATATGATCGATCAACATTGTTGGAAATTAAAGCTTCAGTCAACTTTGATGATAGCTACTTTATTGATGGTGGCCAAACTTTTAACTTCTCCAAGCATCTGTTGTCCATACCGCCGGAGCTATGTCGTCGACATTGCGGCTCCTATTCTACAAAGAGGCGCCGCAAAAGACGAGGAAAGCGCGGCGGATGGTTGGCGAAGAATGCGAGGAATGCACGTGCGGTCCGGGCAAATGATGCTTTGTTTCTTCGGACGTGGCTCCTGTCAGTGTATCCTGATCAGCCTGTGCCTATTCTTCGGCCTCCGTTGTTACAGACTCACAGGCGGAGCGGACAGACGGCACATCCTTATTTAAAGGAACTAAAGTATTCAGCATTAGCCCAGTCACATTCACTGGACCTCATTGGAGCTAAAGCTGCACTTCTGAATGTGAGGTCAGTGAGAAATAAAACATTCATACTTCGGGACTTTGTGGCATCTAAGGATTTGGATTTCCTGTTCCTAACTGAAACTTGGCTTGAGCCTGTAGATACCTGTCTTCTTATCGAGATGTTGCCTGCGAACTATAATGTTTTAAATACCCCCAGAGTCACTGGTCGAGGCGGGGGTGTGGCCACGCTCTTTAAGGACAGATTTAAATGTAGCCTTGTACCAGTGGAGAAATATTCAACTTTTGAATTACAATTGATTAAATTAGAACTAACCTACACTGTATATTGTGCACTTATCTATCGTCCTCCTAAATACGATAAGGACTTTATTCAGGACTTTTCAGACTTTATTTCTTCTATTGTTCTGACCACCGACAACCTTTTAATTATTGGGGACTTTAATATCCATGTGTGTTGCTCGTCAAACCTTTTAGGAAAGCAGTTCTCTGATCTTATTGACTCTTTTAACTTAACACAGTTTGTTTGTGATGCTACTCACAGGCATGGGCATACTCTAGATCTGGTTTTATCCATGGGCTTGTCAATTAGTGAAGTGGCCACGGAGGATAATTATATATCTGACCATAGACCTGTCTTTTTTAATTTTGATCTACCTGCTTCCGTATCTAAAAGCCAATCTGCTGATTGTTATTTCCGTCCTATAAATGAGTCGACAGCAAATTGTTTTGCTGAGGCATATGCTAAAAGCCCAGTTTCCTCTATTATAGAGTCTTCTGGAACTTCATTGGACACACAGGAGTTGACTGTTGTTTTTAATTCTTTGTGTCTGGATATTATTAATGATGTTGCTCCAATTAGACTAAAAAAGCCTAATTCTCTGTCTCAGCCATGGTTTAATAATGAATCACGTGCTCTCAGACAAGCATGTAGAAAAGCAGAACGTAGATGGAAGAGAGACAAACTACAAATTTCCTTTGAAATGTTACAGGAATCTCTTAATAAATACCAGTATGCAGTTAAAGCTGCTAGAACAAAATATTTCGCTGATTTAATTAGTAGAACTGCTCACTGCCCTAAAGCTCTGTTTAGCACAATAAATACTGTGCTAAACCCAATTATAGTGTCTCCTATTGACTCTATTTCACATACCTGTGAGGATTTTCTGAACTTTTTTATAAGAAAGATTGAGTCAATCAGAGAAGTTATTGTGTCTTCTTACAGTGTTCAAGCAGCCTCTATGTCAAGTTCTTGTATTTTTGATTGCTTTGATTTTGTCTCTCTTTCAGTTCTGGAGGGCATCGTTAAACATATGAAACTGTCATATACTCCTTTAGATCCTATTCCTCCTTACTTTTTAAAGAATCTGTTTGAAATTATGGGCCCTAGTATATTATCTATTGTGAACAGCTCCTTAAGTAATGGTGTTGTCCCACCCTGTCTTAAGCAAGCAGTGGTCTTTCCCTTACTTAAAAAATCAGGTCTTGACCCCACAGAGCTGAATAATTTCCGCCCTATTTCTAAATTACCATGTCTATCTAAAGTTTTAGAAAAAGTTGTTCTTTCTCAAATTACCCCTTTTTTAACTGAAAATGATATTATGGATAAATTCCAATCTGGTTTTAGAGCTGGTCACAGTACAGAGACCGCTTTGGTAAAAATTGTGAACGACTTACGGATGGCAGTTGATTCAGGTTTGGGGGTTGTTTTAATTATGTTGGATCTCAGTGCTGCATTCGACACTGTTGATCACTTGATCCTTTTAAAACGTTTGGAGTGTGATGTAGGCATAAAAGGAACAGCTTTAAAATGGTTTCATTCATATCTGCATGATCGAACATTCTTTGTTAATTTCGCAAATAACTCATCTTCTGTGGTTCCTTTAAAATATGGTCTTCCTCAAGGTTCTATTCTGGGCCCTACACTATTTTCATTGTATATGTGCCCACTTGGATCTATATGTCGTCGCTATGACATTTCCTATCATATGTATGCTGATGACACTCAGATATATTTACCACTTAAAGTTGGGAACGAGCACTCGCTACAGCCCCTGTTACTCTGTCTGGAAGAGGTTAAAATTTGGTTGTCTAAAAATTTTCTTCAGCTTAATGACAAAAAATCGGAGATAATTTTTTTTGGTCCACCAAAATTAAAAGAGATGATCTCTAGTAATATTGCTCCTTTAGAAATAACTGTAAAAAACAGTGTAAGAAACCTGGGTGTTATAATCGACTCAACTCTCAGTTTTGATAATCAGATAAAGTCAGTAGTAAAAAGTAGTTTTTACCAACTTAGAATGATCTCCAGGTTAAAACCCATTCTTAGTTTTAAAGACTTAGAAACCGTTATTCATGCATTTATTACTTCGAGATTGGACTATTGTAATTCTCTTTATGCTGGGATCTGTCAGCGACATCTATCTCGTCTGCAAATTGTGCAGAACGCTGCAGCCAGGCTCCTGACAGGCATGAAAAAAAGGGATCATATTACTCCAGTACTATCCTCTCTTCACTGGCTACCAGTTCAGTACAGGATCGATTTTAAGATTTTATTGATGGTTTTTAAAGCACTTCATAATATGTCCCCAAGTTATATCACCAATCTTTTAGAGTACCATACATCGGCTAGGACACTGAGATCAGCAAATAAACTGTTACTGGCAGTTCCTCGCTCCAAAAAAAAATCTAAAGGTGATAGAGCATTTATGGTCGTGGCTCCCAAATTGTGGAATAGTCTTCCACTTCATATTCGGCAGGCTCCATCCTTAGAAGTTTTTAAGTCTCAGTTGAAAACTCATCTTTTTACATTAGCTTTCGGAGAGGAAAGACTTTCGTAGAGACATTTTGTAGAGGAACTACTTTTTCTCTTTTCTCTGTGGGTTGGTTTTTTTTTAAGTGGTTTATTTTTTAAATTATGATTGACTTTTTTTGTATGTTTTCTTTTAAATTGTGAAGCACTTTGGGCAATAAAATTGCGTTAAAATGTGCTATATAAATAAATAAAAGTTGAAGTTGAAGTTGAAGTTTCCAAATTTAGTTTTTTCTCAAAGTGGGGGAGGTGTTTTTAACTATATAATTATTGTGTTTTTTCTTTCACGTGATTCTAGCTATTTTATGTCTTAATCACGAGAAAAATAAGATTTATCATAAGGAGATTTATTTTAATAAAATGTGATTTTACCTACTAGCCTGTTATTCTATTCATCATATTTAGCAGATTTAATATAGAGTAAATTACACTTTATCAGTCAAACCCGGGCAGATTGAGGGCCGGTCATAATTAACAAAGCTTACTGGCAATTTACAACATCACCGTCCTCCAACTAATGTAAATCAATATTGATATGCGTTTGAAAAGTGAAATACTTTACAGCAGATGATGTAGCAATTTCACTGCAGCCAGTGACACATATTTCCTGAACCATTGGCTTGTTTAATTCAGTTGTGTTGGGTCAAGACTTACACATTCTTTCACAAACAGTGTCCATTTAAACATCCCTTTTCTATGAAAAAAAAAATAGATAGATGTGCATTTCTTTTGTTCTGTAGATATATACCAGTGCTCTGCTCCAGTTCATCTCCACATGTGAACAGGATCATGATGTGATTCTGAACATCAAGACCTAATAAACACTGAATATAATCCAGGATCTCTTCCTCATTTAGCAAAGGTTCTCAAGCCTTTCTGATTAATGGACCCCCCATAATATCTCAAAGCATTCTCCCTCCCTCATACACCCACCATAGATATTGATGTGTGTCTGTGTTGTCTATCTTGGCTTCAGATATAGAGGAATATATTCCAACAAAAATCACACGCATTTTATGAAAAAATGAAAGCCATTATACATAACATTGACATTTATACCAACTCTGTCATGGAGCACATGAACAGCTGTGTGAGCAGAGTGACTACACACAAAAAAATAAAAATTTTCCCCAATCAGAAGCCCTGGATGAACAGAGAGGTTCGCCTCCTGCTCAAAGCAAGAGATGCAGCCTTCAGGTCTGGAGACCAGGAGGCTTACAGCTCAGCCAGAGCCAACCTGAGGAAGGGTATCTGCCAGGCCAAACTCACACACAAACAGAAGATTGAAGATCACTTCAACTCTTCAGACCCCCGGCGTATGTGGCAAGGCATACAATCTATCACAGATTACAAACCACCTAACTCTGTGCCCCCCTCCAGCTCTGCCTCCCTCCCAGACGAGCTCAATCACTTTTATGCTCGTTTTGATCAAAATAATAAGGAGATCTCACTCAAAGCTGAGCATCAACCCAGTGACCTGCCTCTCACTCTCTCCACATCAGATGTTTACTCCACTTTGCGTAAGGTGAATGCACGGAAGGCAGCTGGCCCTGACGGAATACCTGGTCGTGTGCTTAAAGCCTGCGCGGAGCAGCTAGCTGAGGTCTTCACGGACATTTTCAATCTGTCCCTGGCCCAAACAACTGTCCCCACTATCTTCAAAACCTCCACCATCGTACCAGTACCGAAACACTCCACTGCCTCGGTCCCTAACGACTTCCGTCCTGTTGCACTCACCCCCATCATTGCCAAGTGTTTTGAGAAACTGGTTGCATCCCACTTAAAATCCTGTCTCCCTGCTACACTAGACCCATTCCAATTTGCCTATCGCCACAATAGGTCAACAGAGGACGCCATCTCAACAGCGCTTCACTCTGCCCTCACCCACCTGGACAGTCAAAACACACATGTGAGAATGCTGTTCATAGACTTCAGTTCTGCATTTAATACTGTAATCCCCTCCAAGCTGATCTCCAAGCTCAGCCAGCTTGGAATCAGCACACCCATCTGCAATTGGATTCTAGATTTTCTGACTAACAGACCTCAGTCCGTTAAGTTAGATAACCTCTCCTCCTCCATCATCACCCTGAACACCGGCGTGCCACAGGGCTGCGTACTGAGCCCTCTCCTGTACTCCCTCTTCACCCATGACTGTGTTCCTGTTTATAGCTCCAACACCATAATTAAATTTGCAGATGACACCACGGTGGTAGGTCTGATCAAGGATGACGATGAATCAGCCTACAGGGATGAGGTGCAGCACCTGGCTGTGTGGTGTGCCACCAATAATCTACAACTAAACACCCAGAAGACAAAGGAGATCATTGTGGACTTCAGGCGGACTAGGAGTCATGCACACACACCCATCTACATCAACGGAGCTGTAGTGGAGCGTGTGTCGAGTTTCAAGTTCCTTGGCATCCACATCTCTGATGACCTCACCTGGTCCCATAACACCTCTACTCTGGTCAAAAAGGCACAACAGCGCCTTTACTTCTTAAGGAGCCTTAAGAAATTCCCCTGAATCCCAGGATCCTTGTGGAATTCTACCGCTGTACCATTGAAAGCATACACACGAACTGCATCTCAGTATGGTACAGCAATTTCTCCGCATCTGACCGCAAAGCACTCCAGCGGGTGGTGAAAACTGCTCAACGGATCACCGGCACCCAGTTAACTTCCATTGAGAACATTTATTATAAGCGCTGTCTGGGCAGGGCAAGAAACATCATCAAGGATGCCTCTCACCCTAACCATGGACTTTTCACCCTCCTTCCATCCGGCAGGCGTTACAGGTGCCTACGCTCTCGCACTAGTAGGCTCAGGAAGAGCTTCTTCCCCGAGGCTGTGACACTTCTGAACGCCACACCACCAATCTAACCTGCACCTGCTTATTACTGCACTGGTCACAGTACTTTACACACATGCATTTGCACTACTCATATTTTGCACAGACTGCACATTGTTAAAGTTATTACACTATAAACTGTCTAAAGTTGTTACTATACAAAGCACAGTAAACTATTTCTATAAAATATTGCACTACTGCTATTTTGCATAGAATACATTGTTTTATCAATATTTTGCACACTCATCCAGCTGTATTTATTTATTACCACTGTTCTCACGTCTCTGCTGTTCATAATGTGTATATATAATCTGTAATCTATATAATCCTACATTGCTCTGTTCATAATGTACATACAATCCCTACATTGCATTCCTATTTATATTCTGTATATACTCTGCTCAATACTGTATATAGCAATTCCACTGTACATTCTGTAAATCATATCTTCACTTACTCTGCACTTATATGTATATAAAACACTATATTCTTGCACTTCTGGTTAGATGCTAACTGCATTTCATTAGCTCGGTACTTGTACTCTGCATAAATGACAAAATTGAATCTAATCTAATCTAATCTAAAATATAAATTTAACGAATAGATGTTCATTTCGATTATTTGTTCGTTTTTATTAGCTGTCACTTTCATGCATCACATGCATAAGCCCACAGTAGCCCAATCTCCTCTCGCTAGCACAAAGCATCATTGTTCGTTACCATGGCAACCGCTTGGTCTGCAGCATCCCACACCGCTTCTTGCAGGACACGTGAACGTGAAAAATGCTTAATGTGGCTTAAAGTACAATGACTAATTCAGGATACAGTATTATTGATCATGCACACAGGCAAGCATAAGAACCCAGAATTTGAACACAACACCCAAAGTTGCATGTTAAGTGTTTTCCTATAGAAAACCCTTATAGAAAATGCTGCATAAGAGTTGCTGTTTTGCATTGCATTCATATTTTGGGTCCATCTGAATGGCTGTATATACATTATGCATGATCATTAAGTTCTGTACTGAATTTGGTTCAATCTGTCTTTGTACTTCAAGCCACGTTAAGCATTTTTCACGTTTCAGCGTTTGTCCTGCATGTTGATATGCTATGTTACTATAAAACTCTAATATCTTCAATTGTTGTGTAAACCGAGCTGCAGCGGACACATATGAAATGATTTCACTTGGACCTATAGTGCGATCTGTCTCTACCGCGTGATTTATAAACATGTTGCTGCTGATTGGGCTGACATTTCTGACACCCACCAAACCCATCTCAAACCCTGTTGCACACCGTTTCCAGGAAGCGTGTTGTTCAACCCAGAAACCATACGTTGGGCACCGGTGTGAACCTGAACGTGCCACAGGCCCATCAAGTATTTTAGGCCACATGTCCATAGGCCAGTCTCAATAACATATTTTATTTTTTTATTATTTTTTTTTTTTTGGTGATTTATTACCCCAGAAATAATTATGAGAGTTTTTTTTTTTAATGGGACCGCCAGCAGGTGGGGATTCGCTGTCTTCATGACCGAGTCATTGATTCATATGATTTGTTCAAACAGCTGATTAATTTAGGAGCGAATCGATTCTTTACTGTGATTGATTATGAGTCACAGCTGATGTCTCTTTGGACATATATTTGGACATTAGTGTCGAAAAACACACACTTCATTTCCACTTTAATCATGGATTTTGGATTGATTTATGTCTAGAGTTAACAGCGATTAAAATGGTGAAGTGATTCAGTGAGTCTGTAATGTAATTGGTTTATGAGGCATATCGGTTTATGACCCAATCTGCCAATCAAGGTGAGACCCTTGAGCAAGACACCGGACCCCCAACTGCTCCCCGGGCGCCGCAGCATTGGCTGCCCACTGCTGGTGTATGTTCACTGCTGTGTGTGCACTTGGATGGGTTACATGCAGAGCACAAATTCTGAGTATGGGACGAGATAAAGCAATGTTACAATGTGACAGCTTCGAGCACCCAATCAAACGCACCGCCGTGTGTCACGTGACCGAACGCGGAAGTGCGCTGTGTTTATGTTCTTCCGTGCCGAATGACCCACAGACAACTGTTAATAACAGCTATAATAATAGCACTCATATTAGTATAATAACCGACCGCCAGCCTTCATTATACGCGTTTAACCAGCAGGTATGTCTTTATTTGCTGCTTGTGTGTGAGGTTTGTGTCAGTTTGTCATACATTTAAAGCACAAAGTCTGTTATTTACATTAACTCTCATATTTCAGTATTGTTTTGGGCAGAAATGAATGCATTATAATAAATTACAGGTGCAATGTAATCTTTATTTTGCGTTTCGTTCTTATAATATTATATCCCACATTCATATTCACTGTGATTCATTTCTAACACCAACACTAGTTTATAAAGTCAGATTAAAGGAGATACATATTTATTTATGATGATTTATTAAAGATAAATACTGCAACTATTGTATTGTACACAATTAATTGCAAAGGTGAAACTAACAACATTTCAAGAGAATTTTCAGGTTTTGACAGGATATTTACATTATTACATTTAAATTCTCATTACTGGAAATTATGGAATATGAGCAAAATATGAATGCATCATAGTAGCAGTATTTGTTGATCTGACTGTATGTCTGCTGCATGCCACTGATGATAACTGCTGAGAATAACCAGAAAACATTTCACATTCTGTTTGTTCTCCATTAATTGTTCAATTTAATTTTAATAAGAGAGAATGTATAATCAATTAAATTGACAAAACTTTAACAATTTATGGTTTTATTTTTATTTTTAATTTTTTTACAATAGTATGACCTGTGAAATGTTTTCTTATCTTTTCAGAAGTTCTGTTATCTGGTTTCTTATTTATAATTTAATACAAATGTATCAGAAATGATGGCATTAATCAAATGAAGGCATAAAACATTAACAATGTAACAAATCATTTAAAATGTGATCAAATGAAAACATGGCATTTATTATAATATTACAATTAATATTCCTTGAAAGAAGAGTGTATGTATTTTTCTCTTGTTTTAAAGCGATGCAGATTTGAATGAGGATCTCTGTTGTTGTGAAAGCGCTGGTGCTGTGATGCGACAGTGTTCATGTGGAGATGCTGCTGTGGTTCACAGGCGTCTGATGATGATGAGGATCTGTCTGGAGTGAGCTGAAGAACCGAGGTCCGTCTGCTGTGTTTGTGCCACAGACCGGGTCGTGTGTCCTGTAGGCTGAGCTGGAGGCCCGGGCACCGCCGGAGGTTCTGGTTCTGCAGGGCGGGATCGTACGCAAGCGTCTCAGCCTTCAGCACCTCTCTGCGCCGCGGGGCGATGGACCTGAGATACCACGTTTGTTTTTAAAAGTTTTTTTTATAGTTTTTATTTTTTTATTTAACATTTATCTCAAGTAACAGAACTGTTCTTTTTATCTAAAATAGTTCTTTATATTTAAATTTTTTTTTATTAAACATTTATTTCATGTAACAGAACTGTTTTTTTTATGATTTTAGTTTCATCACAGGCTCCGCCCCCCACACTTGTTGCGACTGCAACTGAAATCCAGGAAGAGAAGGTGCACAGAGTGACCGGAACAGCCCCGCCCACTACACAACAGGCTCCACCCCCTACACAACAGGCTCCGCCCTCAGCAATTACTGCAACTGAGATCCAGGAACAGAAAGAGTGCAAAGTAACTGGAACAGCTCCACCCACCAAACAGGCCACGCCCGTCTTCCACCCGGGCTCCCTCAGCTTGTATCGGGGCGAGATTTATGACTATCTGTCTCAGCATATCAACTCTTACTTCAGCAGCTTAACTAAACCCGGGTCAGAAGTCGCCCAGCCCACCTCCTCTCGCGCCGAACCCTCGCTCTCTGTGGGTAAAGGACTCGGGAGTTACTTGAGCTCTTCGGCGCAGAGCGTCCAGGGCTTCATTAATATCTCAAATATTTTTCTGAGCATAAAATCTGTAATTCAGAAAGCTTCGTCCACCTGCTGGCTGTTATTGTGACTACATCATTTTGGCCTGTTATGATATTGATGTTATTGGGGGTTTTTTGCACTAGATGGCAGCAATCTGGACCAAATACATGATTCTACAATGTGTCCCTATGAAATCTTTTGTTTATTTTTTTAATTTGTTTTGCATTTAAATTATGAACTCCCAATTTAGTGGTTAAATTAAATTGTATTAATCAAACAGCATGTCTAATTAATTGAAATCATAAAACTTATACAATTTAACAGCAATTTTAAGTTTAACATAAAATATTAATTTTTTTAGTGTCCTGAGAAATATGTTTTTTCTTCTTCTCAGATTCTGTTTCATTCACACATTTATTATTATTTTTTATTTTTTTTTAACCAAATTCTGGTTTCCGTGTGTGTGTGTGTGTGTTGTGTTTCAGATCGTGGCCGGGTGTGTGTGGATAATCGGACCCGGGCTCTGGTTCAAGCTCTCTGTCGGGTGTCAGATGTGCGGCTCTACATCCGGCGGGTGGAGGATCTCAGTCTCCATCTGCTGGAGTTCCCAGAAACACGATCCGTGGCCGTCCAGGTGCGTTTCAGACCATATATGTGTGCTGTAACCCAGAAATACAACACGGACCTCGAGGAAAAACAGTCCACTTTTCAGGGTTTCTTAAAAAGTCTTAAAGTCTTACACTCATAAAGTCGTGGCATTAAATGGTGCGTGTTCTGTAGTATCTTCCTCAGTATTTCTGTCTTGTTTTTCAGTTCAAACATCTAAACTTCCTTAAATCACGAGACATTTACTGGAGAAGCAAAATGAACACAAGTCTTGTTTTCTGAGTGCGTTTATGATTAAAACGAGAGCAAATATCTGTCAGTGAGGAATGAAAACTTGTTTCTCTTTGAATGAAGGGGATTTTTCTGGCTCCGTTGGCAGATATTTGTTCTTGTTTTAATCATGAACTCACTTCATTTGTTTTTTGCAGTGTGTACACTAAAATATATTCCCATATTTTGTTTTGTGAAATGACAAACAAAACATTTGTTTCCTAAAATTGTCATGTAGAGATTTACATTAGAGACCTTATTGATGGATTTTGGTCCCTTCGGTGTATTCCTTAAGTTTTCTTTACTTGGTCATAGAAAGGTCTTAATTTACCCTCATTAAACCTGCAGAAACCCTGGAAATGTAAAAACGTGAAGCTACATTAATCTGTAGCATTTTAGCCCTCTGTTGTTGAACTTTTATTTATTTCTATATTCTTTTCCACCAGGTGGCGCCAGTCTGCCTCCATCCAGTAGATTTCAGATACTTTTGCTCCATTTAAGTGCTGCATTACTTGGAAATAAATATAATTTTCTTTTCTTTTTTTTTACATTTTAGAAAAATAAATGCTCCATAATTTAGATGTGAATATTGTTTAGTAAAATGAAATCCCCTCAAAATACCATATATATATATATATATATATAATATAAAACCATTATTAAAATGAAATAAGTCAGAATCAGAAAGAGCTTTATTGCCAAGAATGTTTGCGCAACAACAACAACACAGACAATAAAAAATAAGATGAGGATAAAAATACACATATGTAAATATAAATAGACAAAAATAGAAAATATATTGAGAATAGGAATAGAACAGCATGAGATGCAGGGATGTAGTAGGATGTAGCTGGTAGATAAATATAAGGTTATTGCCCAATGGGGGGAACATATAACTGTTCATAAAGAAACTGTTCTAGTGCTGCCTGTCCTGGTGTTTGCCGGCCAGATATATAACATTCACTTCATTAAAATAAAATCATCATATGGTTATGGTCTGCGGTCTGTTTTGACTGCAAATAGCATGAGTTTGACTCCTAAATGAACAGTATGAGAGGATAAAACATGAAGTATTAGATCAGAATCATGTTTCTAGTGACACATGAAGAGAGAGAGAGAGAGAGTGTGTGTGTGAGAGAGAGAGAGAGAGAGAGAGAGAGTGTGTGTGTGAGAGAGAGAGAGAGAGAGAGAGAGAGAGAGTGTGTGTGTGTGTGTGTGTGTGTGTGTGAGAGAGAGAGAGAGAGAGAGAGTGTGTGTGTCTGAAAGAGAAAGAGAGCGAGTCTGGACTGAACAGGATCTGCATTATAAAGCCTTGTTTTCTCTGATGAGCACAGGAGGTTGCTGTTTATTCTCAACATCAGTGTGTGTGTGTGTGTGTGTGTTCAGAAACCTGACATTTATGACTATAATTTTCAGTTTAAACTGAAAACTGAGCTACTTGCATGATTGTTTACATAGAGTATTGCTAGAGCATTATTACAGCAGACCAATAACAAAAAATCTATCAAAAATAACAAATTACAGTACAATAGAATTAGAGAATTGTATTATACATTTTACATGCCATTTATATATATATATATATATATATATATATATATATATATATATATATATATATATATATATTTTACTTATTTTGTATATTTCCTCTTATTTGTAATTATTTCCTCTTATTTGTAATTATTTGTTTTATGTAATAATGATTTGGTAATATTGCATATGAACAACACTATTTTTTTTAAATATTAAAAAAAATTATATAAAAAAAAATAAATAAATATATATATATATATATATATATATATATATATATATATATATATATATATATATATATATAATAAATACACACAGCGCACACACACATACCTGTATATTATATAAACAAAAACTTTTATTTTGGATGCGATTAATTGCGTTTAATCATTTGACAGCATTATTTTATATACATCTCGTTATTATGACATAATTAAGTGGAAAAAATGTGTGTGGCATCAATACGTCACCGTAAATATGTATAAAAATAAATATTAAATGTAACTTTTTTCAAATTTTTCTTTACTTTAACTTGAGATTTATATTTATTGACATATTTATAATACAGTATTACTAGTTTTGACAGAATAAATTGGTCAGTTAGACGTCAGGATGATGGAGTTTGGGGGTCTGGGTGGAACAGTCGTGCAGTGTTGTGTTTGTCCTGCAGGTGGCGGCGGTCAGCACTGTGTTTGTCCTGCAGGTGGCGGCGGTCAGCACTGTGTTTGTCCTGTAGGTGGCGGCGGTCAGCACTGAGTTGTTGTCCTGCAGGTGGCGGCGGTCAGCACTGAGTTGTTGTCCTGCAGGTGGCGGCGGTCAGCACTGTGTTTGTCCTGTAGGTGGCGGCGGTCAGCACTGTGTTTGTCCTGTAGGTGGCGGCGGTCAGCACTGTGTTTGTCCTGTAGGTGGCGGCGGTCAGCACTGAGTTGTTGTCCTGCAGGTGGCGGCGGTCAGCACTGTGTTTGTCCTGTAGGTGGCGGCGGTCAGCACTGTGTTTGTCCTGCAGGTGGCGGCGGTCAGCACTGTGTTTGTCCTGTAGGTGGCGGCGGTCAGCACTGAGTTGTTGTCCTGCAGGTGGCGGCGGTCAGCACTGAGTTGTTGTCCTGCAGGTGGCGGCGGTCAGCACTGTGTTTGTCCTGTAGGTGGCGGCGGTCAGCACTGTGTTTGTCCTGCAGGTGGCGGCGGTCAGCACTGAGTTGTTGTCCTGCAGGTGGCGGCGGTCAGCACTGTGGTGAACCACACTCCTCCGGTGAAGGCCTTCCTCTTCAGGAACAGCCTCTCGGGGTGCGTTCTCATTACCGTGGCTCCTGCAGACACCGGCTCTGGGAGGCCATCCGCGCCTCGTCTGCTGCTCCGGGATACTTCCAGGAGTTCGCTCTGGGACCTGACCTGCACCAGGTACAGCTGACCCTGACCACACACCTGCCACACCAATGGTCACGTGTCCAGAAACACACGTCACACCTGCAGCAATTATACTATACATACAGCAGCAGAGACGCAAATACAGCTTCACACATCCAGCGGGAAAAACTGTGCAGAGAAGATTAAAGTGCATACATACACAAATAAAAATTTACATTAAAATAGATAAATAATGAAAATATTTTTAAATGATAAAAAGTAAATACTAAAAATATTACAGATACAAATAAAATAATATAAATTAAATATATACATTACAGTAGCGAACATTTTTATAGAAATTTGTTTTTATTCATACAGTAGACTCACAGCAAATATTTCAATGATTTCATTAGCAGCATTAATTTTGGAGCAAGTAATGATTTAAACGTTGGTTAAATTGATAATTAATTACATATATAAATATAATTTAACTGCTATGGAAACAGTAATGCTAAACCCCATATAGATCAGTGGTTGCCCTTGCAGGCATGTGCAGGTATCTTTAAATTTGAACAAAAACAGCAGCAAAATAATAATAAATAATGTGCTGGTAGGCAGAATATATTTCAAATAACTTTAATAACTGAATAAAGTTGAATATACACAATGAATTAGTTGTGTAGCCTACTGTAAACATGATCTCCAGAATGCAGCGCTAGCGCAATAAAACGTTTACAAAGCTCATGAAATAATAATCCGCTTTACACATGAAATCATTTTCAGTGTCTGAATTACAAAATTAAATATTTGTGAAAAAAACAATTTTATTTATATTTTATTGTGGATATTTTCTCACAATCACAACATTACATGCAGTTAATAATTTATCAGATGTATTGTAATATTCTATAAGCATATATTTAACAATCGAAGACGAATAATTGCAAAGTGTTCTGAAGCGATTTGGTCTCCAGTGTTCTCCGCTCAGGCTGTGTGTGTTTGGTTGATTCAGTCAGCGCAGACGGTGTAATGTAAAGTGTCGTCGTGTTGTTTTGTGTTCTGCTCTCAGACGGCAGACGCTCAGTTGCAGTGAGAGATGATTGGTTCCCCGTGGCGCTGTAGATTCAGCAGTTTCTGAGGAACTAATTACAGGATGAAAGAGATTACTTGATGATCTCCGCCGGCTCATTAACACACTGGTGTAATCATCTGTCTGAGGCTCGTTACAGATGAGAGTGCTGTTTCTGTCGGTCCAGCAGGAACAGACGGCTGTTTGTTCTCAGACTGACGCACAGACGCTTCAGAGGAAGGTCCAGTCACTGGGTGTGGGCTCATGACGTCCGTGGTGGGCGCTCTGAATAACACAATGTGCTCATTTCTGCTGGAGATTCCCAGAAAACATGTGACAGGCAGAGACGCTTTCCATTCACATCTGAGACGCGTCACACAGCAGAGGAATGTGATTATGTATTTATACAGATTTCTGTATTTTCTGACCTGAAGTCTGATGAATGTAAAATATTGCTGTTTTCATATATGCTTAAAATACATGCTAAATTTCCTACTTTTGTTATTGTTGTTATTATTATTATCATTATCATTAAATACCTGTTATTTTAGTTTTTGTATACTGTGCAATAGTATTATTGCGACAGCAATATATTTCTTAATATATTTTTGTTATATATTTCATTAATAATAAAATAAGAATATTAGTTTTGATAAATTATTAATAACAATAACAAATGGTTTATTTGACAGTGAAATAGTATTTTTGCAACAGTAATTCATTTCTTAATTGATTTTTTTGTTTTATATTTCATAAATAATAATAATTAAATATTAGCTTTAATAATAAATTGATGAAAAATATGGTTTATTTTACAGTTTTATTATTATTGCAAGAGTAAATTATTTCTTAAATAATTTCTGTTGTATATATTTTAGTTATGGTAAAATACAAATATTTATTCAAATAGTATATTATAATGTATTACAATATATTTCTTAATTGATTGTTTTGATTATTGACTAAATTGATTATTTATTTAATAATAAAAAATATAATAGTATTATTATATTATTAATATATCAGATGCAGTGAATCAAATAAGTCAATGCTTGTTTTATTTTATATATTTTGAAAAGTCAAAAAAATAATAGTAATAATAATAAAACATAATTATTACATTTTATTTGACAGTGTAATAGTATTATTAGAATAGTAATATATTTGAATTGCTTTTTTGTATTTTTAAAATAAAATAAAAATATTAATGTTAATAATATTATTATTATTATTATTATTATTATTATTATCTCAGATGCAGTGTGTAAAAGAGCATTACTGTGTTTGATACACCACATTACAGTGAGTTTACCACAGAAGAAGAGTTTCTCTGCTACAGAATTAAACGTTAGCCGCGTTAGAAGCTACAAACACGTTTAGGCTCTAATTGCATCTTTTATTTTGAAGTGTCTAAGTGATCCATTAGAGTCGTTTGTGGTCATATGACTGATTCTCAGATGAGCGTTTCAGATCCTCGTCTGTGAGCTTGAGCTGCATTATTATGAGACACAATTAAAGAAGTAATTGACAATTAACCGCAGCTGATGACGAGCAACATCGCTCTTCAGCTACCCACAATCCCACAGCACTGTTATTCACTGCTGATGTTACAGTCGCAGCCGGAGGGCAGGTCTCTCGCTCGCTCTCTCTCACATTCCTCATCAGCACAACTTGAACCTCCTTAAAGGCCTGTGACTCCAGAGGTCAAAGGTCAGAGAGCAGAAGCCGTCAGAGTAATTAGATAATGAGGCGTAATGACCTCGTGCCCCGACCGTTCGAGTGAGTCACACTGTCTTCACTACACGAGCAGCTGCCTACTAAGGGAGCGTTGTGCATGCATTTTCTGAGGAAATGTTTCATATAAATAAAAATTCAGATTGAAGTACTTTATTGACATGATTGTGTTTGCATGCAATATTATCAAAACATTAATGCACAACACATTTACATGACATGCATGCGTTTACAATAGAGGAGCAGCATTGCATCAAAGAGCCACAAATATTACTAATATACAAAACCAGGATATACAACTGGATTAGTACAAAACTAGTACTAAACTTATGTATTGCAATAACAAATAATTCAAAAAAGGCATTAAAATCATACAATTCTGTCTGTTTTATGGAAGTGTATTTTATGTGTCCATTATTTGCTGGTAAGAAATAGGAGTAAAGTGTGCTGCATGACTGACTTATATTGCACAAAATGATTAAATAAGGACGACTAGATTCATCAAATAAATGGAAGAATGAGTTTATCCCTGCAGTGATTATTATAATGTGTGTTTATTGTGTATTTGCTGCTGTACAAAACAAAAATAGCCTTTAAGGGCATTGAAGTCAGCAGACAGCCGCTCTGATGTTGTTTAACTAATAATGTGAGAATCTGGTATTGCACATAGGATTGGATAAAACAGCTCAGTTTGATTAGAAACAGCTTGTTCTAGTGGATATACACAAATGGATCAAATTAAAAGTGCCAACAGGAGAGCAAATGCAAAGGATAATAAAATAAACTGTTGGTCTGCGCTCATTAAGTCTTTTGTTCGACTCAAAGCAGGGATAGAATAGACAAGCGTTTCGTTCTGACGAGTCTTTTATTATCAGTACTGACGAAGGCAGATAGCCCAAACCTTTCATCCCCTGCTTCGATTCTAATAAAAGACTTAATGAGTGCAGACCGACCGATGTAATGTTTGAAGAAATATAGGTCCTGGCACCTCATTCAGCTCAAATAAATACAACAGAGACATAAAAACACAACAATAACCAAACTTCAAATCAAGCACATTAACACAGTAAATATCTGATTTCTTGCTTGTTCCTGCTTTCTCATGTCCTGGTTTTCTAATATTCTTATAATCGGGTTCCATTCTGCCGGTAAACAACATTTTTGAATGATATTTGTCATCAGCACTTGTCTCATGGTGATTTTGGGTTTATGTAGTCTTAAGTCGTACCATAACCAGCTCGTTCTACCCGTTATTCAATTCATCTTAAACTATATAGCGTTTGAAAGCTGGCAATCTCAAGATATAACATGAAGTCTGTGTTCTAAAGCAGGAATAATACTTAAAGAAGCAGAAAAGACACATTGTTATGTTTGTGATCAGAAAATTCTCCTGGAAAGTGCAATGATTCAGTAAACAAGAGCATTCATGACGGATTTCATCAGAAACAGAACCTGCTCAAACTTTTGTCTTGATTTCAAATATTTTTCAGGCCTCCGGAATTAAGTCCCTTTTGAGTCCATTTGGGCTTCTCTTAAACTCTCCCTGCTTTCAAACGAGTCCAGGACTGTGCTGTAGACCAGGATTCAAGAGTCATTTCATTTGAGGACGTCTCGCTTGACTGCTGGTTATATCTCTGGACCTCTTTGACCTTTGACCCTGCCGCGTTTGGCTCTGCTGCTTGATGTTGCCTTTTAAGAGAGAGTGACATTAGCAGGCCGCGTGACCTTTGACCTCCCGATCACACTGTGGAAGTCTAGATCTTGAGAAGCAGTCCATTCAGAGATAGTTCAGTCAATTAAATCAGTGGCATGTGCATATGTTTTAGTGATTGTAAACCGACATCAAATGTCACTCACTTTGCAAAAACCAAACAACCAATACAGGCTTTGAGAGTTTCTGTTTAGAAACCAATAACACAGTTGACCCAAAATGCAATATGCATTTGTTTGAGTTTGTCTTGTATTTCTATATAAGAACATTACTGCTGAGTTTTCTGAATAGCAGCACAAAATTGCGTAGGTAAACAAGTTGTTCATATTGTGTTACATTTTAGACACAATATTGTCTGTTTTTGCTCTATTTCACCAATATTTTCTGAATGAATCAGCTATTTGAACGAATCAGCTGAATCAATGACTCAAGCATTAAGACCTATTTTGTGTGCTAATGAGGAAATCAGACGCAGATCCTCAGATTGGACTGCAATATTTGTCTTTCAGGGAAATGAAATAATAATAAATATCAGATCAACAGATTTCAGAATCCTCCATTTCACCCCACAGTCAATTACTAATGAAGAACTCAGGGCCCAAACCATGACTTAAAATTACTGAGATTTTTAATGAAACACTTCAAGGATTTTAAGGGATTTAAGAAAGAAATAAAGGAAAAAAGAAAGAGCAATACAACATCGAGGATGTTTTGTAAGGGAATCCATTTAAACTATTAGCAAATAATATTTTATGCACGTTCACTCTTAATCATATGCCTAGTATGCTGAAAACAGCTAATGTTTGTCTCATCACATTCTGTTATCAATTACAGGAATCATAAATTCTAAACTTTGAAATTAGACAAAAACAAGTAGTTTTACATCGCTGCAAAGGGAATTAAATTCAGTGTAAGAACCAGAATGTATTGTAAAGTAATCCATTGGAACTAATAGCAAACTATATTTTCATTTTAACATACAGTCACTCTTAATTATATGGTTATTATGTCAGAAACAGCTCAGAACAAAATTCAGATGAAACTCAAAATGAAATTTGACCCAAAAAATAATAAATAATAAATGCTCAATATTAGTTGTTTAATTTTTCTGTTACACTCTAAAAAATGCTGGGTTTAAAAACAACCCAACTGGGGTTATTTAGCAACCCAACGCTGGGTAAATATTGGACAGATGACTTAAATGAAACCACCCAGCATGGTGGGAAAAAAGGTTTAACCCAATCAGCTAGGCTGTTTAATTTAAGTCATCTGTTGTTTAACAAATATTATAATGCTGGCTTAAAATGGGCTGGAAATGAAAAAAGCACACACAGAATTACTAGAGGCAACAGCAATAATCAAAAGATGATGAACATTTAATATTAAGCAAGAACACCCCTGGATAAAATACAAGACAAATTTAATTTATTTGGGTGAATACAGCATAGTTTACAATATTAGATACATTTAAACTTGTTTAACAAGCATTTTAGACATAAAAAAATTTAATATTTAAAAGTAGCATTTTAATTTAAGTGTATTCAACCGTTCGCTGTAATGGTTTTTTACTGAACTAGTGCTAATTCTGGTGCTGGAGCGTCACAGAAATCTGAGCCGGTGAAGGCCTGCTGTTCGCTGGGCCTCGTGTTTCACTCGTAGCTGAGAGATAATGAGACTCCAAAACCTGCCCAAAAACAAACAGTACTGAGATTACAGAACATATTCTAGCATTAAATTACACTCAGTATTATAACAAATAAAATACATTTATGTTATGCAAGTTTCCATCTTGCGAAGGGACCGCTGCTGACACAGCTGACTGACATCCCTAACCCTATAAATAAAATAAAATAAAAATAAAATTTAATAAAATTATAATATTAACCCAAACCCTGTAAATAAAAATAAAAATAAATAAATATAAAATTAAAATAAAATATAAAAATAACAAAACAAAACAAAAAATAAAATAAAGGTCTATTGCCCTGATGGTCTGAACTCAGTCAGTCCCTGAGTGTGATTCTTTAACTGTGTCCCTCATGAATCCAGAGCTGAAGTGCATCAGTGATTTGTGTGGATCTGCTGTGAGGAGACTCGTGGGTAGGTTGTGTGTCCTCTATCTCTTGTAGAAGCTCTCGTGCATGAGCGCTTGGAGCCGCAGCCACTCGCTCAGTCTCTGGACGGGGCTCTTGTCTCGTGAGAGCTCGCTGACGGCTCTCTGGAGCTTCTCCTGGTTTCTCTGCAGAT
The DNA here is from genome assembly GCF_936440315.1 of Barbus barbus. Lineage (NCBI taxonomy): Eukaryota > Metazoa > Chordata > Actinopteri > Cypriniformes > Cyprinidae > Barbus > Barbus barbus. The sequence continues at coordinate 23,973,971 of NC_136726.1, forward strand.
ACTGAAGACCCTCGGCCTGCATCTGCTCCAGCTTCTCCTCTCGGCTGTCGTCCAGAGCCACGTCTTCTCTCATGTACGGGTTAAAGCGGAAGTATGTGTTCGGCGGGAGCAGAGCGTCCAGCATAGTGTGCACTTCTGAAACACAAACACAGAGACGGAGAATCACTGTCTAATCAATCTGATCAACTCCTCAGTGCTGCACTGCTCCTCTTTTACTCCATCTAAACTGCTAAATTAAATCGTTTGTGAAATCATTTGAAAATAACAAACACAGAGATTCATTCTGCTTATGTTTCATGTATGAGGCTCAGTGAATCACATCATTATATTACGAATCACTGTAAATAAAATCATAATTTCAGCAGCTGTGAGTCTCGCAGGAGGAAGGGAATTAATCTGGATTTATAAATGATTACAGCACGAGCAGGTTTAATCTCAGATGGAGCAAAGGCTTCTGGGTAACAGGCTCTTCCGTCACGAGCACTGCATTACTGAGAGACACTGCTCATGGATGTGTGTGTGCTCTCATACAGGACTAAAAGATGCCAAGATGACATTTCTCATTTGCATTGTTAATTGACTTCCTAAACTTAGTTGTGGTTTACTTCATTTGCGCTGCTTAATTAACTTAACTCAGTAACGAAGTTGCTTATTTACTCTATTTGCATAGATAGATTAATTTACTTGACTAAATGAAGGGAATGAAGGAAATAAAGGGGAGCACACATCTGTATCTCAATCTGATTCCATTCAAAGTTGTGAATTTAATTTGTTTTAAAAATTAGAATATTGCATGAAAAATGAATGGAAAATATGTGGATGGAAAGACAGATAGCAAAACTAAAACCATAAAAACAGACATTATTTGAAATAAAAAAATGTTAATTGAACTAAAATAAAAGAAAACAAATTTAAATATACTAAAAAATATTATATGACATTTCTCCTTTTTGTTTAGTTTAAGCACCAAAACTAAAACAACTAAAACTAAAAACTTAATAAACCTATACAGACATATTCAAAATATAATCAAAGTAACGAAAATTGTAAAAGAAAATCACTAAAAAAAATCAACAAAAATCAAACTTAACTTTTATTTTTGGCCTTTGTTTTGATAGGACAGTAATTACTGACGGGAAGCAAAGTGTGCGAGAGAAAGAGGGATGGGATTGGGATTCAAACTCAGAACGCCTGTAGCACAGCAAACAAAGACTCAAACCTGAAGTAAAATGAAAATGTAAGCAGAGACACCACACACTGCCGCGGGACGTCCGGCCACAGACACTGACACTCGTGGATGGCCAGAGCCGTGGGGTTATTGATCAGCATCCTGCCGTCCTGCACACACACAACACATGGACCACACTTCATCACAAAAAAGCTTTAAAGGTTTTATTTTCAGGCTGGTCTGATGCCTCATTGGTCTGACAGCACTCGTCAATATCAAGATGACTGAGACGGCCAATCAAAGCAAAGTGGGTGGGGCTTTAGTTCACAGAAGCAGAGCATGAATTCCAACGCAACACTTCAGTTTTTAACAGTTAAAGAGGAGAAATGGGTAACTGAACCCAGTCTTTGGGTAAAAAAAATAATCCAGCATTTTTAGAGTATAAAACAGGTGTCAAATATGAAATGTTTAGCTACTTTTTTTGGTTACACTTTATTTTGATAGTCCACTTTAGACATTCCGCTATCTATAAGTAACTTTGTTACTACATGTCTACTAACTCTCAGTAGGGTAGGTTTAGGGTATAACAGTTGTATGTTGTGGACCCATCAAAATAAACTGTTAGAAGATATTGAGCACACAGTCTACTAATACTCTAATGACTGCTGCTAGTTGACATGTAGTAACAAAAGTTACTTACTGTTAGTAGAATGTCTAAAGTGGACTATCAGAATAAAGTGTAACCGAAAAATGTAGCTAAACATTTCATATTTGACACCCGTTTTTTTTTTTACCCAAAGGCTGGGTTCAGTCCGTTGGGTCATTTTATTGGGTTGTTTTTTATATTTGTTACCCAGGTGCTGGGTAAGTTTGTTGGGCCATTTTAACGCTGGGTTATTTTTTTCTACCCAACCGCTGGGTTGAGCTTGTCTCTGATGAAAAACCCAGCTGCTGAGTTACAGTCAGAGCGGGACTTTTGCGTCCTCTTCAGGAGAGAGCGGTTCACAGCGCCACCGACTTGGTGCACTTCCTCAGCGAAATGAAGGCTTGTATACATTTATTTAATTTATAAAGCCTTTAATGTCGTGTTAATTATATTAATTTAAGGCAGCTCATATCTTTATTTCACAATAGAAAACCAAATAAAGAGTTAAACACTAGAGACTGTGAATCGGCAGCGGATCGAGGGGTTCATTAACAGCTCAATTATCAATCAATCAAATTAACAGTTTGTAGCTCAGCTGAGTCTAAGAGTTAGTTATTTTTATTATTTTAATATTACTATTTACGTTTCATTTCATTTTTAGTTTATTTTAGTAAATTATTTATTTCCAGTTAGTACTTGAATGCTTTGATCAGCTTATTTCAGTTAGTTTGCAATGCTACATTTCTGTAATATTAGTATTTTATTTCAGCTTTATTTCAATTAACCCCCCCAAAAAAGGTTTAATAGTTTTAGTTAGTGAGCATTTCTCTGTTTGATGAGTTCTGCATGTGAGACAGCGTTTAATCTGAACTCATGCTCTGTAGTTTAACACCTCTATTAAAGCTCATGGTGACCTTTGACCTCTGCTGATAGAGCATCTCAGCATTATTGAGCTCCGTTATAAGCCAGTGTTGTATTTGTTTGAGTCTGTACTGTACATCTCTCCACTGCCTGAAGCTCAGAATCAGATTGTACTTCAGTAAATCCCAGAATAAATGGTCGTTTTCCAGAAAACACTGAGAGTGAAGCTCATGAGAAGCAATGAGACTCTTTCTGACGATGAAGATGATGAAGAGCTGCTGTGATTTAGTTTTAGCTTGATTATTTTTTTGGAACTGCTGATCGTGATATTTCAGTATAATAAATGCTGATCTTTCATCCTTGAGGTGCATTTATTTGTGTGTATCTTTCCTTTTAGCTGCTCATCACCGTGAGATTTCTAAGTGGTTTCTTGCGTCTCTGTGATCTCCTGGTCTGTAGATGTGCATCTGTGGGATTGCTCCAGCTGTTTTCTGCTCCAGCAGGTGAAAATGCTGCGTCTGGATCATTGAGTGAAGATATGAGGAATGGCTGATGTCTGGAGCACAAGTTGAGCGTTTGGTGTGTTTTTAGGAGTCCTGCTGATCTTTATTCAGTCGCAGCTCACTCCAGACACAGTCAGCGCTGCTTATAATGAATGTTCATGTGTGTCTGTCTTCGCTCCTCCTTCATTCGGTCATGCTAGCTAAATAAATTTTTTTTATTATTATTTATTCAGAGTTTAGACAAGTATATGGAAACTATCTGAAGTTCTGTTGCTCCTAAAGTAGTGAACTGCATCTCTATATTCATCCCATGTGTGGGATCAGAAGCAAGGCAGTGCAAACTTGGCTAAAACTGTTGCAACAGAGATGGAAAAACTATTTTTAAATACATGTATTATGTTTCCGTCTTTGTTGCCACAGTTTTGTTAGTGCCTTTTTCTCTTCTAAAGAAGGGGGTGTCCCAACACATCCTTATAGTGTCTATACAAGTCATTGGTGTTTGGTGATGTGTTTTTGGCTCAAGGTCTGCATATAAAGTCACACCAGAGGAGTTCAGCTGGGATCAGGACTTGGCTTTCTGCAGACCAGTCCAGTTCTTCCACACTGACTCAATCAATCATGTCTTTCTGAACCGTGTCTTATACACAGAGACACTGTCATGTTAGAATAGAAAAGGGTTCTGGCCAGACTTGCTATAAAATTAGAAGCACACAGTTCCCTAGAATATCATTATATGCTTAAACATTAAGATTTGTTCCCATGGAAATTACTAAAGTAGTCAAACCTGTTCATTAGAAGGGGGTGCCAATACTTTTGGCAATATAGTGTATATAAGTCACCACAACTCAGTCCGAGCAGCTGAGACCTTAGCCATCTTCAAGAATCGGCTAAAAACACATCTCGTCCATCTTTATTTGACCCTCTAACTCTAGCACTCTCTATTCTAATTCTATTCCTAATTTTAGACTTGTACTCTATTAATTTGCTGCTTGTTTTCTTAAAAAAACACTAGTTTGGGTTTGCGATCTCTAACCCAGAATAAAACCTGCTCCTGAGGCAGGGTAGCCGTGTAGCGTAGGTTACCATGGTGATGAAACCCGCTCAAAATCAACCAGTCTTGAACCTGAAAACTCAGAGTTTGATCAAACTAAACGTGAACATACCTGGGTAAAAACTGAAGCCGGCTTCGTGCAACAGGCCACAGATAACAGAGGGTGATTTGGATAGGGCCAATGAGTTAAACCTGTTTTACAGCAGGTTTGATGGAGCATTGGGTGCCTGTCCAGTCTCGGATGGATCTATTATTACTCCTCGCAGTCACTCTCTTTCTACAGCAGTTTTAAATCTTCCTGTTATTCAATCAACAGAGGTGAGGTCAGAGCTTGGAAAGTTGTGCCCAGTGAAAGCAGTGGGCCCAGATGGTCTGAGTCCAAGAGTACTGAAGATGTGTGCAGCCCAACTAGCTGAACCTCTGCAGGGGATTTTCAGTCTAAGCCTACAGACAGGGAAGGTGCCGTTGCTGTGGAAAACAACTTGTCTGGTGCCTGTACCTAAATCCGGGTGCCTGAAGGAAATGAATGATTTCAGACGAGTTGCGCTCACTTCGCACATTATGAAAACCTCGGAGCAGCTATTTCTCTGCTTCTTCAGATCAGTGACCGCACTTGCAAGTACAACAGTATTCGACAACTTCAGACAGATTCACAAATAACCTGCCTGATTTCTCTCAACTGCTCTGTGTACCCATAAATACACATGAACTAGACGAAATGACTAGCAACATGGGCACTATCTTCTCTAATACATTAGAAGCTGTTGCCCCCCTCAAACTGAAAAAGGTTAGAGAAAAACGTACTGCGCCATGGTACAACAGTTATACCCATTCTCTCAAGAAAGAAACTCGTAATCTTGAGCGCAAATGGAGAAAAACTTAGAAGTTTGTAGAATTGCGTGGAAAAACAGTATGTCCAGCTATAGACCGGCTCTAAAAGCTGCCAGGGTAGAGCATAGCCACAAACTCATAGATAATAACCAAAACAATCCAAGGTTCTTATTTAGCACAGTGGCTAGATTAACAAATAAACAGACACCACCCGATCTAAATATTCCCCCACAGTTTAATAGTCATGACTTTATGAATTTCTTTACTGATAAAATAGATAACATCAGAAATACAATATCAAATGTAGATTCTACTGCGTCTAGTATTTCAGCTTCATTCATCGCACCCAAAGAAAAACTACAAGAAGGTACTACATTTATGAAACAACAACTTTTATTTATGAAATGTAGTGCAGTAAAATGTATGACATTATGCTTTGGAATGTAGTGAAGTAAACTTTTCCAAAGAAAAACAGGCCTGTTTTGCGTCTCACACTGGCTTTACTCTGGTTTATCTGTATCGGTCTGTAGTTGATGGAAAAAGGATGTTGTGTTGCCATCAGACCTAAGAAGAATGACAATAATGTGATGATCTTCTAAAAACATCCCACTCCTACATCTGCTGAATAATCACATAGAAGTTCTGATTTGTTTTAAGTCAAGAAACTACATGCAAAACCAGTGTTTTTCATGCACTGGTCAGTTTTTGTTTCCATATCATGTCTTCTTTCAGACTAGTGGACAAAACACATCCAAAATACATATTTAAGTGTTTATTTTATTGCACTTTATCAGTTTGCTTCTGAAGATTTCAATTTCTATCCATATCTTTAAAGAGTTTTTTTCTTTTACATTCACCAGATGTTACAGGTTTATTTATTCTGTTCTGGAAATCTATGCAAATTAGTGCATATTTTATTATATGATGCCACATTTGCATATTTAAAAATTACATTTCAGAAAACTTGTAATACCAAAAATGTCTGTTATTCTTAATGCAATCAATCAATTGGGGAACTTTGGTAATAAGATTAGATACTGCTTTACTTTATTCACCTGTGCTGTCTTGCCTTAAATCATACTAATATAAAAATATTTGTATCTACTGTTAAAAAGGATCTTTTTTATGAAATCATTTTCCTGTATGTGATATTTTTGGACCATCATTCTGCATGCTTGGGTTTGTAAACTTTTGAACAGAATGGTCATCGGTGTAAATTGTTATTACTTGATCTTGTGTTTAAATATGTCAATATTTCATGTAGCTTCTAAAGGGCAGCACTGAAAAATAAAGCTCTCCGATCTTCTGTTTGTGTAAATTCAGCAAGAGCTTTGTTGATGTAAACTCATGCGTTCAGCTGTATTCAGCTTCTTCTCATCAGTGTTGTGCTTCATTCATCTGTTGCAGTGACATCAGGTCTTCATCTGTATCTGATGGAGTTTACGGTGCTCTGCTCTCAGACGGGACGCCTGGCTGATCTCAAATTGAATTCTGGGAAATGTCCAGTGACTCCTGAAACTGGAGTTTTGCATCGTCCCACTGCACTTTCACAAACCAACAGAGGACACAGACTCTCCTCAGATGAAGAGCACACTCTCACTGCATATATACACAATAAATCATCATTATTATTGGCTGCTTTCATTTCTAGAGCGTAAAACTAGCAGGGAATGAACGTTCTGGCAGTGCATACTCAGTCATGACCAAACATGCTTTAAATGACATTTATAGAACATTTCCGGTCTTTAATAATGTTAAAGAACAAAAACATTATTTATACATCATTCATGAAATGTTATTCTGAAATGTTTAGCTCAATCATCTAATGTTTTGACTTGTTACTTGTTTCAGAGAAGATTCAAAAGTAACATTCTCATAATGTTGCAAAATGATACATTTGGAATGTTCCCTTAACCTTCATTTAACCAAGAAAAAGTTATATATATATATTAAATGAACTGGATGTTTCATAACTTAATGGGAACCGTAGGAAACGTTAGGAAATTGTTATCAGGGAGAAGAATGCCTGTGGATGTGGTCTTTCAGCAGTATATGCTGGTCCGAGAGTAAACTCTAAACTACAGTTCTGCTGAATCACATCGAGCATGTTCTCTTCTTCATCATGTCTGAGACTGAATTCGACCCCCTCTGCAGCAGTGATGCTGTGTGTGTTTAGCGCGTGCTGCTGGTCCCAGTTCAGCTGAGCCCTGCGCGTCCCCGAGGCTGCGCGCACCCGAGATCAGTCGCAGCGCGGGACAGAGACGGAGACGGAGACGGTACCGGAGCAGAGCGGGTTTATGAGGTCAGTAGCTGCTGTTTGTTCTCTTATATCGGCCTTTATTCGCGTTATTCCCGAGTTTGGACACATGTGTCAGAATCGCTCATTTCTCGAGATACATTATCTGAGATATGATATCTGATGAGGTGATATTCTCAGGTGATATTTCGCTCTTATTTGCTCTCATTAATGTGAGTTCGTCTCGTTTATTAATCGGATTGAAGTGTCAGACGAGGACAGAATGGTATGTAATATAATATCTGTGTAATATGATGATGATGATGATGTTATAGTAGTTGTGATGTGTTCAGGTGTCGCGAGCAGGTGCAGCGCGGGCGCGCGCGCGGTTTGAATCAGGTGTTACACGATTATTATCATGTATGACGTACTTTATTATTTTGTCTACATATAATGGAAAAACCAAGAGTGTTATTTCAGTTAAAGTGCCCGAGTTACAGCAGTGGTTGTGTTTATGAACTTTTTTAACTAGTCAATATATATATATATATATATATATATATTGACATATATTTTATTTTATATATAAAATAGGGTTTATTTTTGGTAAAAAAAAATAAACACACACTCTCTCTCACACACACACATACACACACACTCACTCTCTCTCTCTCTCTCTCTCTCACACACACACACACACACACACTCACTCTCTCTCTCTCTCTCACACACACACACACACACACACTCACTCACTCACTCACACTCACACACACACACACACACACACACACTCACTCACTCACTCTCACACTCACTCTCTCTCTCTCTCTCACACACACACACACACTCACTCACTCACACTCACACACACACACACTCTCTCTCTCACACACACACACACACACACTCACTCACTCACTCTCACACTCACTCTCTCTCTCTCTCTCACACACACACACACACACTCACTCACTCACTCACACTCACACACACACACACACACACACTCTCTCTCTCTCACACACACACACACACTCACTCACTCTCACACTCACTCTCTCTCTCTCTCTCACACACACACACACACTCACTCACTCACTCACACACACACACACACACACTCTCTCTCTCACACACACACACACACTCACTCACTCACTCACTCTCACACTCACTCTCTCTCTCTCTCACACACACACACCGCATTCCATTACTGGGTCACATCTCCCAATTAATACAATGCTAATGAGTGCAGCGCTCCATTGTCTGCTGCTCCGGAGCGCTTCAGGTCGCCGGGACAATAGCAGCTCAACCGTCAGGTTTCCAGTCAGACTGAGAGTGTTTGGGACGGTGAATGACTGGAGTCTGTGTTTGAGAGAATATGCTGCTGCTTCCCAGCGATCCATAACCAGCAGATGGGCCACATTAGCCGAGGCTCCACAGACACGTGTTTGTGTGACACGAGCGATGGCCTCCTCACGGATCATCTGTGTGCCGTGGGAAACAAGCGTGTCGTAGGACGCCAATGCTGCTTATTCCAGCCCGTGGGCCGCTGAGGCATGCTGGGTATTCTGACGCTGAACAAACCCAAGAAGATGACAATAACTCACACACACGGAGTCCTGATGTCATCGCCGATTCCTGAGTCTGTGTGCCATATTAATATTTTCATCAGCAGAGGTGATCTCTGTGCTCCGCTTGGCCTACTTTTCTCACCAAATCCTGCTCTACAAACACTTTCAGCTGTCTCCTGAGCAGATTTCTCCCTCTCCTGGACCGCTTTGGATTTTAAAGTCTAAAAATACCTGCACAGATTCTACACAGATATATAAACTGACCTGAACTGAGCCGACAGTGTAGAGCTGAGACATGCAGTAAACATGAATTTATATATATATATACATATCATCAAAAACTCATCCTTTTGATGATATTCAGAATATATACTGTGTACACTTACAGTCAAAAGTTTGGAATAAACACAACTGTGTGAATGTGTTACAAAAAAAAAAAAAAGAAGAGGAATAATTAGAATGATTTGTGTCGATGATGAGCTCAAACTCTTATGAGATGTTTGGTTTGTTGTTGGACTGTTGTTGTTTGAAAGTAGATGTGCCCTGATGTGTTGATCATTAGTTCAGCATCTCAGCTCGTTTACGTCATTAATAATCACTGATATACAACTGTTCAGTCTGTAGCTGTGGTTAGAGCTGGAGATCTGAGATCAGAGATCATCCAGTAATGTCTATAAATCAAGATCTGAGCTCATATTCTCTGGCACGGATCAGCATTAATACTTCATGATGTTCTGCTCGTTTATTCTTGTTTTACATTATTTCTCTTTTGCGTCTGAATAATTGCATCTGTTTTGCATCTGATTATAATCTCCACTTCAGGCATCTTTGAAAGTATATTAATGCATAGTAATATTTAAGCATGAGTTTTAGTTGCTATGAGACCGTCTGATTCAGTCAAGAACGAATCAAGTGACTGTGTTTATGAATGAATCATTGAATCACCGATTCATTCAAAATACTTATTTTGAATAAGTAATTATTTATTAACTGCTAGAAAGCTATGTTCTGGTGAATTCGGACATACTACTCTGTTTTTTGCTGACTATATAGTAGGGAAGTATATGATTCTTCCATATACAGAATTCTAATAATGTAAATAAAGTAATGAAACATTGCTTTGTTATCTTGTGGCTATTTAGAGCAAAGACAGACAATATAGTGTGTAACTATATTAATTCTTGTTTGTCAAACTGTTGTATAATCGGTAATCGTTCGGTGTCTGATTATGTGATGTGTGATCTGATGAAGACTTTATATCAGGTTATGAACATAATCTACAGACTCAACAGATCATTAACCAGTGAAAACTGACTGGACATGAGATCTTATTTCACAGACACTTCACTAATAAATCAATAAATGGACATGATCTAATGATGTGAGTGTGAGTGATGTGAAGCTAACACTGAAACGATCCGTTATTAGAGCTCAGAACGAGACCAGTGTGTTTCCTCGTCCTCCTGCGAGGTGTTTCTCGGTTTGAGGTTGATCAGACGGATGCTGTGTTGACAGACTAACGCTGTGGGACACACACAGAGACAGGACTAGTGTGTGTGAGAGATCTCAGGCCTGAAGCGCAGGACAAAGACGGTCTGTTTGCTGCGTCTCTGTTGGCGGCTCGTTGTTCTCGTCTTTATCTTCAGTAGGAGGGTTTGGGAGACGGGGCTCTGGAATGTCCTCTTTCCCAGCATGCACCGCTGCACTCCGTCTGACCTCTGAGTGACGTCCTATACAGTGAATATTTTCAAGCAGAAATATTTGAAATATTATATATTGTATTTCTGAAATTTATAAGGCATCCATGTAATTTCTTGTATAAAGCCCCAATTCATACTCTGAAAACTTAAATAAATATTAAAATTTAATTTTTTAAAATATTACATATTAATTAATTAATTAAATGTACAAACAACAACACACAGAGACGCTCAGCTCAGGCTCTCCAGATCCTCCTCACATTTGCATAATCTTAACAGGCCCGAGACACACACACACACTCTCTCTCTCTCTCTCTCTCTCTCTAACACACACACACACACTCTCTCTCTCTCTCTCTCTAACACACACTCGGCCCACTTGTGCAGTTTAATTGCTCAGCAAACACAGCAGTACAGCTTCATGCAGCGTTTCTTCTGCAGAATGTTCTCCATGAGCAGCTCTGACGCGTCTGCACTCAAACAGCCTCAATCTGCCTGAAAAACAAGAAGGAAAACAAAATAGTCTTTTTCAAGCTTTTGCATGCAAATTTTTCAAAGAAATGCACACATAAAGAAAAACTCCACTTCATCAATTTAATTAACAAAGTGAATAAATACACTGAAAATTCACAACTTCTACTGAGAAACTGCTTGTAAATTTCTCAAATAATTGCAAAGAAACAGCAAGCAACACATTAAATTAAATGTGACATTTTGAGGTGGAAAGACTGAAACAGTATTTTCTTGTCAAATGTAAAGTATTTACAGCTGCTCTTCCTCCTGTGCTTTTTTTACACTGTATATACTTTAATTTACTCCTTTTTTAAGGCAAGTTAATTGATCTTCATTTCAAACATGTTTTTAGCTTGTCATTGGCATTAGCACACGCTACATTCATTGAATGAGGTACAACCTACACTGTGAAAATGGACTATATTTTACAAGAAAATACTATTTCAGTCTACTCCCTTTATTTGTGAAATTTACTAGCAATTTCTGAGTGAAAATTGTTCTGCAGTAAATTCAGTTCTGCCAAAAGCTTTATTCTTCAGCTCAATGATAAACACAAACACTTCAACAACAGAAACCCTTGTAGATGTCCAACCTAACTGAACATCGCCTAAATTCATAAATGAAGCATTTAAAGTAAACAGAATAATAATCTGGCTGCAGTGTGTTTAGGGTTTGCTCTTGTTGTTTGCGTTATTGAGCTGTAACGCAGGTCTGATGGACAGATTGACTCTATAGGGAAGATCTCAGATTACAGACGGAGGCAGACACCTCGTGTTTACCGCTGTGTGCTTCACACATGAACAGTGAGGGGTTTCTAATCCAGAGAGGCTGACAGCTCGGCTCTCTCCTGCTTTCTCTGCTGCGCTGAGACCAATCAGCCTTTCTTCACAATCCTGGGAACCTTCTAATGAGGCCAACACCAGCTGCTCTGAGGACAGTTTTGCCCAAAGTTTACAGTATTAAGCTATAAAATACATGATGTCTGCGGGTAACAATGCAGGTCTTGTTTTGTTGCTCCATTGCTGGCTGAAATCATAATCTCCCCCCTCTAATCTTCGTCTGGGTTTATAAGAGATTGAGGTCAAAAACCCATTAAAATCAGCACATTAGAACTGAATCAAATGAAAACCCCTCCACACATCAATCAGGAGAGAGCCAGGAGGTCACGTGACCCCGGGGATTTGAACGGGCCAATCAGAGCAGGCGTGAGGACAATAGGCATTAGTGCTGTTCTGCGGGAGCCTAATTCAGTGTGTCATCTGTGACAGATTCACATTCACACTGACGACCCAGCAGCACAGCTCTCAGATCAGTCTCAGTTGTTTTGCTTCCATATCGTGTCTTCTTTCAGACTAGTGGAAAGAATACACATTTAAAGTATTTCTTTTATTGCACTTCATCTATTTCCATCTGTAGATTTTCATCCAAATCTTTAAAAGTCCACTAGTTGGACCCAATACAATGTTGATTTTTTTTGTTTGGTGCGGTTTGCTTTCACACGACCCTTTTTGCAGGTGAATCAGAAATTGTAAACAAAACCACACGTGTGCTGAAGGTCATCCATTCATTGGACAGAAATTCCCAAGCAGGGAAAACAGGAAGTGCAAAAACAGGCTAATCCTGGAGATCTTTCATTGATCTATTATTATTTTACTGATTTGGTGTTATCAGATACTAAAGCAATATGAAGAAACTTATGAGCATCATATAAGACAATGTCATACGATGTAATTACGACTTGCCCAAAATAAAATCTATAGATATAAAATACTTAAAACATATCAAAATGTTAGTTTAAACATTTAACCTAGATAAATGTGCACTGTGGATAGTTGAAGCTGAAACCAATTAAATACGCCGTCATTTTTGCTCATAAAGGTCAGAATAATACATCATTCAGAACTATAAAGGGTCTATTTTTATTTGTGTGCACTCACAATATCAACAAAACGTTGAGAAAACAAACAGGATACGCTTTCTGCCGTCTTGGCCTTGAAGGAGCGCCTCACAAAAATGCACAGAAACCTGAATATATGAATATATCTATAGAAAGCTTTAAATGACTTCAAAACTAAATAATTTAAATCCAAAACAAAAACTCTTTCATTATGTAATCCGTAAAAAATCATTTCTTTCTAAAGCTGCATCTAATGATGAGACGGCGAGTCAGGAGCATCAATTTCATCTTTGTGACACTGACACAGAAAACACTGTTTATTAATAAATAATTCAATCTCCTTACTATTTTCCCCCAACATATACATGCTAACTTTTGCGGCAAGCTTTAGCCTATTTAGCTTGCTCACGTCACATTGGTGTGCACCATGGTCACGGAAACTCCAACATTTAGATGTATTTTCTGGAAATGCTTGCAATTTAGTGCAGATTTAATTATATAATGCCTCATTTGTGTATTTAAACTTAACATTTAAGAAAAACATGTAATGCAAAACAAGTTAGAAATACAAGTTAGCTAAAAATTCACACGTGGAGCCTTTAGAGCGGCTTACTTTATGTATTATGATATTAATCTGAATGGTCATCGTTTATGAAACAGATTTTTTTTTCAAGTTATAAACAAAACAAAAGCAATAAACATTCTTTAGTTGTTAGTATTCCAGTTTTGGCTGCATATTTCTTGTTTACAATCTGATTCCTTGTTGATTCCTACTGAGTTGCTGGTGTTTCATTAGAGGTTCTTCAGGTCAGTGTTTTGGTTTATAGCACATTAGAAAAGACCAAGGGTCGTTGCTTAAGAAGAACCTTTATTTCCGGCAGTTCAGATAAGCCTTGTGTGTGTTTGTGTGTTTATTCTCTGCTCTTCTGCTGTAATTCATCAGTATGACATGAAGAGAAACACCTCCAGCTCTCAGACTCATTCGCTCTCATTACAGTCTGGTAATGTTTGTCAGAGACGCACAGAAAGTAAAGCAGTTGTTTGGGTATTGGAGTGAATTAATGTCCAAGTCTTGAGGTGAAAGATTAGAATATAATTACTCGTAATAATTATAATCAGTCATAATGACGCTGAGCCTGCGTGCTGATCTGGAATCATGTTATAAACAATGGTTTATTATTAGAGGTTATTAGAGTATAGGCTTTTACTTTTACTAAATTTTCACTGTAATTCAGTGCATTAGTTGCCATTCCTTTGTCATTATTCTACACCATGTTCTTCAGTGTATGTGTGTTGTGCTGGAATATCAGATACGTCTGGTCTGTTTTAGTCCTTCTGTGGATCTCATAACCCCTAATGGCTGGTGTGTGGCGAGCCGTCCTGTAGCTGCAGTGAGTTGGTCATTACGGGTCAGTGTTTCACCTCACCTCATCAGGTTACCGTGTTCCTGCGGCTTGGCAGAAGCTGCATCTAACGAAGGTCTTTCAGAGCTGGACTGGATCTCCCTCTGAGACGGACCTCAGAGAGTAATGTGTTTAGCCTCTCGTTTGACCCGTCTTCAACGTGTTTTAAAGAGAGATCAAACCAGAGACTCACTGTAGGTTTGAGCTTTTTATGGATTTATAACTAACTGAATCTCAAACATCATCAAAGTGTGTCCATTCCTGTAGATTCATGAGCTAACAGGGAACATGCTCAGAACGTTCTGGCAAGGTTCTCTAAAGGTTATAAACAAACAAACAAAGAAGTTAATGATACGTTCATTATATCGGAGTTATCTGGTCTTTAATAATGTTAAAGCACAAAAACATTATTTATGCATCATTCATGGAATGTTTTTTTTTTTCAGAAGTGTTTAAATAGACTTTCGTCTAACATTTTATAAATGTTATGACTTGTTCTAGAATGTACAGAGAGCATTCAAAAGTAACGTCCCTATAATGTTTGCAAAATGATGAATTGAATGTTCCCTTAACATTTATAGAACTAAGAAAAATCTAAACGTTCTTAGAAGATGTCTTTGTTATTTTGTTTCGCTCATGTGTTTTCACTGCATTTTCAGTGTTTTCTTCCTAAATGCTGTTGTTCTTCTTCAGATGGAGTGAAGCGGAGCGTCTCTCACGAACAGCTGTGTTAGCGTGAGCACATATATCAGATTTACTGCACATTATCAGCCTTTTCTTTTCATCTGTCACTGAAATTCTTTAGTTTGAGAGTCTGCTGCTCCATATGCTTACAGATGTGCTCTCAGATGAGTTCATATGAGCAGAGAGTTAAAGACAGCTGGAGAAATGAACAATCCCACAGACGCAGTGAGATTAGGCCCATGATCCTCTGCTCTGAGCGCTTAAAGCCTGCCGTTTAGCTCTCGCTCTCTGCTGGGCTTCGAACCTGAGTCTTGGGCAAACCTTTTCAGAAACACTGGAGGAGGATGTAAAGCTGATGTCTGGGATGTTCATGTTTGGTTGAGTTGGAGCTTCATCAGAGCTGTGGTGCGATGGTCAGCTTCACTATTACACCGTATCTAATACAGGCAACAAATAAAAAAATAGCTTTCATTTACACGTTGTTTACATTTTCCTGAAGGTAATCAAATTAAAAAATAAATTTTCCTGAAGACAATTTCAGATTTTCTCCAGATGTAATAAATTTCTCCAAATCTATAAAAAAATAAAAATAAAAAATAAAATCATATATATATATATATATATATATATATATATATATATATATATATATATATATATATATATTACATTTTCTTCAGGAAATATAAATGATTATTTGCTAAAAAAATATTTCTGAAGGAAACATAGTATGTATTTTTTAATTTTAAAATTTTATTTATTTATCTTTCTGAAGAAAATGGGAGAGAGTTTATTAGTTTCCTGAAGAACATTAGATTTTATATTTTTATTCTCTTTTTTTATTTGTGATGTGTATTTTTGTATAGACATATTGCTAAAGAAAATGTGTTTTTTATTTATTTATTTTATTTTCTGAAGATTTGAGCGCTGTCCGTGCAAACTTTACTTCCACATGATTCTCAGGTGTTGTGTGTTTTTGTTGGTGGTTTTATCACAGTGCTGTGCGGTTGCTAAGGTGTGTGGGTGGTTGCTAGGGGGGTTTGTGATCTTCATATATTCTGACTTTACAGACATACATTTGAGTATTTTCACCAGCGCGTGTGAATTAATTGTAGGTTTCTCGTTCTCTAATCGGTTCTCCTGGGAATCTCCATAGGGGTCCAGAGGAAGGCTGATCCGGATACTATAGATCCAGTTTGCCTGGGAAAGGCTGAGGCACACACCCCTCTCAGGGTAACTCGAGACGGCTGGTTTTGTTAACCTGTAACGTAAGCTGCCGTCTGTATTAAAAGCATCGGCTCTGTGTTTCCGACACACCTAACAGATGCTTGCGCGCTTTCATTTCCACTTATTTGATTTGTGTGCCGTGGGAGTGAAAACATCCAGTGCAGTAGGAGGTAAAATCACTCCAGATCCTGCAAGTTTATCTGGGCTGGTTAAAAGCATGGGTTAGTCAAATTGAACGGGCCCGACTGTGATTGGATTCTCCATGGTAGAAAAAAATCCAATTAGCCGTGCGGCGCCCGCAGTCAGACCCGCTGGGATTACGATCCGTCTAAAGTCCTGCGAGAGAGTGATAAATCCAGCACACGCACAAAACAAACAGCCTGCGCCCGTCCCGAGGGTGTGGAGGGGTCGAGTCTGTGGAGACGATTCAATGATGGGTGCAGCGTTTCCCACACCTCTGAAATACACTGGAGCCGCTAGCTGCGGGAAAAACACTAAATATACCATAATAAAACATGTGACCTGTAACACTATGTTGTATTTAATATTTTTAATCAAATGTGTTTTATTTATATAATTTATTATATAATATTGATAGTAAAGTATGCAATTATTTATATTAAAAATAAATAAATGTAAATTATTATTTTTATTGATAGATTTATTGATATTAACATATTAATATTAAAATATTACATATTACAAAATATTTATATTAAAGTGTAAACTATTTCTATTCATATATGTATTAAAAATAAATTATACATAAAGTATTATATACAATATGTATATTAAAATGTAGAATTAATTATTTTAATAGTATTAAAAACAATTATAAATTAAAATAATGTGAAATATTAATATTAATGTATACAGTTATTTATTTTAACATTTCTCTTAAGAACAAATTAAACAGAATATTATAAAGTATTTATATTAGTGTATACAATTATTTATTGTTATATTTCTATTAAAATAATGAATGAAAATATGATGAAAAAATTATAAATAATCATTATATAAAATGCAATACACAATGTTACAATATACAATATATGCAATGTTTTTATTAATATTCATATTAAAAATAAATTATAAATACATCTTATTAAATATTTATATTTAATTACTCTATATTTCTATTAATATTTCTACAAAAAATCTTTTATCACAAGTAATTTTTCACCATAAATATATTTATCACAATATAGTTATTTTTGCTGAAAATAAAGTTGTTAGATGCCACTTTTTTGGATTCTTTTGATACCATAGCAACAATTAACACTTGCCTAATTAATATATGCATAATACGGTCCCGATCTTATTGAAAACAAGACAAGACCACAAAAATAATTACAAACAAGATGAAACTTAAGTCTTATTGTGCTTGATTTATTTAAAGTGAGTGAAAGTTTGAACTAGCAGAGCTTAGAAATGCATGAAAAGGCTTTGTGAAAGCACCACTGCAGTGTCATGTGAATAGAGATGATAGAGATGTCAAATATACCTGTGCGGTCCACGCAAACACTGGATATATGTCTGTAGGAGTCTTATGTAATGTGTGACAAATCACAGAATCACCAACTGCTTTGGAAAATAGATTTTTACACCCAAACGCTTTCATTTCATGCTCAATAAACAAATGCAGTGTGAATCTTCAGGAATGAGAATCTGCCGTGAACAGTGTCTTCAGTGCTTTTCTGCCTGTTGTTATTGACTGTGTGTCCAAACCAAGCATATTCAGCTCAGATATCCAGACATGTAGAGTGGGTGTATGACGCTGGCGGTTTGATGCTTCGAGAGCTCGGCCGTGGCTCTCTTCAAACACGTCTGCAGAGAGATTTAGAGTCATGCGCTGGGAAACACGCTCAGGACTGATACTAGCTTGTGCTGCCAACAAAAGAGGTGAAATGTAATTAGGGCTGAAGGCGGGTTGGGAATCCTTTGAAAACACAAGTTACAAATTCCCCAGCCTTCAGTCCTTCAGCATTTGCATGACAATCAAGAGAAAGCTCGAGAGCCTCTGAAGTCGGGCAAGGTTAAGCGTTCCCTCGACGTGTCCCATTCAATCTCTGACTTGTTTTACACCTTTAGCGTTTATGCAGCGTCTGACTTTAAAAGCTGCATGTCTCTCAGCCTTCAGCGGGTGTTTACGAGGTCGTTTTGGTAGGAAATAATTAAATATGTCTCCAAGCGCTTGCCGTAGACATGCTGTGCCGCGCTTGTTCTTCTGACAGTGAAATATGTGTCTCACATTGATGATGTCAGCGTGTCAAGAGGCTCTTCTAGCTGTGAATGTGGCTGTTGTCATGGTGAGCTTTGCTGAAATGTCAGAAACAGCCTCTAAAATCAAAGACATATTAAAAACATAGTGACATAAAACTCTGTATTAATTGGCTGGAAGAAGCTTGTTTGTGACAGCATATGGGATAATATTCATTAGAAGCATGTGACCTTTGACTTTGACGTTTGATTTTCATATTTCATGAACTTGTTTTTAATCTTTTTATATGCTCATGTCATCATCATGCTTTTCTTGCATTGTTGGGTTTTCCAGTGAACTAGTTCTTGATAGTTATCATTGGAGATAAGTCATTCAGAGCTAGCAGAAGCTTGTTAACTTGTTAAATGAGGCTCCGGGGAGCTGTTAAGTGGTTTAAGAAGACCTTCATCCCATTTCCAGTCATTACAGTATGTCTGTTCTCCAATTAATGAACGACTGATACGAAGAGCATAAGTGAGAATGCAGAAAGTTTAAACAGCAAGAATCATTCATGTTATTGTTTTGATGTTCACAGTTAAATGAAACATTGTAGCAGTTAAATATAACTCTGTAGTAGTTAAAGGTAACAGTTAAATGGAAAATTGTAGCGGATAAATGTAACAATTATAGCAGATAAATGTAACATTTATAGCAGTTAAATGTAACAGTAGCCAGTAAATGTAACATAGCAGATGTTAAGTGTAACATTTGTAGCTGCTAAATGTAACAGTAGCCATTAAACTACTATTAGTAGTTTAACAGTAGAGGGGCAGTCGTGGCCTAATGGATAGAGAGTTGGACTTGTAACCTGAAGGTCGTGGGTTTGAGTCTCAGGGCCGGCAGGGATTGTA
This sequence comes from Barbus barbus, assembly GCF_936440315.1. Classification (NCBI taxonomy): domain Eukaryota; kingdom Metazoa; phylum Chordata; class Actinopteri; order Cypriniformes; family Cyprinidae; genus Barbus; species Barbus barbus. The sequence goes on from NC_136726.1 coordinate 23,993,382, forward strand.
GGTGGGGGGAGTGAATGTCCAGCGCTCTCTCCACCCTCAATACCACGACTGAGGTGCCCTTGAGCAAGACACTGAACCCCCAACTGCTCCCCGGGCGCCGCAGAATAAATGCCCACTGCTCCGGGTGTGTGTTCACTACTGTGTGTACACTTGGATGGGTTAAATGCAGAGCACACCACTCCCCTTTCCTTTCCCTTTAAATGTAACGTTTGTGGCTGTTAAATGTAGCTTTTTAGCAGTTAAATGTAAAATTTGTAGCAGATAAATGTAATATTGTAGCAATTAAATGTAACACTGTGGCAGTTAAATGCAACCTGTGTAGCAGGTAAATATAATATTGTAGCAGCTAAATGTAACTTTTGTAGCAGTTACAGTAAATGTAACAGTAGCCATTAAATGGAACATTTGTAGCAGTTAAAATTTTAACGTCATTTTAGCAGGTAGAAATAATATTGTAGCCGTTAAATGTGAGTGAAGTGAAGTGACATTCAGCCAAGTATGGTGACCCATACTCGGAATTCGTGCTCTGCATTTAACCCATCCAACGTGCACACACACAGCAGTGAACACACACACACAGCAGTGAACACACACACACAGCAGTGAACACACACACACACCGTGAACACACACCCGGAGCAGTGGGCAGCATTTATGCTGCGGTGCCCGGGGAGCAGTTGGGGGTTCGGTGTCTTGCTCAAGGGCACCTCAGTCGTGGTATTGAGGGTGGAGAGAGCGCTGGACATTCACTCCCCCCACCTACAATCCCTGCCGGCCCGAGACTCGAACCCACAACCTTCAGATTACAAGTCCGACTCTCTAGCCATTAGGCCACGACTTCCCTACATTGTAACATTGTATCAGTTAAAAGAGAATGAAAGAGTATCACCCTGACTGCGTAGTGGCTGTTATTAGAATAGCACAGTGTTCTGTATGAAGTATACAGCAGCAGTAGTGAGTGTAGTGTGCTGCAGGCCTTCACTGTAGATGATGGGAATGTGAACATCACAGCTGACAGTAATGTGAAAGATTCTTGGCGTTTGAAGTCACTTACGCTCCCGGCAGACACTTTGAAAGCGTTGAGAGTGAATGGCTGTATTGTTGACTTTCAGCTAGTGTAAGCACCCCTACCTAACGCTGACGGTCGTGCCTGGCCAGTGAATGCTCGGCCTGCTGGGATCACAGTCTCTGGCTCTATTGTGGAGAATGGAGAATGTGGGTCTGTCTGGTCAGAGGTTGATGGACCTCCTCCTGATCCATGTCACGGTCAAAGTCTCCGCGTTCAATGGGACAATGCATTTTTACCGTGCCATAAACCAGACACTGAAGCCAAACATGACAAAGCAGGGAACATGATGGGTGTTTATCATGAGAAAGAGCTCCTGGCGCTGTGTGTGGTGGTTTGGAAGGGTCTCCACCTCTCCATTGAGCGGCTTATTGTACTTCCTGTCCGCTGATGATTGGTGGACTCTGACAGGATTTGTGTTTGGCTCCTGATGATTGGTCGGATGATTTTGGTATGTGTAGAGCAGAAGTTTCAGAATGAAAGAAGCTCTGGAAGTTTTTACTGACGCTGGAACTCATTCACGCAGATGACAGCTGAAAGAGAGCTGATAGAGACCCTTTTGAGTTCTGACGGACGCTAAATATGAAATGCTTAATAGCTCTTTTGTATTGTATCAAGCAAGATGTTGCTTATTTCACCAAAACTCAACTTTGTTTTTTTGCAATATGCATTTTATCATGCAAATCAATGAGAAATGTATAAAAAATTAAATTTTTATTAAAATTAGAATTAAATCAACACTTGTTTACAATGAGTATATCATATATATATATATATATATATATATTAATAAATTAAAATGTGTTCGTGATCCAAGTGTGTGATTTAAATCCAGTATTTTAGTTTATATTAATGGCTGTTTTGTGTATAGCAGGCAATTTTATAAAAATATATTTTTTTATATACAAGAAGTGTATAATATATACATATAAAAAAATATATATCATAAAAATAAATAATAAATGAATTAATTGGTTTATTAAATAATACAAAATAAATTAAAAAGTGTTAATGATCTAAGTCACAAACACTTATTTTACAAAAATAATATCTAAATATTTAAATAAAAATGTATTGATATTTTCTGTTTATGTGTGTAGGTATAAATATCTAAAAGAGGACAGATATTGATTGATTGATCTAATGTGATTATGATTATCTCTCACAGTGTTTTCAGTAATAAATGTCACGCGATGAACGAATGTTGCTGCAAAACTGAAGTGTCATTTTAGAAGTTCACATCTGTAATTAAGTTAGTATTAGCGATTTGTAGAATCCAGCAGTGTTGAATTATATTTCTGTGAGTGAGCATCATGATGAGTAGTTTCTGTCCAAACATCACTGAATGCTTCTAATAACAGGCGTCTGAAGCTGATTGTTTCCTGACACACAACGGCCTTAATAAACACTCAAACCGGCTGAAAAGGGTTAACAAGCCCTTCGGTCCTAACAATACCGACCACATTTAGAGCGCTTGACGTCCGTTTACTGACCGCGCAAACACGAGGCTGATGTTCGTTTGTCTAGCTGCTTAATTTACCCTGTTTTCTATTATCTAAAGTAAAGCAGCTCTTGAGTTTAGTCTGATTAGTCTGTGTTGATCCAGCTGATCTGTTCATTAATCAGTGAAGGAGACGCTGTCTCTACTAGTGACCAAACAAGTCCACTTCACGCCGAGTGCTTCCCATGATTCTGTGTGTTTGAGACGGTCAGGAGGGTTTGTTATGGATGATGTAGTGTGCTGAGGATGAGAGGATGGATTTACTGAAGCTGAAGCAGATGTTTGAGTCAGCAGCTGTGCTTCTGAAACACTGACCTCTGCAAAATACAACATTCACTACGCATGTCCTCGCTGACCACACGTAAACACACACACAGCACCGCGGGATGCTCAGTTTAACAGTGAAACACTCAACTGGGGAGGTTGATTTAATGAATCATTTATTAGCTGCTTATGTCACTGAGGATGTCTCATTTCAGAAAAGTAGCCATTATAAAATTGATTTTATCCCTCGTGAGCCGTAAAATACTGTAATTTATTTCCTTCTGAGACTGCAGCTTTTGAAATAAGACACATCCTATAGAGCAAAGGAGCCATCAGTCTGGATTATAGACTGAATCAGCTTAGATAACTCACAGAATCAATTCACATGACTAATTAGACCAGTTCAGATGACTCACTGAATCATTTTAAATGACTAAATAGATCAGTTTAGATGACTCATTGTAGAAGACTCACTGAATTATTTCAGATGACTCCTTTAACCAGTTCAGATGACTCTCTGAATCATTTTAAATGACTAAATAGATCAGTTTAGATGACTCATTGTAGAAGACTCACTGAATTATTTCAGATGACTCCTTTAACCAGTTCAGATGACTCTCTGAATCATTTTAAATGACTAAATAGATCAGTTTAGATGACTCATTGTAGAAGACTCACTGAATTATTTCAGATGACTCCTTTAACCAGTTCAGATGACTCACTGAATCATGTCAGATATTTAATTGAACCAGTTCAGATGACTCACTGAATCATGTCAGATATTTAATTGAACCAGTTCAGATGACTCAGTGAATCGGCTCAGATAACTCACTGACTGAATGGTCTGATTTGAAAGCTTGTAATATTATTGTAAAACATCCAGTCACTCAGAAATGACTTGACTTCAAACTCATGTTTTTTAATGAAATGCTCCACATTGAGTTTGAGCGCTTTGAGTCTGCTGATGATTAATGATGCTGTGTTCACGTCTGAATGCAGCCGGATCTGCTCTTCATTAAACTCAACGAGTCATTTTTCATGTTAATGGTGTCAGACGCATATTCACACATAATAAAACTCTGCGCTTAATTTCAGCGTTCGATGAGTGTCAGTGAATATGCAGATCTGTCTGCGGACTCTTGCTGACACAAATGCATTCACAGAAGGCAAGGCCTGGCAAGTTTATTTATATAGCTGTTCTTCCTGTTTTTATGATGAACTAGTCATTCGGTTGCTCTAATAGTCAGTTGTCACAAATACAGGTTTGTTTTTCAGTTTAAACTGCGACCCACTCCACATTCGGAGAGTGTTTTAGTGGCCAGATCCATGAATGCCAGCGCTTCGGGCCTAATAGGGTCCGATCGATAACATGAAGCTTTTACCACTGAATCCCATCCGTCCATCCACACATCTGCTGTGTGAGAGAGAGAGAGATATAGAAAATCAATGAGAGACTGAAAATGTGCCGATTTACAGAGACAGAATGGAAATATTATAAACTCATTCCAGCCTGTGCTTGTAATGTCTGACCTGAACCAGTTTCACATCACTGAAACCAGGACAAACGCTGCGGCAGTGATGCAGAAATGGGTTTGCTTACCTGCAGAGTCCAGTTCAGGCTTATTTTAGCATCAGTCAGATATTATTCTTAATATTTTCAATATGATTGTAGTGCTGTCAAACAATTAATCGCATCCCAAAAGTTTTTGTTTATAATATATGTGTATGTACTGAATGTATTTATATACATATATATATATATATATTATATCATATATAAATATATTTAATATATCAAGATACATCAAGATAAACTGAATGAAAATGAGAAATATTGCTTTGGAAACACACACACATATATACACATATATATTATTTCAGTTAACATTTATGTTCTGGAGTACTTAATTATGGATCTGGTTAGTAAAGGTTTGCAATCTCTATTTATTCTCCACTGTAGATAGATGCAAGGATATGTGTGTGGTTCTGAAAAGGGTACAAAAGAGTAAATAACAGATTTACTATAATAACAATAAACATTTGCAAACATATTAAGTAGGGGATTAACTATATTCACTATATAATAATTAGCACCATTCCGGCGGCCTTATACAAATGACATGGCAGTTTACTACGTGAATCCTGAGGCATTTATCTGTACGTGTGCAAATAAGCATCTAATCCCCGTAACGGTTCTGATAAGCGTGTAAACAGCTGCTGTAAACCATTATAAGAGGAACAATGATTACTGGATCGTGATGGCAGTACAGTATTGCAGTTAATATCTTCAGTCCCTGACTAACTTAGTAATATACAAATGTATTAACAATAAAGATAAAAAACATTTAAAAGTGTTTTTGCTGCACGTGCAACACTCTTTTAGCTCCGCGCTAAACTTCCGATGCAACATTGAGGATTTTTGTTTTTAATGGTTTCAGTTCATTATAATAACCCAAATTACTCCAAATGAATGACTGCTGTAGCGTCGCCATGCCCTCGGCATCAAAACACTGAGGATTGTGGTATTTTAGGGGCTCATTTGAGGGATGGATGTTTGTGATTTGATGCAGGAGTCACAGGTTTATATCAGTAAACAGTGTTTATGACCGGAAACGAATCAAGAATTACACTGCATTCGACTGAAAGCTTGAAAGTGTTTCAGTTTCATGGACATTTCTAATACAGAACATTCTTCAGATTCATGAACTGTCCCGTTCAGATCAGTTCAGAGATTCATTCTGATTTTAAATGAACGTTTCGATAACCTGAATTTAAACCGCACTGGTTTACTTCTGAGAAATTGCTAGTGAAATTCACCAATAATTGCAAAGAAATGGCAAGTAACATAGAATTTAATGTGGCATTTTAGAAAATCTGAAACATTACTATGTGTTTGTTTGATTGTTGTATATTCCTGCATGTGTCTGGTCCTGTTCTGCGTCCAGCTGTAGATCAGCACATGAACGCTCGAGAGAGTTGATCTGGCAGCACATGAAAGTCCTGTGAACCTGTGCTGTGATCTGCATATGCTGTTTGATTCTCACCTCAGCATCTGCATGTTTAATTATTATCACTCAATCCTGTGAGAGCCACTGATATACTTCAGCACAGATACTATGGTGTTCATTGGAGTGAAATACAATCAGTATTGTTTCATATCATTAGTGAACTATTATAGTGTTTGAAATCATTTTTAATATTATATTCTTCATTGTAATTTTAATTCATTATCGAAGGTGATTCATCTGCTATGATGAACATGATATTGTGTAGCTTGTCAGTGAACTACGGCTCTGTGTATTAAATGCTGCTCCATCTGAAAACAGGTGATGGAGATTTACTACTGATCACAGAACCGGCTTTTCTGACCAGATGTGCGTTCGATATATCACCCAGCCTTACTGCTTATTACAGCAATCAGATTTGTGCTTTTGGTACTTTTAATAGGCTATAAAACAAAGTCTGCAGCTTTCAAAATCAGTTTTATAGCGAAACACAAATGATGTGTCTTACAATACTGTGTTTTTCAAGCTCTTTAATGATCAGATCGCTGTATTTATGTGAATCAGTTCATTAATGTAGCCAATACTGTTTTCTTTGTGAAAATTCCACCACCTTCTCCGCAAAAACGTCTGTGGCATCCATCATTGTTTGTAGCACGCCAGCCACCCAGTAATCACAATAATTGTGTGCTTTGTTGCTTTTAATAACACAGCTTTCAAATTCTGTCAGTTTTATCATGAAATACAAATTATAAATGTGTTTTTACTCTTTATTTCAAGTTTATAGCAAGATTTAAAAGTGAAGGAACATCAGAAGGCATGAACAAAACGAAGATGATTGACTCACATGCCACTTAGACTGAAGCGAATACAGCGATCTGTCACGCAACATTAAAGAGCGTGAGAAATATAATATACATATTGTTGTATTTCGCTATAAAACTGACAGAGTTTGAAAACTGAGATTTTGGAATATCTGCCTTTGCTCCCAATCCGGGCCATTTGCATGTGCAAAAGAATATCTCAAAATATTATAACTTATCTTCATTCTTGAAACATTTCGTTCACGCTGTGTGTGTGTGTGTTCACTGCTGTGTGTGTGTGTTCACTGCTGTGTGTGTGTGTGTTCACTGCTCCGGGTGTGTGTTCACGCTGTGTGTGTGTGTGTGTTCACTGCTGTGTGTGTGTTCACTGCTGTGTGTGTGTGTGTTCACTGCTCCGGGTGTGTGTTCACGCTGTGTGTGTGTGTGTGTTCACTGCTGTGTGTGTGTGTGTTCACTGCTCCGGGTGTGTGTTCACGCTGTGTGTGTGTGTTCACGGTGTGTGTGTGTGTTCACTGCTGTGTGTGTGTGTTCACTGCTGTGTGTGTGTGTGTTCACGGTGTGTGTGTGTTCACTGCTCCGGGTGTGTGTTCACGGTGTGTGTGTGTGTGTGTGTGTGTGTTCACTGCTCCGGGTGTGTGTTCACGGTGTGTGTGTGTGTGTTCACTGCTCCGGGTGTGTGTTCACTGCTGTGTGTGTGCACATTGGATGGGTTAAATGCAGAGCACGAATTCTGAGTATGGGTCACCATACTTGGCAGTATGTCACTGTCACATGGCACTAAAATCCCGTCGTACAAAAATAAAATGAAAAAGAGAAATGTTTTCCAGTTTTCCGATGTTTATTTTATGTGTAGTAGTTTGATGGTTTAGTTCTGATGGTTACCCTGAATGCGATACGGCTGCAGTGAGTCAGTGGGCGGCACATCTCACACGCTCGGTCTGTCTCTCTCTAAAGTCTCAGAGCCATGGAAACCGTCGCAGTCATCTGTCTGTGTGTGTTCGGATGTAAAGAGGCCAGGCCAACCTCAGTGTGCTTTCTATGAGATTTGGGCTGTAAATCTTGTAAATATCCCTTCAGACGGGCTCCATTGTCCTGCTTCTGTGTCCCGGGCTGCTGCTTTTGATCCCACAGGATTGGGTTTCATTTGATCCGTGTGTGTTTTAATAGTGTTCATTCCCACCTCAATACTCACACGTATCGTAAGACGCTCCCATAAAATCATTTCATATCGATTCAGAGTCCCTAATTCCCTGTTAAATTAACCCACATTCTCACTGAGACGACGCAGATGAACAGATGAAGCCTCAGTCTGAATCAGGCTTATTATCATTTGCTAAACCCGAAACCATAAAAACACTTTATTACTTCAAATAAAACAAAACTGATACAAAATGAAATATATATATATTATAAAACTGAAATAAAAAATAATGAAAAATATATAGACATTGAAAAATACGGCAACACTTTATTTTAGGGTCTAGTTGCTAATTAGCATGCATATTAATATAATATTAGCCTTTATTAGTAGTAATTAAGCACATGTTAATATGTCTTATTCTACATCTCTAATCAAGAGCTGATAAAATGTAGAAACTGTAACTTGAATGCAATGTAAGTCGCTTTGGATAAAAGCGTCTGCTAAATGCATAAATGTAAATGTGAATGTAATCCTAATACCTAAACTTAACAACTACCTTACTAGCTATTAATAAGCAGCAAATTAGGAGTTTACTGAGGGAAAATCATAGTTAATAGTTAATAAGCCCTATTCTAAAGTGCTACCAATTATACAAATGAATAAAAATGTAAAAAATCTAATAAAAAATAAATAAAAACAAAAATAATTCAAAATATTAATACAAATCAAAAAAACTATACAGACATATAAAAAAACTAAAACAAAACAAAAAATTCTACTAAAATGAAAATGGAAAATATAAAAATACAAACTGATTTGAAATATGAACAAAAAGTCAATGATTTGAGGATTAATCAGCGGCGTCTCACACTGAATGATGTTGTTGTAATGATATCAGTGGTGTTTGTGTGTTTGTGAACCAGACTACGGCGGGATGAGGCCCTGCTTTATGCTGGAGGGGCCGATTGGGGCTCCGAAGGGCTCTTGAGACACACTTAAGAGAGAGCAGAGTCAGACAGCCAATCAGAGCGCAGATCCATTCATGCTGGAAATACGGTGCCTCAACATAACCAAGCGCACACACACACACATACTGGTTTCCATTTGTTGTGGGGACTCTATAGGTGTTATGGTTTTTCTACTGTACAGACTGTATTTTCTATCGCCCTACTCCTAAATCTACCATCACAGGAAACTACAGGCATTTTTAGTTTCTCAAAACTAAATTGATAAGCTTGTTTTCTCACAGGGACCAAAAAGTGTCCCCACAAGGTCCAAATTTACTGCTATTACTATACCTGGGGACATTTGGTCACCATAACATAGTTAATACCATGTACACACACACACACACACTGCTTTGTATCTGCCGTTTCACACTGACCCTGGATCAGCTGTTGCTCTTTCAGAGCTCATGAAGTTCTCTGTTGCTTTGAAGCATCAGATGTTTCTCCTGCAGTTCTCAAATGAATATCAGATATGAGTGTGGAGCAGCTGAGACTGTGTGAGTTCAGACTGAGATCTGTGACAGCTCCAGCAGGAGAAACAGGAGCAGTTCCTCATGTGATGTTGAGAAAGAGCTGAGCCGGTAATGAGATCTGCTGCGATTCTGAGTCTAAAGTCGTGGAGATCGGCCTCATTGTCCACAGTGATGAAGAAAACACTTTGAGCTGGATTATGTTTCAGCTCGTGCTCTTTTGTGCTGATTGTGGTGCGAGTAGAAGAATAGAGACGCTCTGAAAGACAGATCGGACTCCATTGTCACGGGCCACAACCGTATAAGAGCTTCCTAATGATGGCCATAAACACTTTCCCATCAGAACATCAGCAGGACTCACACAACATCTGCTGCGCTGCATTCATGTGCTGTTTCCTGCAGTCATCAGGAGTTTAGAGACCAGAGTCCAGAGCAGAGCAGTTCTCTGGAGATATATACATTGCCATTACTTTTCATTACTCCAAACACAATAAATGTCAGCCGAAATAAAATGAAATTCAAAAACTTAATGTTTTTTTTTCTTTTCAAATCATTTAAAAATATTTCAGCTAGTCTCTCATTTCTTATTTCATTTAGTTTAAATTGTACTAAAATAATTAAAACTAAAATTAAACAAATAATATGTCATATTTAACAGCAACAACAAAAAACTAATGAAAATGACGAAAACAATAAAATAACTAAAACTAAAATAATTTTAAAAACTAAAATTAAACTGAAAATAGAAAATAGAAAAAAGCAAAAACAAAAAAACTAATGCTGATTCATAAAGGTCCGTGCACTTCATTTTTCGTTTTTGAACTCAAACATGAAAAGAATGGTAATATTTTAACTGCTATGCTGAAAACCAAAATTGAAATTATAACCGTACACACAAAATTCTTCATGAAAAGGTAAAATATTGACTTCTTTTCAGATTTTTGTTTATGAATTTTTGTACTTTTAATAAACATTTGAAAAATGCACAAATTAATATAGAAAAATGTTGATTTTAACAGGTTTTCTTTGGCCAAATTTAGTAATGCTTCTCCCGCACGTTCAGCTGAGAACTAGAGTCTTTGGAACAATGCAGAGACTTAATAAAAATATGTTTTTTAAAATAGACATCGGCAGAATCCGGGGAACTTTATTGTCATGAAATGATATACTGGATATGATTTTGTGTGCTATCTGGGTCACGGTATCGGAGAGGACCATGCATGGCGTGTACCTTACATCGTGTTAGAGCTACACACGGTTTAATATATGGGGAAAAATAGAAATATATAAAGTTGTAATCTGATACAGGCAGGCCGGTTCCTGAATCACTGAGGGTGCTTCTGAAATCAGTAGGGCTGGGTTTCGAGTTCGATACTTTTTAGGCACCGACCGAATTGCCTCGATACCACCAAGTATCGAAAAACGTCTTGTAGTTCGGTACCAAATTTCGATGCCTAAGGGGTTAATCTCATTAACGTCAGTGAGCCAATAAGCCTGCAGCACTAGGTGTGTTTGACTAGAAGCGGCGCGGTGCTGATTGATCAGTGTTTGACCTCCGCGAGAGCGATTCGAAAGCGTACGGAGCAGTCTGCTCTCTATATCGCGCAGTTTCGCTTACTTGACACAGACTGAAGCTCGCGGGACATTTCAGCGTCTGCCGTCTCACTAAATGAGGACATAAACACATGAACAACAGCTCTAGAACTGCTCTGAGAGTCACTTCATCAGCATTTTACCGTTTGATTTGAGTAAAACTTGCGTCATATCATATACACACAGAACTGTAAAGGTATTCCCGGAAACCCGTCAAAATAAAAGTTCGGATTAACTTGGAAGACACTGCGGCAGAAATAAATTAATATTGTTCAGCAGAGTGTACTGCTACTACTAGACTACTATTACAATTATTAAAACTCTTATTTTTTAATTAATGATCACACAACATTTCTTCCATGTTTTAATTTTAATAGTAAAATTTTGTTTGCCAAAATAAATAAAGTTTTATTTTCAATCATTTAAAAGAAAAATGAAATGAATGTTTTATGCCTTCATTTGAAAACCAGATACAGAACACAGAATTTCTGAGGAAAAAGAAACATTTCATAAGGCTGTTTTAAGAATAAATTTGAATAAACTAAGTAGTTTTTATGCATTCAAATAATTAGACATACTACAACATAGAATTTAATAACAATAAAACATATTGTGAAAGAAAATAAAACACCCACTTATGAAAGTGGATAAAGATAAGTCTTTAACAACCTAGAATAAATGAATAGAAATGATGATTCTGTCTGAGCTATGCGTTTTAAAACGAGCACGCACTAGTGTAAACTGAAAACTATTTGAGCTTTATTAACATTATTTGTACTGATTTATTGTGTTGCTATATTGTGTTCCTTTGTGCAGCGGCTCAGGAGATGAGTCTTTGAGTCTGTATACATGTCAACAAGCTGAAAAAAATAAAACCAAAGTTTTTTTGAGATAATGTAATCTTGTTAAACTGATTTCATAAAATTGGTATCGAAAAAAGTATCGTTCAGGAACCGGTATCGGTATCGGTATCGATATCGAACATTTTTGAACGATACCCAGCCCTAAAAGGAACTTGCATTGCATTCAGGGAATTATTTTATTTTTTAGTTCATGCATTCCCTGGGAATCAAACCCATGATGTTGAAACTACAGGAAGGCCATTTTCAAGTAATGAATAAGAATAACAGTCACACAGAAGCGCGCTGCTGCTGTAGCGTGTGCTGAACTGTGAGGATGGAGAGCAGGAAATGTTTAACCTCCATTGAGTCAAAGACAAAAGCTGGGTTTAATGTGGCTGTGAGGGGCGGGACGCTGGAGCTCCGGCTCAGTCTCTGCTGACGCTGCTGAGGAACACACATCAGCTTCTGACTGCTGGAGTACTGCTCATCCAGGTCTGTCTTCATCGCTCTATTTCTCTTTGAATGAATGCATGTGAATCTGTTGGAGACGTTGTGGTTATGAAGTGGACTCGGATGATTTCAGGCTTTAGTGAAGTGATGTTGTCCTACAGTTGAGTGCAGAAGTTTGCAAGATGTTTATCCTTTAAAAAAAGAGTGAAATCATAAATATTGCGTTGTTTACATTCTGTAGCTGATCCTGTTGAAGTTTCTGTCCTTTGGTTCTTCTGATGTGTGTATCGTCCTGGGCTGCGTTTCCCAAAAGCATCTTAAGCCTAATTTGATCGTAGCTGCTTTGGTGGCAATGGCTCTACGATCAACTTACCATGCTTTTGGGAAACGCAGCCTGATTGTTCATGACTCGTGAAGCTTCAGGAAAATTGCACATTGTTTGTTTTTCCAGCATCATCTGCACATTTAAGAACTGAGCATGAGGGAACATGAGCAGCATTATTGATGCAAATTATTATTTTGTTGTGTGGGAACTGTTAAATGTCTCTTTAGTCTCAGGCAGGACTAAAGCAAAACAATATTTTATCTCTGATGTTTGTGTGAATTCTGTGTGTTTGTCTTTATTAAAGCTCATAGCTTGACAGTGTTGGGGGTAACGCATTACAAGTAACACAAGTTATGTAATCAGATTACATTTTCAAGTAACTAGTAATGAGTTACTTTTTAATTTCACAAAAATATGTGAGTTGCTTTTTCAAATAACACTAGTTACTTTGTTTCTCATGTGTTGATTGACAGCTCTGGTGTTGCCATGTTAAGAGAAATCAGGAATATGTGTAGAAGCACTGTGTGTGAACATGATCTTACTGTAGTTATGTATTTACTCATCTCACTGCACAAAAACAGATTCATGACTCAAACTCAGAAAATGATGCCTACCTGCAGTAATAAAATACGTTTATAAAACGCAAATAACCTTTAATCCCATTTTCTACTGCTGACCTTCAATAATCCAATTCAATCATATGAATACGCAAAAATGACACAACATGTATGTTTATTTTATTTTTATTTTTTTAATTGCTGAAAATAGAAAAAATGAGCCCTGGCCCAGATGTGAAAATGTAAAGTAGAAATAATGCATTGAATTTCTTTCCATAAAAGGTAACTAAGTAATGCGATTAGTTATTTTTTTTATGGAGTAGCACAGTATTGTAATGCATTATTTTTAAAAGTAGCTTTCTCCAACACTGTAGATTGACTCCTGCATCATGTCATCGTCTCTGACTCGAGCTGTGTCTGCTCCAGAGGACCTGATGCGTGTTTCTCTGATCTGTGTTTCTGTCAGGCGCTCTGAACCTGTGTGTTTGTGTTTCCAGGTTCTCCTCATCTGGACACTGAAGCAGATCTTCTCCGGTGAGTGTCTGCTGTTTATTACTGAGTTCATCTGAGGTTTCTCTGTGTCTCTGAAGGACTGGAGACATGTTTGTGTGTGAGATCCGCAGCTCTGATGTTTCCTGATCAGTCAGTGACTGGGAAGCGCTTCAGATCGATAGAATCCATTGCTGGCTACTTACAAGTTCAGAAACATGATTACATTGAGATCCTTCAAGTTCTTTTGTTTTTAAAACACACAGGAAGTCGATTTAGTGCTAATGGATCAGAATGAGTCTTGATGCTTTAAATGTGTATCACTGCTGTGCTGAATCATGGGAAATTTAGTTCTGTCACACAAGTCTGTCGAAGCAAGATTTACCACTGTCCTTCATCGAAGCACAAAAACTAACCTGGACAGTCAACAATTCATCAAGAACAGTTTGTGTTCACTGTGATTCTTTAATTGAGAGTCAGAAAAAAACATTCATTTAATATAACATAATATAATATAATATAATAAAAATTCAAAACTACAATTTCACACTAATTCGTTCATGTAGACAAACTATTCTGGATTCATATATAATATGTGTGTGTGTGTGTGTGTGTAGGGTTGGTGTAGGGCAATAGCACACACAGTTTGTTCAGTATAAAAACCATTATGCCTATGGAAAGTCCCCATAAACCACAAAAACCAACGTGTGTGTGTGTGTGTGTGAGAGTGTGTTTTCTTGTCAGTGGACACAGATAAGTATAAGTATATGCTGACACACTTATGACAAATTCCATGAATAAACATGAGTCATTAGCACATAAATGAGCTGTATATGTGTTTGCTTCTCTGCGATCAGTAACATGCCGCTTTGCGTCGACATCATTCATAAACGTCAGCTGGCATCTGATTGGCTGTGGCGTCGCTCTGAGGGTCAGGGCGGAGCCTGTGGTTGATTACAGGAGCTGTGAGATGTATCTGATTCACATCCTCTTGCTGATGATTGTACAGATGATCTGTAGTGAACGTGAGCAGACGGTTTGAGCGGTTCGGTGTCATATGAGGCTCTCTACAGGTGAGCGGCCAATCAGATTTAGCAGCAGGTCTCAGATCAGCGGTCATATGGGCGGCAGATGCTCAATGAACACCTCCGTATCTGCTCACGCTGCGAGTACAGTATGCTCACTTCATTAAAAACTGCATGAATCTTCACTGCTGCAGACTGCTTCATGAGTTACTAGTATTCAGCATTAGCTGTTAGTATGCACTGCATAGTGTACCGTTTGTTTGATTTCCTGTTAGTTGAGATCATATGAGTTTTCCTCTGTTCTTTGTGCACTGCTGATTAATTAGAAAAATTAGAAAAAATGTCTTTCATCTGATTTAAACAAACTACATGTGCTAATTAACATGAAACCCTTGTGAAAAAGAAGTGTGCTTAATTGTAGTGAATGTGCATTTCAAATCTTAAAAGTATATTTTAATAAACTGTACTTGCTCACCCTAACATAATAATATAATATGGCCACTTAAGCGTACTTAAAGAGAGTGCACTTGTTTCTTAGCACACTTAAGTACAGTAAGTACACTTAAGTGCACATTGTAATGATGTCATATTAAACGTTTTTAAAGCACAATTGAAATCATGATGTTTTAATAATCGTTTGTCATGATTTAAAGAAGTTCTTATTCTGATGTGTTGACTAACATATTAAAGCACATGTAAAGTACTTAATTATAATTTCGACTGTAGTGTGTTATTTGATATTAGTTCATATATTTTAAATGCACTAAACTGCAATGTCATCATTATGTAATTATACAATTTAAGTAATTATGAAACTACATATAAAAACTACATATTTGGGTCAAAAACACTAAAATTGAGTTGATTGCATTTAATATGAATGTAAACTTTTTCTTTTTTCATTTAATTGCAAATAACAGAGTTAAATGTTTATATTTAGTACACACTTAAGTAAATTTCTTCTGTAATAAGTGTTGTTTTTAAGCATGCTTCTTGATTCTGTGGTTCCTCTGATCTCAGTGGACTGTGTTGTAGCTGATCATTTAACACAACAAACGCTGTGTGTGTCTCTGAATGTGTGCGCTCAGCTCTAGCTTTGGCATTGTGATGATGATCCGCTGCAGTGCATTCTGGGTGACCTGATTGACTGATCTGAATAGCTGTGCTTCTGTTGACCTCCATAAATCACAGAGCTGTGGATCATTACAGATGGAGGCCACATCGAGCTCCTGACGAAGCTGCTGTTAGAATCCGAGTTTGTGTGCGCAAGAAGCCATCAGATGCTCCGTGATTTGTGTAGATGAGTTTATCAAACTGAGCAGCACAAGTCTGTGTCTATTAGTGGGAGAAAAAAGTCAGAATTGAAAGATGTAAAACTAAATGCAATTGCAACTTTTTTTCTCAGAATTGTAATGTGAGTTTTTTGGCAAGTTATTGATTGTAAGATGCAAATTCAGAATTCTAAGAAAAAAGTCAGAACTGCGAGATTGTGAGAAAAAAAAAGTGTGGATAATGTCAGCTATAAAGTCGCAGTTCTCATAATTTTTTATTGCTTGCAATTGCGAGTTATAAAGTCGCACTGACTTTTTTCTATCTTGCAATATCTTGCAGTTGTATGTTATTATTAATTGTGAGATGTAAAATCAGATTTCTGAGAAAAAGTCAAAATTGTAAAATGCAAACCTGCGACTGCAATTATATTTTATATAAATTATTATATATTGCAATTGCGAGTTATTAATTATGAGATGCAAATTTACATTTCTAAGACAAAAGTAAGAATTTCACCGTGAAAACTCAATTGCAAGTTGTAAGGTTACAATTCTGACATTTTTCTTTTTCATAATTGTGAGTTTCCAGCTCACAATTGTAAGTTATGTAAACACAGATTAATGAGAACAAAAGTCAGAATTGCACAATGCAAAAGAGTTTAGAACTTGTAGAACTTCCGCTCCATGAAGGCGAACACAGAGAGAATGAGGAGGAGCTTCTTCCCGCAGGCCATTCGGAGTCTAAACCACTCTCCACTCTAATCACATCACCCCACACTTCCACTTTGCACATTTTTCAAGTACAATCTGCACTAATTTGTAGAAGGTACGGAAGGATAAATGAGTGGGACTTACATACCATTTGTCTTTGTCTTTAGTATCCTTTTACTCACTTATACACTTTACTGCACTGCACAGCACAGCACACGGACACTTTATCACTGACATACACTTTACTTTTTATAGAATCTATATAGAATCATATTCTATTTTTTATTCTCATATCTATTTGTTATTTTATTTTATTGCTAGTTTATTCTGTATATATGGTTACTGTACTTTTTCTATTTGTATTTTTGTAAACTTGAGGTTTTTCTAATTTTGTTGGACAATTTGTTGGACAGTCGTACAATACATTTCACTACATGTCGTACTACGTATGTATATGTATGTGACAAATAAAATTTGAATTTGGATTTGTGAGAAAAAAGCCAGAATTCTTGCAATCGCAAGATGTTATTAGGGATGCACAATATTATCGGACTGATATCAGAATCGGCCGATAATGGCTTTAAATGTAAATATCGGCCCGATATGAAAAATGATGCCAATAGTTAACTCACATGTGCTCAGGGTGTGCTAGTGATTAGATCACGTCAGCAGTGTGGCTCATTCTTGAAGTAAAGTAAAAAAGTCGTGACGTATTGTCAAGTATGGTGACCCATACTCGAAATTGGTGCTCTGCGTTTAACCCATCCAAGTGCACACACACAGCAGTGAGTAGTGAACAAATGCACACACACACACACACACACACACAGTGAACACACACACTCGGAGCAGTGGGCATTTATGCTGCAGCGCCCGGGGAGCAGTTGGGGGTTCGGTGCCTTGCTCAAGGGCACCTCAGTCGTGGTATTGAGGGTGGAGAGAGCGCTGGACATTCACTCCCCCCACCTACAATCCCTGCCGGCCGGAGACTCGAACCCGCAACCTTTCGATTACGAGTCCGACTCTCTAACCATTAGGCCACGACTTCCCAAAAGCACAGTTGAAGCACAGTTTTGTCTGAATGGTGATTAGGTTCACTGTTTTGGATCGCTGCAGTTAAACTGAGAATGTACAGAATGATACATTCGGTGTGAAATAAGAGTAAATGGTAATAGTTTCCCCCGGGTCCTAATGCCCATTCGGTAAGGAGTTTTAATTACGTAGGGGGCGCTGTTGGGCCTACTTCTAATAAAATGAAAGTAAAACACACACATAATATTTAGACTGTGTTTCTGATTAAATTAAGCAGTAATTGATGTCATAAAATAATGAGAATGTTTTGATTTAAAGGTCAGAATCTATAGCTTGCATGAATAAAATAAAAATCACAAACATGACACTTGTAAATTAAATAATTTGATATATACTGATTTATTTATTAATGTGTAATATTTTATATTACAAAATATGAGCTCTAAAAGATTTTTAGAATTTTTACAACTCTTTTGCTTTAGAGTGCATCTACAAATGTTAAATCTTAAAATAAAATGTTAGGGATAACACTGCATCTTTCTGGAAAAAAATGCAGCGATTGATATATAGTTTATTTATATTTAAAATAACTTCATTATTGTTTATTTAATTCTAACAAATAAGTTCTTGTTAAAATAATGTGCTTATAATTTCCACACAGGAGAGACTTGGTGTTGTTTCCAAACATAAGAAAATATATCGGTATCGGCTATCGGCCAAAATGAGTTGAAAAATATCAGTATATCGGATATTGGCAAAAATCCAGTAAAGTGCATCCCTAGATGTTATGACTTTTATCAGAATTGCCAGTTTATATCTCATAGTTGCGAGTTATTGTCAGATGTAAATTCTGAATTACGAATTCTGAGAAAAAAAATAAGAATTGCAAGATGTAAAGTCACAACAATGTTGCAATTTGAGTTCAGAAAAAGGCAGAATTGTGAGATAAGAATTTACAGTACCTTTTTTCTATTTTTATAGGGTGGAAACAAGCTTCTATAGCAGTCAGATACAGGTGCAGTGGTGGTGGAGCAGCTGTAATGTGATGTGTTTGTGATGGGTCAGCGGTCAGTCGAGTGTTGGTCTGATCACACAGAAATGAAGCTCACTGGAGCTCTGATCGCACAGAGCTGGGCTTTAACATGTTACCATTCCACTGAAAAATAAAGTGCATCAGTTACAGGTCATAAACCAGTTTTCTTATGATTCTGACAGAGCCAAGCTGAGATGTGTTGTGAAGGATGGACCTGTCGATTGTGCTGGTGTTTTGGGCTCTGAGCCGCTCATCCGTGACTGATTCTCTCACACTTTGAATGGGGTTTTGTTCAGAGCTGTGCTCCGGGATCGTAGGGTCGTGGCTTTTGAGGCCAATGAAGGGGAACTGATTTCTATTCACCTGCAGCGCTTGAATGAGGAGAAAAGAGCCACACAATCACTGCATCTGATGGGAAATATCCTACATCTATATCTCTCACTCTTTCTATACATACACAAGCAGATTGATAAAATCAGTAAGATTCGTTAATGCTTTTAAAAAGAAACATATTAGAATGATTTCTGAAGATCATGTGACACTGAAGAGAGTAATGATGCTGAAAATTCAGCTTTGATCACAAAAATAAATTACAGTTAACACATATTCACAAAGAAAACTGTTAGTATAAATTGTAATAATATTATAATATAATAATGCAATAATATTTTTTACTGTATTTTTGATCAAATAAATGCAGCCTAGGTGAGCAGAAGAGACTATTTTCTATTTAAATATCCTAGTTATTACAATCTTTTGACAGGTAGTATACATATACATACATACAATGCATTTGACACGCTCGTTTGAGTTTAGACGCGTTCGATTTTCTGATGTTCTTGCATTTAAATAATGCACTTTATTATAATGTCAGATTATGAAATTATGTCTAAAGATGCACTTAAATAGGTAAAAAAAAAAACTTAAAATCAGCTACATACACTTGATTTAAGTTTAATGCATCTTGGTGTCTTGCACTCGTTTCTCACGCGTCACGTAGTTCAACACTGAAGGTGAATGTCTTACATTAAATGTTCTTTCATCGTCCCACACAATGGGGTGTCAGGTTGGTGTGTTAGAGGCACAATAGAGGCCGAGCTGGACGGGATCGTACACTTTTACACTCCACGGACACAATGAGCGTCTTTATGTGTGTGTGTTCAGAGGGACTGTGGAGTGGGAGTGAGTTCTCCTCCAGAGGAAAGCTTGGAGACGGGCAGGTGGAGTCTGAAGAGAGGCTTTCACAAGAGTACAGACTCAATGAGAGGCTTCAGTCCTTCACACACACGCACACACACACAGACTCACACACACTCACTCACGCACACACACACACACACACACACACACAGACTCACACACACTCACTCACGCACACACACACACACAGAGACACAAACACACACACATACACATACACACACACTCTTTCTCTCTCACACACACACACACACACACACACACACACACTCTCTCTCTCTCTAACACACACACACACACACACACTCTCTCACACACACACACACACACACACACACACTCTCTCACACACACACACACACACACACAGACAGACACACTCACACACTTGATTTTTAATTAAACCATTTGTGGAATCTTTAGACAAAATATTTTAAAAGTTTGCATATGCATTTTATGTTTCAATTTTATTCAAAGACTCAAACTCAGCAAAAATATGAATTTGCAGCAGATGCTGATATTTCTATGATAAGATTCTGATGCTTGTACACTAGCAGTCAAAAGTTTTCGAACAGTAAGACGTTGTAATGTCTTTTAAAGAAGTCTCTGATCACCAAGCCTGCATTTATTTGATCCAAAGTACAGCAAAAACAGTACAATTTTGAACTATTTGTACTATTTAAAATATCTGTTTTCTGTGTGAATATGTGTTAAAGTGTAATGTATTTCTGTGATCCGCAGCTGTATTTTCAGCATCATTACTGCAGTCTTCAGTATCACATGATCTTCAGAAATCATAATAATATACTGATTTACTGATCAACAAACATATATTATTATGATGTTGAAAACAGCTGAGCAGAATTTTCTCAGGTTTCTTTGATGAATAGAAAGCTCAAAAGAACAGCATTTATCTGAAATAGAAATCTTTTGGAGCATTATAAATATCTTTATCATCACTTTTGATCAATTTAAAGCAACCTTTCTAAATAAAAGTATTAATTTCTATAATATCCATCCCCAACCAAAATAAAAATAAAAAATCAGTATATTAGAATGATTTCTGAAGGATCATGTGACTCTGAAGACTGGAGTAATGATGCTGAAAGTTTAACACATATTCACATAGAAAATAGCTGTTTTAATTTGTAATAATATTTCACAATATTACTGCTTTTGCTGTATTTTGGATCAAACAAATTTACGCTTGGTGAGCAGACGAGACTTCTTTCAAAAACATAAAAATCGTACTGTTCAAAAACTTGATGAGATGTAAATGATCCAAACATATAATGCTGATAGAGAGATGAAGAAATAAACGCTGCTCAGAAGATCCTGATGATCAGATTAGAGACTAAAAGATGATTGATGGAGAATCAAGTAAAGCTGAGCTGCTTCAGTCCAGTAAGAGTTCATCTGGAGATATGACTGCAGTTATTCTGACGCTTACTTGATCAAAATCAGTACAATGTGCAAGTACACTACAAGAGCTTTTACTGGATAAACACTCTAAACTATGAACCGCGTTGGTGGGTTTGCATGGATATACTACGGTTAGAGTTTAGTCTTGTTTAGTGTGGATTTGTCTGAAAGACTAAATCTGTGGCTGCGTCCCAATTCACTTGTCTGCCCTAGATAGTGTGCCAGATTAGGATCATGCCCCAAATTGTAGTATGCTACAGGTGGTGTACTAAAAAAATGAATCATGGCATAGTTTATTATGAAGTATTTGCATCTGCATTTACCAATTCTTTTTCAAATCAAAAGTTGACAGTATGCACTGCAAACTAACATAAACAATGAATGATTAATAAAGGCTTTAAAAATATATCACTGATTATTATTTAATGTTAGCTAATGCATGCATGCATATTAATGGGACCTCATTGTAAAGTGTTACCAAAGTATCATATTTTCAAAACGTATTTATTCACGTTGCTTAGAATCATCATAAATCTGTTCATTGTGAAAACTATTAAATGTATTCAGTTTAAAAGTATGAACATGGCTAAATATGGCTGGCTGTGGAGCAAACAATCTTCAGTTAGTTCATGCATGATACTGAATCAAATTGGATTTATTGATGATAAATATATAAATCTGGTTGTTGTGGATTTGAAACACATTTTGTACAGAAATTTGACCTGTTTCTTTTATATATGAGTCACATTAAGTTTATTAGTTCATGTTAAAATGTGTAATCCAAATGAATGGAAATTGTATATGCAGTTCAAATACATAAACCTTAAAGATGCTGTAAGTTTTGCCTCTTTGTCGCCATCTGTGTTTGAAAACCTGGGATTGCAGCTGTGTGTGTATCTAGCTTGCGTGGGTTGTGCTCCGGTTCGGCTCCAGCGCGGATGAATCTAATGTTTTGAGGTGAATAAATACATCAAAACTTCATTTTTGATTAGTAATATGCATTGCTAAGAACCTCATTTGAACAACTTTAAAGGAGATTTTCTCAATATTTAGATTTTTTTGCTCCCTCAGATTCCAGATTTTCAAATAGTTGTATCTCAGACAAATATTGTCCGATCATAACAAACCATACATCAATGGAAAGATTATTTATTCAGCTTTCAGATGATGCATGAATCTCAATTTCACAAAAATGACACATAAGACTGGTTTTGTGCTCCAGGGTCACATTTGTCTGCTTTGAGTACAAGAAAATCACATTACAAATCTAAATTGTTTATTATATATAAATTATTATGATTATGATTATTATTGTTGTTGTTTTAACCCCAGAAATGTTTCTGTATGGCTAAAGCATGAGTATATGTGTTTTAATGTGCTGAGTGTAGTTCTGCTGCAGTCTCTGTGGTTTGTGTAGTAATGTGTGTTTCTGTGGTGTGTTTAATCCAGGGGTCTCAAACTCAATCCCTGTGGCCCACAGCCTTGCAGAGTTTAGATGCAACCCTAATTAAACACACCTGATCCAGCTAATCAAGTCCTTCAGGCTTAGCAGGGTTGGAACTAAACTCTGCAGGGCTGTGGCCCTCCAGGAACTGAGTTTAGCCATGTTTCCATCCAAAGGTTCCAATTTAACTTACGCGAAAAACTGGAATATCATATAAAACATTTCCATCGTTTCCATCCAACGAGTCAAAGAGAACAAAATCGTCACTTCCTGATAAACTGGCTCTAAATATCACTGAGAAAACTAGGAGAAGCCACTGAATATAATAATTTTCATATATGATGAAAGACTTGCTCCTCAGAGAGTTCAGACGAAACCCAGTGAATGCAGTCATTGCTTTCGGTGGTGGATGCCGCTGCTTGGGAACGCAGTCGTGTCAGACACTTATACAGAAATACTTTGACGACAGACTTTGCTCAGGGATTTCAGAATGACCAAAACAACATTTCAGATGCTGTGAACGAGATCAGTCCGCTGGTTAGTCCAGTTATCCCATCTCAAACTCACATGGCTTTTTTAATGCGCATGGAGGAATCTATTCTGTAAATATGTATCCATCGTAGTTTATGCACATATTTTCTTATCGGATAAAAGTTTATCCTACTCAAATGTGCGCATAGGTTTTTTAGAATTTATGCGCATCTTGCCGTTTCCATCCAGCATTTTTTTATGCGACATTCCAAAATTTGCATAAAAATAGGTGTATGGAAACATAAGTTTTGACACCCCTGGTTTAATCGGAAGTGTGTGATGGTCTGACTGATCTGAGAGCAGCGGGATTGGATCAACAGCACTCCGAGCTCCACATCTTCAGTGGTGAAGGACTGATGTGAGCCGCTCTGCTGTGTGTTGTGTGTGAATGCACTGAGAGAAGCTTCTATAGAAACAATAGCAGCGGTCAGCACATCTGAGCGGTGCTATTGATCACAGACAGCTCACATTAGCATCACAATCACACACATTAGCAGCTCCACTGACCGCTGTCTGCTGACACACACAGTTTACACACACTCAGATCCGTGTGGAAAACATCCCACACATTAAAACACTTTTATTTATACACTTTGTGTGTGGAGTTGTTTTCTGGTATAAATGTCTCAACATCGGTGTTATTTTAGTATCACTTATCAATAATATTTTTGAATTAGATGTTATTTTATTTGCTCTCATGTTAATTTTAGTTACATTTTTAGTCACTTTATGGACATTTTATTATTTTATTTTGTCATTTTTATTAGTTTTTGTTGCTTTTTAATACGTTGTTTATTTTTATTATTTTAGCACATTAAGACAAAGTGAGACATGTACTTTTATATAACAAGTTTTTTATATTTAATTTTATTTGGATTAACATAAATTTTATTTTAAATAATGATTTTTTTTTAATGAAAATAGAAGATATAAAAAATTAATAAAAATAATAAAAAATAAATTTTTTAATAAAAATATATTTTTAAATATTTTAGAAAATGTAAAAAATATATATATATTTTTTTTAATTAGCATCCAAGCTATGTTTTTTGTTGTTGTTCAAGTTAACTGTAATCCAGACCAAAACGACTTAAGTCTTGTTTTCTGAGAAACTGATCAAAATGAACTTTTCAAAATGAAGTTTATGATTAAAACAAGAACAAATACCTGTCAATAAGGTCAGAATCAATCAATTATTTTAAATGGAAAACAAAATTCTTCTTCTGACCTCATCCGCAGTTCTTTGTTCTTGTTTTAATCATGAACTCACTTCATTCACATTCTTTTTTTTTCTGAAAACAAGACTCAATATCTAAAATAATTTTGCTTCTCCAATAAATATATTTTGATTTAAGAACGTTCAGTTATTTATACTAGAAAACAAGACAGAAATAATGATGAAGAACATCGTTTCCACCGCGTTCTTCATGTTGATTTTAGATGGTTCTGCAGTGTGAAATATGTATTTGTACTAATTTTGGTCTCTAGATGAGTATGAGCTTGTTAAAGCTGCATGTGAATGAGTGAATGCTGTTTCGGATGCTGCACATTCAGAAATAATCAAAGCATGTTGTTAATTAGCTTCCGATTAGACTGGTGTGGTTGTATAATTGTTGTTCTGTTGTTGTAGTTGATGCTGGTGGAGAATCAGGGCGGATGAATGCGGCTTTTCCTCTTTGCTTATTGAAAAGGTCAGAAGGACTAAAGCAGGAAATGGATTTCTGAAAGGGGTTCGTTGTCATGGATACGGCCGAGCCGTCCAGTGATTGATCAGCTGCCGCTCGTGCATGTTAATATGAGTTTGATTCAGAGATTCATTCAGAGTTCAGAGGAGTCAATTTTAATGGATCAGCATCAGAAACACTGTTTGCTGAGTTTGACTGTTTACATATGCAAATGAACCGTCATCATCAGCATATGAAAGCTGCCCTGTCACATTCACAGAGCCCGATCCAATGAGAACAGAGCTTTATAGTTAACTAAACCATTACAAAAAAAAATGTTGCTAGTTTGCAAGAAATGTTAATTGAAAAAAACAAAAAGCAAAAGGTAAACTTAATAAATAAAATTAAATAAAACTTAAAAACTATATAGACATATAATAATAATAATAAAAACAAAATTACTAAAACTTTAACTAAAATTCAAATGAAAACTGAAATTATAAAATAAAAACTCATTCAAAATGTTAAAAATTATATTAATATAAAATAAATAAAATGTTAAAATACTTTAAAATATAAATAATGCTACTAAAACTGTAATAAAATTAATAACAACTATATACACATTTTTCAAAATGATAATAATCAGAATCAGAATGAGCTTTATTGGCCAGGTATGTTTACACATACAAGGAATTTGTTGTAGTGACAGAAGCTCCACAGTGCAACAGAAAGACAGCAACAGGACAGGACACAGATAATAAAGAATAATTTACAAATATACAAATAGGCAATGTACAAAGCAGCAAAAACACAATATATAATATAGACAACTATGTATGTACAGGGCAAGTATGTGCAAATTAGAAATTAGAAATGAGAAAATAAAAATGAAATAAGTGAGTGTGGTGAATGGATAATGTATTAGTTGTGTGTTCCACGTTTATTTATTGAGTGTTCATGAGATGGATTGCCTGAGGGAAGAAACTGTTCCTGTGTCTGGTCGTTCTGGTGCTCAGAGCTCTGTAGCGTCGACCAGACGGTAACAGTTCAAAGAGGGAGTGTGCTGGATGTGAGGGGTCCAGAGTGATTTTGCCAGCCCTTTTGCTCACTCTGGATAAGTACAGTTCTTGGAGAGTGGGGAGGGTTGTACCAATGATTGCTCAGCAGTCCGGACTACTCTCCGTAGGTCCTGGGAGATGGTGGTTCCCAGGAATCTGAATGACTCTACTGAAGTCACAGTGCTGTTCATGATGGTGAGTGGGGGGAGAGCAGGGGGGTTTCTCCTGAAGTCCACAATCATCTCCACAGTTTTGAGCGTGTTAAGCTCCAGGTTGTTAAGACTGCACCAGACAGCCAGCTCCTTAACCTCCTGTCTGTAAGCAGACTCGTCACCGTCCTGGATGAGGCCGATCAGTGTGGTGTCGTCTGCAAACTTCAGGAGCTTGACACAGGAGTCTTTAGATGTGCAGTCGTTGGTGTAGAGGGAGAAGAGCAGTGGGGAGAGAACGCAGCCCTGAGGAGCTCCAGTGCTGATGGTTCGAGTGCTGGATGTGAATTTACCAAGCTTTACTAACTGCTGTCTGTCTGTCAGGAAGCTGTTGATCCACTGGCAGATGGAGGTGGGGACGGAGAGCTGGGTTAGTTTATTCTGAAGGGTTTCCGTGATGATGGTGTTAAAAGCAGAGCTGAAGTACACAAACAGGATCCTCACATAAGTCCCTGGTCTGTCCAGATGCTGCAGGATGAAGTGCAGTCCCATGTTGACCGCATCATCCACAGACCTGTTTGCTCTGTAGGCAAAATTCAGGGGGTCCAGTAAGAGTCCAGTGATGTCCTTCAGATAAGCCAAAACCAGTGTTTCAAATGATTTCATGGCCACAGATGTAAGGGCCACAGGTCTGTAGTCATTAAATGATAAGTCGTTCAAAATGACAAAAGAACTTGTTTAAGTCGTCTGCCAGGTGTTGATTCTCCAGAGTGCTGGGGGGTGGTGTCTTGTAACTGGTGATGTCCTTCAATCCTATCCACACTGAAGCAGGATCACTGGAAGATAACTTTTTCCTTAGCTTGTCAGAATAATTCCTCTTTGCCACTCTGATCTCCTTTTCCAGTGTGTATTTGGCCTGTTTGTACAATACTTTATCCCCCTTTCTGTGAGCATCTTCTTTGGCCTGACGGAGCTGTCTGAGTTTTGCAGTGAACCATGGTTTGTCGTTGATGTAAGTTAGATGAGTCCTGGTAGGAATGCACATGTCCTCACAGAAACTGATATATGATGTTACAGTCTTTGTGAGCTCGTCCAGATCGATGGCAGCGGCTTCAAAAACAGTCTAATCAGTGAGAGAGAAACAGGCTTGTAGATCCCGCTCTGTTTCATTAGTCCATCTTTTAACAGATCTTAATACAGGCTTTGCAGATTTAAGTTTCTGCCTGTAGGTCGGTATAAGATGAACCAAACAGTGATCAGAGAGTCCTAAAGCTGCTCGTGGAACAGAGTGATATGTGTCCTTTATTGTTGTGTAACAGTGATCCAATATATTACTGTCTCTGGTGGGACATGTGATGTGCTGTCTGTATTTTGGCAGTTCACGGGAGAGATTTGCTTTATTAAAGTCCCCGAGAATGATTAAAACAGAGTCCGGGTGTTGTTGCTCACTCTCTGTGATCTGATCAGTGAGTTTCTGTAGAGCTGTGCTCACGTGCGCTTGCGGTGGAATGTAAACACTCACGAGAATGAACGAGCAGGACTCCCGCGGCGAATAGAACGGCTTGCAGTTAATGAAGAGTGTTTCTAGATCTGAACAGCACATCTTTAACACAGTTACATCTGTACACCACCTCTCATTGATGTAAAAACACGTCCCGCCGCCGCGTGATTTCCCCGTTGATTCCGCGTCCCGATCTTCTTTGATCAGCTGGTAATTAGGCAGATGTAGTACGCTGTCCGGTATGTCGCCATTTAGTCAGGTTTCCATGAAACACAGAGCAGCAGAGTTAGAAAAATCCTTGTTTGTCCGGGAGAGCAGAAGGAGTTTGTCCGTTTTGTTGGGTAGAGAGCGGAGATTCGCCAGATGGATGCTAGGCAACGCCGTTTGAAATCCGCACTGACGAAGCTTCACGAGCGCGCCGGCTCGCTTCCCCAGTGTTGCCAACTTCTTTCGCTGGAAAGTAGCTGAATGTCGCCAGATGGCGTCTTGCGCTAATTAGTATATTAATGACATCATCGCGTCATATTGCCTTTTACATTTGTTTGTCTCTCTGTGCTCATACTGTATTTTAATGCAGCCAAATTCTCAATACAACTGTTTTCCTTTATATATTTTACTGTTTATGTTGTCAGTCAACGGGATAAATATGAAATAGTGACTGAAACACAGCCCTTTAAGAATACATAACCAGCTCTCCCTTCCAAGAAGTTAGTCTGCACAAAAATCCTAATTTATAATTGAGCTGTCGTCTGATGAAATCAAATAATACACACAAGATAAGACAAGACAATTCCTGTGCTGTGATTTCAGCTATATTTGCATGTAAAATTAGACAAGCAACATAATATATATTTTAACTGAACGCGCTGCTCCTCTCAGCCGCTCACTGAACAAAGCAGATGCAGGGAAAGAGGTGCGTGTGCGCTGACCTCGCGCCGTTGCGGCAGTACCAGCGATCACAGAGACGCGCTAAGGATCGTCAAAGAAGTCGCTAGATTTGTCGCTAGTCGCTTTTTTGGAAAAAAGTCGCTAGGGGGGTCTGAAAAGTAGCTAAATCTAGCGACAAAGTCGCTAAGTTGGCAACACTGCGCTTCCCCCGTCAGCGCCTCCTGTAGCGTTTGACCAGAGCTACGGCTCCGCTACTACAATGTCCAGCAAAATGTCCGAAAAATCAAAATCCGGTAAAATATTTTGTGGTGTGTTCTGCTGAATGTTCAGCAGGTCATCCCTGGTAAAACTGATCGTATTTGAAAAACAAAAAACAGGAAAAACAAACAAAAACAGTACAAACACTGAAGAGCAACGCACAATAGCTGTCATCAGAGGCGCCATCTTGGTTTTACTTCCAAGTAAATGGTTTTATTTATAATAATAATAATGATGACAAAAAAGCACAATAAAATTTCTAAAATGAACTAAAATTAAAATGAAAACAAAGTATTAAAATAAAAGCTAATTAATAACACTAATAAGTAATAAATAATATTATTAAATATAAATAAAATATTGAAATAAAGTAAAATATAAATAATGATACCATAATGGAAATAAAAATATTTACAAACTAGATTTTTAAAATAATAATTGTAAAAATACCCCAAAAAACACAAATAACTAAAACTTTAACTACAATTAAAATACAAACTAACTTATTATATTAATATTAAATAAATGAAAATCTGAATATAGACAGTTAGAGTAAATATCAGAATAATGCTGTAATAACACGGGGAGAGACTCTGAAGGCACTACGGGGTCCTGGCAGGGTCATGTTCGGCTGCCCTTCATCTCACTTTAATGAGTTTGAAACTGATTTGAGATCAATAATCATCTGGGCTTCATCTGAAGGCTTGAGAAAATAAACGTGAGTTTTGTGTTTGCATTCAGAGACTGGAATCTGCAATGATCAGCTGTTCAATGTAGATTTGATTATTTACAGCATTAACCGGATGATGAAGTGGTGTGTGTGTGTGTGTGTTATAGCACTCAGGTTTTCCCTGCATGCTAACAAGGCCTCGTTTTTTAAAGGCGCTGCCAGAAATTAGCATGTGAGTGTCTGTGAAAGAGAGAAGGAATCTGTGTGGATTTTGTTGGTGTTTGTTAATCTGAGAGCGAGAGAGACGGGAATGTTAATGGATTCAGAGTTCAGAGACGCGCTGAGCAAACATTTGCTTTCCATCGTCTGGAAAAACAACACAAATGAGCAGAAGACAAAAGCAAGTGTCCTTGAGGCAGAAGATAAAGGCCAAGAAACACAAGAGTATCTTTAAACCATTCATCAACTGTTTTCATGTTTCTCATTCATCAGACTCCAGCCGAACTCATGTCTTGTATCATTTTCATACGTTTCTCAGAAAACAAGACTTTGTATCTAGATTTGCCATTAATATTAATATTAGCTGTTTGTATATATGGCTTTATGTGAGTGTATGTGCAGTATACGGGTAAAATTGAATATGCACATAATAGTTTTTAATTAGTGTTAGTAATTAAGATGAATCATTTGTATTCCTAGTCTGTAAGATAAAAGGATCTCCTAAATTAGGGTTTCCCAAACTGGGGTTCATGAATTGATGAAAAAAAGAAAGTAAGAATTAAATCATACAAATGTAAAAATTTAAATTAATAAATAATTTTAAAATAAGAAATCTAAATAAAAAATATAAAAAAACCTATATTTTAAATAAAATATACAAATATATTATTTGTTTAGCTGTATGTTGTGTGACAAAATTCAAAATTAAAAAATCAATAAATAGTTTTAAAATAAAAAATGCTATTTTATTATTTTTAAATAAAATATAAAATGATTTGTTTTGCTGCAAGGCATCATCATTACCTGATATCAGAGAACCATGAACATGTGTTGTTAAATTACTGAAATAATAAGAGCAGCAGACGCTCATCAAACACTGAACTCGGTCAGCGCTGGTGTTTTCATAAAGCGTTGGGCTGATTCATAGACACACCATTCATATGATAAACACAGCCATTATTTGCATTCCACCTCCGCAATTATAAAATCTAATGAGGGCTGATGGGAAACGTCTGCTTGAATGTCTTTGTGTGTTTGCGTTACAGAGACAAGGAGCAGATTGACACAGTTTCTCCGACAATATCAGAGTAATAAACAACTTTAACTGGAAATAAGAGGACAATTACAGTCTGTTGTGTGTTTGATTCGCTCGAGTGTCGAGGATTGACTCACAGACTGGCATGCAACAGAACAGCATTCACACACGCACACACATGTTTTGCTAATATTTCCCGCAGGTCATGTGTGGTGTGTGTGTTCTGGTTGTTGAAGCGTGTTGTTGTTTCAGCTCTGTGTTCGAGAACATCATTCCCGTGATCGTGTGGGAAACAGTGCTAGTGGAAACACACATGCGCTCAGTGTTCGTTTGGTTCGGTATGGCAGTGATTATGAGCGCCTGTGCTAATATGAGCTGTAATTATGAACACATTTACAGCTCAGCGTTATGATGGATCTGCTGTGCTGTTTCAGATGTGTGGAGCTGATGAACATAACTGAGCATAACTGGCTATCACAGACAATTGATTCATATTATTGATTAATTTGTATTCAAAATATCCAGTGTTTTGAGGCATCCCAGATAGCAAAATGACTCCGGAGCGGATCCACCCCGGAGGTACCACAAGATCCGGAACGGATCTGCAAAACGGGTCCGTAACGGCGTCTACTTGCAAAGCGCAGCGGATCCGGGACAGATAAGGATTACGGATCCAGACCGGATCCGGTCCAGACCCTATCCGTATCTGCTAATAAAACGGTTCATCCGGCCCAGATCCGATACAGACCCATTGATGAAGCAACGGATCCGATCCGGACCTGTTCATGAAGAAGCTCATCCGGCCCGGATCCGAACTGGATCTGTTCATTAAGTGGGCTTATACCTTATTTAAAATGG